>NC_089841.1:170862967-171198381 GCF_035609145.1 Eleutherodactylus coqui
GACTTAACACATCCGACCAGAGATATCCTCCTATCTAAATTGGCTACAGCCCATGACCATAGCGGTTCACGGGAGGATCTATGGTATCCCGAAAAAAGTAGATACAGAGCAAGAGACTTTAACCCCCTTTTAAGAGGCCCCTGCGAAGTATGGGCCAGTTTGAAAGAAAACTTAGCTCCCAAACCCTCCCCAGCTACCCCTTTGAGCCTGCTTCATAGATTGCTAGATCGCTCAATGGACCCAGTCTCCAGCTCGGTATGGAGAAAATTTAAAGATCTAACAGTGGGAGACCTACAGGCCTTGGCCCATCTACCAGTACAGGAGATACTAAATTTATTACTCCCCAACTGGACCCCCTCCTTTCTTCTCCGAGCCAAAATTGAAAGAGCCATAGGGGAATTCCTAAGGACACACAATTCAACTAGACCCAGGACCCCGTTTGAGCGCTCACTAGCGGACCCAAGCTCCAGAACTAGAAAAATTTCCAACTTGCGACTACAATTCACTATACCTCAACCCCCATCAAAACCAGCCTTTATGATTTCATGGAAAAAAGAGCTGGGGTTATCCCTATCGCAGAGAGACGTTAGGAACATTTTAACCACCTTCTACGGCCTCTCCCCATGTGTCTTAGCCCAGGAATCCCATTACAAGCTTTTGATAAGGTGGTATAGAACCCCGCAGTGGCTCCATGCATACAAGTTGGCACCGCATAACAAATGTTGCAGATGTGATGCCGAAGTAGGCTCTTACCTACACATTTGGTGGTCTTGTGAGAGGCTGATGCCCTTCTGGAAGGGGGTGGGTGAAGTGCTGGGAAAGATCAAACAAAACTTTACTCTTACACCCGAGATTGTGTTCCTATGGAAAACGTCTCCGGAATTCAACCCGCGAAGAGACAAACTGATAGCTTGTCTGGCAGACGCGGCTAAGGCCCTGATTCCCTTACACTGGCGACGCGAGGCACCTCCCTCCCTATTTCAATGGAAGGAAAAAGTAGATATGATCTACAACCTTGAGGAGTTGGCGAGCTGGCAAAATAATTCGTATGATAAGTTTCTAAAAACTTGGTATCCCTGGCGTGACTTGAGACTCATGGACGTACTACAGCAGTAACTAGAGCCTCTCCTACTGGACCGGCCTGGTCCGCCTCCCTCCCTCCCCCCCCCCCCGCTCCCTTTCTCCTTTCTCCTCTCTCTCCCCCTTTCCCCCCCTCCCCCCCTCCGCTCTCGTTTTCTATTTCTATTTTACATAGGCAATGACACCTTAACCTGATGGAACAAGGGCGGAGACATAGCCCTCCCCGCACTCCGCGCATAAAGAGCGGTTAAGAAGAAATGTCAAGCCATATGTTTCTGCATGGTTAACCACAGTACGACAACAACCTGCAGTCATCATACTACACAGCAGCAGTGTATGTGCTGCCTAGCCATGCATAGGCCAAGTCATATGTGATTTTCCCCCTGACCCCCTTTTCCTTTCTGTATTACAAATACTTGAATAAAAACTGATTAAAAAAAAAAAATGCTGGTATAATCTACTGACCAAAATTCTGCCATGTAAATGTAGCCTTAGGGCTCATTCGCATGGGTTTATTTGAGTGCACAAAAGTTGCGTGTGCAATACGTAGAGGATAGAACCCCATTTGTTTATATTTCCATATTTTACTTGCAAATTTCAGTCGTGCAAGAAAACCGCAGCATGCGGTTTCTGCGCTTTAAAGGTCCCTATAGAAGTCAATAGGAGGGGTGCACAAATGCATGCACAATACGCAAAGAAATGTGTAATATGCTGCATAATTCCACTGGAAAAAGACCACATCTGGACCTAATTAGCCATTTCAAGTGGTGCATCTTGTTTTCCGCATGCAAATGAACATGCCCTGCGGACAGAAAAAATACAGTAAAGTATGCTGATACGTGCGCAAATAAGCATTGTTCGTTTTGCAAAAATGCAGCACTGAGGTGCGTGCAAATGCACATACACTCGTGTGAAGGAGCCCTTAGGCTTGATTTACAGTGTTTTGAATTGTCTTTTGTTGTTTTTTTTTCCTGCCAAATGTTATTTTAAAGGGAATCTGTCATGTGAGATGAGCACCATAAATTCATGGTGTCTGCGACAGACTTGCAGGATATTCACCCTTGTCTGTCCCCTCCTCACACCCCTCCTTCTCTTCTTGCAACCTCTTTCTACCACCTTTCAATATCCTCCATGTAGGCACAAATATCCATATGTAGCAAAAGCTGGCCTCCATACATATACAATATATGTCATGGAGAGCGCTGCCACACTGCCAAAGAGTTGTTGAAGGCTCTGCAGGCCCAGCCTGACCCTGTACAATCTGAAGCCAGGCAAGGTCTTGTGTGACAATGGTGCAAACCTGCTGGTAGCCCTACCTCTCAGAAATCTCAAACACGTACCTTGCCTGGTCTATGTGATGAACCTAGTAGTCCAACATTTCCTAAACAACTATCCAGGCCTACATCTACCTGGAAAAGGCCAGAAAACTGTGCTCACACGTTCAACGTTCACACCCAGCCGCCTATCATTTGGTGGATTTGCAGTGACAGTTCAGGCTACCACCCGACCTCCTAATCTGTGATATGTCTATATATGTTGCCTAGGTATGTTGCAGAAGCTAAGCCAGCAGCAGAGGTCACTCACATAGTACCAGACAGTTTATATAATTAACAGACATTCTATTGAGGCTGATCACTTGAGGCCAGCAGCGTGGCTGCAGATCAAAGATGGTAGAGCTGTATTGCTGATAAATTAACGTATGATCATAATTCCAATCCCATGCCACCTCTGTCACAAAATTTCATGAGCTACAAACGTGGGCATAAACGGGACTCAGATGCCAGTACTTCTACACATCTCCACAATTCAACAACCCATTCTAAAACAAAAGATTTTTTTTACCCAGAGTGCAGGTGAACCCCTGAAAGATTTGCTTACCAAGAGTGCAGGTGAAACCCTGAAAGATTTGTTTACCAAGAGTATATGCAAACCCCTGAAAGATTTGTGTACCAAGAGTGTAGGTGTACCCCTGAAAGATTTGTTTACCCAGAGTGCAGGTGAACCCTTGAAATATTTTTTAAACATAGAGCTCGTACTTGCTTAATGGGAGCCAGGTGGCGGTCCACAGACAGGCAAGCTACCGCCTGTCCCAGCCCCTGCCTCTCCCCGAGGGTCTTTTTAACCAGTGCCCCAGAGAAAGACAGCATGTACTATGAAGAAATTAGAGTGGCCAAACCCAGACAATTCATTCTGTCTCGGTGTCAGATAGCTAGACACTGTGCTGGGATACATTTGTGGACTCTGTGGGCGTATGAAGATGGAACCAGCATGTTTGCTGAACTCTAGTGGTGAACCTCTTCAAAATTAAGGGCAAGAACCTGGAGGCGGCCCTCAAAAAAAATTGTTTTGATAAAGCCTGGAGGCAGCCCTCCAAAAAAAATAGTTTTTACAGAGCCTTTTGGCCCTCTGAAGAATTGGCTGTTCAGCGTGCTGACATGCTGGTTTAGGTGGAGGAGGAGGAGGAAGATCAGAGAAGGATAGATTAAGCTACTGCTACCCTTTTTTGGGGTGATAGAGGGTGCATGGTTCTCCAGTTCCAGCTTAAAGATACTTTATGTTAAGCTGCTTTCTCCCAGTGGAGAAGAGAAGTCTGGGAAAATTTAGGCTTTGTTCATCTTAATAAGTGTAAGCCTGTCTGCGCTGACAGTTGACAGGTGGGTACGCTTATCCGTGATTAACCCCCAGGCAGCACTAAACAGAGGTCTGATAACACGCTAGCGGCAGGGCAGGCCAGCACCTCCAAGGCGTACAGCGCAAATTTGTGCTACATGTCCAGCTTTGACACCCAATAGTTGTATGGAGCAGAGGGATCGCGGAGGACATTGGTACGGTCGGCTATGTACTCCCTCACCATCTTTTTACACTGTTCCCTCCTACTCAGCCTAGACTGGGGAGTGGTGACACAGTCTGGGGAGTGGTGACACAGTATGGCTGTGGTGCCATAAAACTGGCAAAGGACTTGGAGAGTGTTCCCCTGCCTGGGCTGGACATGCTGACTGTTCCCCTCATCTCCCCTGCTAGTTGGCCCACTGAACTTTGTCCTCTACCGCTAGCATTGTCAGATGGGAAGTTTAGTATCAGCTTTCCACCAGGGCCCTGTGGTATTGCGTCACTTTCGTACTCCTTTCCTTTTCAGGAATGAGAGTGGAATGGTTCTCCTTATACCATGGGTCGAGAAGGGTGAACACCCAGTAATCCGTGTTGGCCAGAATGCGTCTAACATGAGGGTCATGGGAAAGGCAGCTTAACATGAAGTCAGCCATGTGTGCCAGAGTCCCAGTACGCAACATATCGCTGTCCTCACTAGGAGGATGACTCTCAGTCTCCTCCTCCTCCTCCTCTTCAGCCCAAACACGCTGAACAGATGTGAAGGAAGTAGCATAGGTAGCCTCTGGGAAGCAAGTGGGCAGCAGTCTCTTTCCCCTACTCCTCCTCCTCCAATACACGCTGAGAAACAGACCTGAGGGTGGTCTGGCTATCAAGCAACGTATTGTCATCCCCCATCTTCTGTTCTATCCGCAAAGCATCAAATGCTTAGCAGTGACCTTCTCAGCAGACAAAACAGCAGTATGGTTACGCTGATAATGGCGGCATCGCCACTTACCATTTGTGTTGACTCCTCAAAGTTTCCCAACAGCTGACAGATGTCAGACATCCATGCCCACTCCTCTGTGAAGAAGTGCGGAGGCTGACTACCACTCCAATGGGCATGTTGCAGCTGGTAATCAACAATGGCTCTACGCTGCTCGTAAACCCTGGCCAACATGTGCAAAGTTGAATTCCAGCACGTGGGCACGTCGCACAACAGTCGGTGAACTGGCAGCTGGAAGTGCTGTTGCAGTGTCCTGAGGGTGGCAGCATCTGTGGTGGACTTTCTGAAATGTGCGCACATGCGATGCACTTTGCTAAGCAGCTCAGACAAATTGGGGTAGTTTTTAAGAAAGCGATGAACCACCAGGTTGAGCACATAGGCCAGGCATGGCACGTGTGTTAGTCTGCCAAGCTGCAGAGCCGCCACCAGGTTACGCCTATTGTCACACATGAACATGCCTGGTTGGAAGTTCAGCAGCGAAAGCCACAGATCTATCTGCTCCGTCAAACCCTGTAACAGCTCTTGGGTGGTGTGCCTCTTCTAATCTAAGCACAGGAGTTTCAGCACAGCCTGTTGACGCTTCCCCATGGCAGTGCTGTAGCGCCTCAAGCTACCGACTGAAGGTGACGTGCTCACAGATTGTAATTGAGAGGTGTAGGAAGAGGAGGGGGGTTGGAGGAGGTGGCATAATAAGCTGAAGAAACCATGACTGTGCTACTTGTGCAATGTATGCAGTCCTTGATCAGCCGATCGAGGGTGCATACTGTTGCGCGAGATGCGTGCACGTCGCACATTTAGAAGCCCAAATTCTGGATCTAAATGAGCAACTGGCAACACTGAGAGCCATTGACAATATGGAAAGGAGTTTGCTGCTCACTGAGCAGACACTCGCTGGGGTAGAGGTGGGGGCGGATGGTAGTACGGAAGTGCAGGGGGAGCAGGCAGTCAGCTGTCTGTCAGATAGAAGGAGGCAGAGAGGGAATAGATCCAGGGAGGCTGGTCCTGAACTGGCACAACCCAACATGTCTGCAACGTTGGCAGACGAGGGCGATGCCATTAAAGTCAGCACCGCTGCAGCACGACATGCCCTCTGAACGCTAGGGGGATGACTGCTCCAGTGAGATGGGGAAGGGGAGCGCAGGGCAGGCTAGACAGGTTCTAGTGGTGGGGGACTCAATTATTAGGGGGACAGAGAGGGCAATCTGCCATAAAGACCGGGATCGTCGAACGGTGTGTTGTCTTCCTAGCGCTCGAGTTCGAAACATCGCGGATCGGATTGACAGATTACTGGGAGGGGCTGGTGAGGATCCAGCGGTCATGGTGCACGTTGGCACCAATGAACAAGTTAGAGGTCAATGGAGGGCCCTCAAAAATTATTTCAGGGACTTAGGGTCCAAGCTCAGGGTGAGGACCTCCAGGGTAGTTTTCTCAGAAATACTACCTGTACCTAAAGCCACACTAGACAGGCAGCAGGATCTTAGGGAGGTAACAAGTGGCTCCGGAGTTGGTGTAAGAAGGAGGGATTTGGGTTCCTGGAGAACTAGGCTGACTTTGCTGTCGGCTCCAGGCTCTACCGTAGGGACGGGCTGCATCTTAATGGGGAGGGTGCAGCTGTGCTGGGGGAAAAGATGGCTAGAAGGCTGGAGGAGTGTTTAAACTAGGGACTGGGGGGAGGGTAAAATGAGAAATAGTGGGGTAGCCAATGTAACTAGCGATCCGGGTCCTAGCAAAGGGAATGGGGGTCGAGCAGGGGGTGGGGTTAGTACAGTTAGAACTGATAGATCAGCCATAAGTACGAATAGCAACAAAACAAATTTAAAAAACAAAAAAAATGATATAAATTGTATGACCACGAATGCAAGAAGTCTGATTGGTAAAGTGGGTGAGCTTGAAGTGAGAATGACTGATGAAAACTATGATATAGTCGGAATTACGGAAACATGGCTTGATGATAAGTGCGATTGGGCGGTGAATTTGCAGGGGTACAATCTCTTCAGAAGAGACCGAAGGAACCAGAAAGGGGGAGGGGTATGTCTGTACGTCAAATCGAACTTGAAGCCGAGACTACGGGAGGATATAGGGGTAGGAGATGAACAGGTGGAATCTCTGTGGGTAGAAATACAGGGAGGAAAAAATAACAAAATCCTGATAGGGGTCTTCTATAGACCACCAAAAGCAACAGAAGAAACTGAAAACTTACTACTAAGGCAGATAGAAGAAGTGTCAAAGCGAAACGAAGTAATTATCATGGGGGACTTTAATTACCCAGATATAACATGGGAGAAGGAAACCTGCAAATCTCACAGGGGTGACAAATTCTTGAGAGTAATTAAAGACAATTACCTGAACCAACTTGTGCAGGAACCAACAAGAGGGAGGGCCATTCTGGACCTAGTACTAACCAACAAACTGGAACGTATAAAGGGGGTGCTGGTTGAGGGGCACTTGGGGAACAGTGACCACAATATAATCAACTTCCAGCTGTCAATCAATAGGAAGCCTTATCAGGGAGTGACAAAGAAACTAAACTTTAGTAAAGCAAAATTTGATGAGCTTAGAACTACTATCGGTAATATTAATTGGGACAACATCCTCAAAAATAACGGTACAGAGGACAAATGGGAGAAGTTCAAAAGGATCCTAATCGCCTCATGTGAGCAGTTCATTCCCTATAAAAATAAAAGAAACTCAGCTAAAAGGAAACCAATGTGGCTCGACAAGACGGTAAGAGGGGCAATAAACGAAAAAGCAACAAGGCAGCGAAGAAGCGCTAAAATCGTACAGGGAAAAAACAAAATATGCAAAGATACGATCAAAACTGCCAAGGATGAAGCAGAAAGACGGATCGCCAAAGAGAGCAAAAACAACCCGAAGCTATTTTTCAACTACATTACCAGCAAAAGGATTTGCAGGGAGAGCGCTGGCCCTTTAAAAAACAATGCGGGAGAAATCATTGATGATGACGAAGGGAAAGCAAATCTACTAAACAGTTTCTTCTCAAGTGTATTCACAAACGAAAAGGAAATGCCACACGAGATGCAGGGGAATAAAACGAACCCCTCACAAAATATCTCATACCTAACGCAGAAGGAGGTGCGGAAGCGTCTAAAGAAAACTTAAATTGATAAATCGCTGGGCCCAGATGGATTACACCCAAGGATACTAAGGGAACTAAGTGACGAGATAGCTAGGCCGCTATACCTAATATTTCTAGACACTATTAAGACCGGTGTAGTACAATTGGATTGGCGCATTGCCATCGTGGTTCCAAGTTACAAAAAAGGGAGCAAAAGTGAGCCTGGTAACTACAGGCCAGTAAGTCTCACTTCAGTAACGGGAAAAATTTTCGAGGGGATTCTGAGAGACGCCATCGATGAGTACCTCAAGGAGATTAAGGGAATAACTCCTCACCAGCATGGATTCATGAAGGGTCGCTCATGTCAGACAAATCTGATCAGTTTCTACGATGAAGTAAGCTCTAAGCTGGACCAGGGAGAATCTATTGATCTTGTATATCTGGACTTCTCTAAAGCGTTTGACACCGTGCCACATAATAGGCTAATATACAAAATGAGGCAACTCGGACTGGGCGAAAATGTGTGTAAGTGGGTAAAAAATTGGTTCAATGATAGAAAGCAGAGGGTGGTAATAAATGGCTCATACTCTGATTGGACCACAGTCGCTAGCGGGGTGCCACAGGGTTCAGTATTAGGCCCCACTCTGTTCAACATATTTATCAATGACCTGATAGAGGGGCTGCACAGCAAAATATCAATATTTGCAGATGACACAAAATTATACAAAATAATTAATGCAACGGAGGACAATGTGCGGCTACAAACGGACCTGGATAAGCTGGGGGCTTGGGCAGAAAAATGGCAAATGAAGTTCAATGTTGAAAAATGTAGGACTATGCACATGGGCAGGAGAAATGGATGTCACAAATATTCACTTAATGGGGTACCACTAGGGAAAAGTGATATGGAAAAGGATCTGGGGGTATTAGTGGATAATAGACTAAACTGGAGGAACCAATGCCAATCAGCTGCTGCAAAGGCAAATAAAGTCTTGGGGTGCATTAAAAGAGGTATAGGGGCGAAGGACGAGAACATTATCCTTCCATTATATAAGGCACTTGTCAGGCCTCACATGGAATACTGCGTACAATTCTGGACACCGGTGCTCAGGAAAGATGTCACAGTGATTGAGGGGGTTCAAAGAAGGGCAACTAAACTAATACATGGAATGAAGGGACTGGAATACCCAGAGAGGCTATCCAAATTGGGACTATTTACTCTAGAAAAAAGAAGGTTAAGAGGCGACCAAATAGCCATGTATAAGTACATGAGGGGACAACACATGGATCTCTCCCGCGATCTGTTTACACCCAGGACCACGACGGTAGCAAGAGGACATCCGCTACGTTTGGAGGAAAGTAGGTTTCATCACCAACATAGAAAGGGATTCTTTACTGTAAGAGCAGTTAGACTGTGGAACTCTCTACCGGAGGAAGTGGTGATGGCAAAATCCATAGAGGAGTATAAAAGGGGACTTGATGTCTTTCTGGAGAAGAAGGATATTACAGGATATAAATATTAGGTTAAGTGTCAATCCTGGTATATAGGGAGGTAGGAACTATTAGGGGTTGATCCAGGGAACAGTCTGATTGCCATTAGGGAGTCGGGAAGGAATTTTTCCCCCAAAAGGGCTAATTGACTTCTGGCCTTGGGGTTTTTTGCCTTCCTCTGGATCAACACAGTAGGATAGACAGGCTGGACTAGATGGACAATGTCTTCATTCGGCCTTACATACTATGTTACTATGTTACTATGACTGAGGTAGGACCCGCAATCCTCGGTGTGGGTAGCATGTGAGCAGACCCAGGGTCAGACTCGGTCCCAGCCTCCAGCAGGTTAACCCAATGTCCCGTCAGGGAGATGTAGTGTCCCTTCCCTCCAGCACTTGTCCACGTGTCGGTGGCTAAGTAGACCTTCCCAGTAAGCGCATACAGAGAAAATGAGTACAGTCTTGTTATATAGTGCGGATTGAGAGGACACACACTAAGGGTATTTCATGTACGCTTTAAGCCTAAAATAGACAGTTTAAAATGAGTACAGTCTTGTTATATAGTGTGGATCGACAGGACACACATAGGGGTATTTTGCGTACACTTTAGCAAAAAATAGACAGCGTAAAATGAGCACAGTCTTGTTATATAGTGCGGATTGACAGGACACACACTAAGGGTATTTTACATACGCTTTAAGACAAAAATAGACAGTGTAAAATGTGTACAGTCTTGTTATATAGTTTGGATCGAGAGGACACACACTAAGGGTATTTCATGTATGCTTAAACCCCTTAGTGACCAAGCCTGTTTGCGCCTTAATGACCAGGCCAAATTTTGGAAATCTGACATGTGTACTTTAACATAGAATAGCTCCGTAAAGGTTTTGCATATCTAAGTGATTCTGACATCGTTTTTTCGCCACATATTGTACTTCATTTAGGTGGTGAAAATAGTCCGATATACAGTAATTTGTGTATATTTATTAAAAGTGCCAATATTGGGAAAATGTTGAAAAAAATGTCGTTTTTTCACATTTTCAATTGTAATATATCAAATATGTACAACATACTGTACAAACTTTTGCTAACATATATATTTCCATCTATTTACTTTATTCTGAATGCACATTTGAAAAACTTTTATGTTTTTTTAACCATTTATGAGACGTACAAATTTAACATTACTTTTCAGCATTTTGAGGAACACTTTATTTTCCTGCACCAAGCCAAGATAGCCAAGATAGTTCAGAAACATACCCATTGTGGCCCTAATCTACTTACAGGACACATGGCTAGGCCTATAATGAAAGGAACACCCGTTGGATTTCAGGGTACAACTGAATAAATTCCAAGCCCCATCGCCCACTTATAGAGCCATTGGGTGGCCAAAACGATAAGGAACCCCCTCAAATGACCCCATTTTGAAAATTAGACCCCTTAACGAATTCATCTAGGGGTGTACTGCGTATTTTGACCCCACAGTATTTGAATGACTCTAAGCAAAGCAGAAGGAAAAAATTACGATTTTCAATTTTTTGGGCAATTTTTTCAATTTGAAAACAGTTTTTTTGTACAGCGTACATAGGAATGAAGACGTTCACCCCAAAATGGATACCCCCGTTTGTCCCGAGTTCAGAAACATACCCATTGGGGCCCTAATCTACTTACAGGGCCCATGGCAAGGCCTATAATGGAGGGAACACCCGTTGGATTGCAGGGCACAACTGAATAAATTCAAGGCCCCATTGCTCATTTGTACGGAATAAAAATTAACTCCCTAAAAATACCCCCCCCCCTCCCCACACACTCCACGCCATTTTCGGCTTTCCCCACATCTTAGATAAAAGTAATAATGTGAACTGTGTGGTATTTCTGAAGGCAGGGGTATTTACGGAGGCTGGTTGGAATGGGCACATGGGGCAATAAAACCGGTATCCCCCCTCCTCTCATGCTTTTTGGGGGTCATTTCTTGACCTCAGTAGCGGGTATGGGGTGTAAAAAGTAGCGTTTCGTGAGTCTTCGTAAGCTTGCGGAGGTGTGACGGTCTCGCACAGAAGGCGCTCAACAAGCTGCTCCTGGAACTGCATAACGCCGGGCTCATGCAGCCGTAGGCAGAATCCGCTTGCGGAGGCCCGCAGCGGATCCCAGCTGTGAGTCCGGCTGTGACCCTGCGTACGGCCGCGTAATGTACTGCGCATAACTGCCTACTCACACAGGCGGTCATTCGCAGTACAAATTTTTTTTTTTTTGTTTGTATTTCCTGCACCGTCGCTTAGCGATGACGCGGGTACCCGCAGCCCGTACACAACGTAGTTGCGTATGGGCTGCAGGTATATCCACGACCATGGAGCACAATAGGCTCTATGCTGCGGATAGCTGCTGTAAAATAGAACCTGCTGCGTTCTCTTTTCTGCGAGTGGGTTACACAATTCCAACCCACTAATGTGAGCAGAATTGTGTAATCCAATGCGATTGATCTGTGTAATACCACGGATCAGATGCATGCAGAATCCGTAATTCCCAGCTAGTCATGTGAAACCGACCTATGTTAGATCGCTACTTTTTTATTACGTGACCGGGGACCGCTTAACGAGGCCACCTGTCACTGCTCCAGGCTCTCGGTGACCGTTGGTCGCCGAGAGCAAGGGGATTTTGAGTTTCCAGGGCTCCCCGACTCCTGCGCATGTGTCCGGCATTTTGCCAGTGGTCGCATGTGCAGAATCCGGGTAAGTTCACGGAGGAGGATCGCGTCGGGGTGCAAATACGGAGGCCTCTGGTAAAAAGTTTCATCTCCTCTCACCGATCACATCGGTGAGGGAAGATGAAACTTCCATTTTTATTTTAAACTTTTACGTGATCGCCATTATCCATTGTATAACGGCGAACACGTGACCAGGAACCGCTCACTGCGGCCCCCCGTGAAATCTCCAGGCTCTTGGCTCAGTTTTGTAGCCAGGAGCAGGGAGAATTTAAATTATCCTGGCAATCCACAGCTTTAGCGCATGCGTCCGCCATTTTGGCGACGGGCGTGTGCACAGAAGCTTGGGTAAGGTCCGTGGTTAAATCCGGGGGCCTTATGTACGTACTTTCATCCTCTCTCACAGATATGATCCATGAGGGGAGATGAAACGTACGCTTTTTAAACTTTTTAAAATCTTTTAAAAACTTTTTTTAACTTTTTTCTTTTTACTTTTTAACACTTTTATTTTTTACTTTACATGATCACTGTTATCCATTGGGTAACAGTGATCTTGTCCCCGGTATAATCTCTCTGCTCCTGGCTACACATGGCAGCCAGGAGCAGAGGGATTTTGAATTTCCCAGGGCTCGAGCCCCTCTGTGCACGTGCATGCGCAGAGGGGGACTTCATGTCCCAGAACACCAGGGACATCGGCGGACCTGAGGTGAGTATTTCACCTGCCCTCATGGATCGGATCTATGGTGGGAGGTGAAACTTGTACTTTTTTTAAACTTTTGTAAACTTTTTTGTGATCGCTGCAATCCATTGGATAGCGGCGATCACGGGGCCGGAGACCGCTCACCGCGGTCCCCGGTAACATCTCTTGATTACTGTCTACCTTCAGGAGCAGGGAGCCAGGAGATTTTGAATTTGCCGGGGGCTCCCGGGCTTCTGCGCATGCACGTAACGTCATCGCCTGGCGCGCATGCGCAGAAGAGTGGCGGTGGGTCCGGGAGGACTCCGTCACCGCAGAAGACCCCGGAGAAGGCGGGTGAGTAATTTCAGCTGCCCTGATGGATCCGATCCATCAGGGCAGCTGAATCTTTAACTTTTTTTGTACTTTTTGTAACTTTTATGCGATCGGCGCTATCCATTGGATAGCGCCGATCGCAATGCCGGGGAGGGGGTCACCGCAGCCCGGGATGACAGCTCCATGCTGAGCCAATCAGGGGGCAGGTCTGACTCACACCCCCTTCACACCCACTGCAGGCCGGCCGCGGGGAACTCCGACTGCCGGGAGCAGGTGAGTATGTATATATTTTTTATTTTAACACTTTTCTGGATGAATTGCAGGGAAGGGCTTATATATTTAAGGCCTTCCTGACAATTCATCCCGCGCACGCCCGCAGCGCATTGCTTTCAATGGAGCCGCTGTATTGCCGGCTCCATTGAATGCAATGCGCTGGACAGCTCCGGCCCGTTTCTAATGAAACGCGGCTAGGAGCAGATTTTCGGGCGATTTTCAGGCACCGGTCATGCGATTTGCGGATGCGCATCCGTCATGCGATCCGCAAATCGCGTGAAAAAACGCCCGTCTGACTAAGGCCTAAGGGTATTTTGCGTACGCTTTAAACAAAAAATAGACAGTGTAAAATGAGTACAGTCTTGTTATATAGTGTGGATTGACAGGACACATACAGGGGTATTTTGCGTACACTTTATCAAAAAATAGACAGTGTAAAATGAGGACAGTCTTGTTGTATAGTGCGGATTGACAGGACACACACTAAGGGTATTTTATGTACGCTTTAAGCCAAAAATAGACTGTGTAAAATGAGTACAGTCTTGTTATATAATGTGGATCGACAGGACACATACAGGGGTATTTTGCGTACACTTTATCAAAAAATAGACAGTGTAAAATGAGGACAGTCTTGTTATACAGTGCGGATGGACAGGACACACACTAAGGGTATTTTGCGTACGCTTTAAACAAAAAATAGACAGTGTAAAATGAGTACAGTCTTGTTATATAGTGTGGATTGACAGGACACATACAGGGGTATTTTGCGTACACTTTATCAAAAAATAGACAGTGTAAAATGAGGACAGTCTTGTTATACAGTGCGGATGGACAGGACACACACTAAGGGTATTTTGCGTACGCTTTAAACAAAAAATAGACAGTGTAAAATGAGTACAGTCTTGTTATATAGTGTGGATTGACAGGACACACACTTGGGCCCATCATGCAAATGCTTTTAGCCAAAAAAAAAAAAGAAAAATGAGAGGAGTTTTGTTAGTTCCTATATGGTCTGTGTACACCAGTAGCAGTATACTGTATTGAATCGGTAACAATATGCAGTATACTGTATTGAACCGGTAACAATATGCAGTATACAGCCGGGATGCTTGTGAATGCTTTGTGTGCACTACTGGTCCCAGGCAGCCAAACTGATGATGCCGGAAAGTGGAGTTGTAGTCCTAAAAAGGACTGTTGGGTTCTTTGAAGATGGATCCCTGCCTAAACACTCCTTCAAACCCACACTAACGCTCTCAGTCATTCACAGCAGTTCTGTCCCTCACCTAATCCAGCCTCTGTGGTGGGCGAGCATCAGGTGGCCTGAGTTTTTATGATCCTAGGTCACCTGACCCGGCCAGCCAATTACTGCTATAGACGTGCACAGGGTTGGCACGTCATTGCCTTTACTGCATGTCCATTGGCTCAAAAAGTCGCCAAACATGTGGGGAAGACAGGGTGAAATTTTCTCAAACACTGCGTGGTGCTCGCTCAAGTAACGAGTTCTTTTGAGTATGCTAACCGTCGACTGAGCATCAAGCTCGGACAAGTATGCTCGCTCATCTCTACTAACAACATTGAAAGTGCATTTGAATTTTTTTTAATGACAGTTACATTCTAAGAGTTCTAAATTGATGGAAGAATTCCTGGCAGGTGGTTCGATGTAAAGATCATGTGGTGACTTAATAAGACCTTTTTTTTTTACTTGCCTCTTGTAAGTGATTTCCGGAGCATCCCTACACACAGACCAGCAGTAATCTGCAAGCATTGTTTCTGTTACCATGCAGCGGTTGCTGGTCCTCCCGAGGCAGCGTTGTGCGGGGTCCCACAGTCGGGGCGCGTTCCTCCGGCTTGTTGTCCGGCTGCCGGGGGCATGGGTGCCTGGCCGGCGTGGTGCTGGTGGCACGTGACACTGTGCACGCACACCTGTGAGTGCAGCTGCCATGCACGAGCTCCCTTTTATTATGTTCTATTGGGAGTTGGCTGTCTCACTCTCTCTGCCCCTGGGTGGATGCTTTTGTTTAAAGGTCGGGAAGAGACTTGCAATCACTGCCAGTTATTGGTTTCCCTCAGTGTGCTAGCTAGTCTGCCTCTGTTGGTCTCCTGCTTCTGTCATCTTGTCTGCTATACTTTGCTATTATCCACCAGGTCTTTCCATCTGCCTCCGTTCAGCTTAGTATTGTTCGTGTTAGTTATTTACATCTGCCTTTTCTGTCGGTATTCTACCCTTTCCATCCAGGTACGCCAGCGTCCCTTTTTGGTCCCTAGTGAGAGTAGGGACAGCCGCCCAGTTGCCTGCCTGGGGTTAGCCGGGAGTGGAGGCAAGCAGGCAGGGACAGGGGTTGCGGGTGAGATCTAGGGCAGCCGGGCTGGCGTATCAAGGGTAGTATACCGTAATATAATAGCTGGCCCTTAAAATTGCTCTCCAATGGAGGCCATGAGTACCCTTGCAAGTTAGTTGCAAGATTTAGTGGTCGTGATTCAAGACCTGTCCGGTGGTCCAGGAGCAGCGGGAGTTAGTGCATGTTTCTGCTGCCCCTTCTATTCCTCAGCCCAAGTGTCCTCTTCCTGAGGTATTTTCAGGGGAGAGGAGCAAGTTTTTTGTTTTTCAGCAGGCATGTAGATTGTATTTTTGGATGCAGCCCGCTCCTCCGGCTCAGAATCCCAGAAAGTTCGATTGATTATGTCCTTACTTCGGGCTCCCCCTCTTGTTACCCAAAAGTTTGGCTTGCCTGCAGTCAGTTGATTTGTTTTTTCGGGAGCCTGGGGGTATTTTTGATGAGCCAGACCTTGCGGGGTTGGCGATATCTCATCTCTTACGTCAAGGGCAGCAGTGGGTAGAGGACTATTGCTCTAAATTTAGACTGTATGCAGGTGAAATCTCTTGGAACGATAGCGCCCTTAAAGATGTGTTTTTGTTGGGTCTTTCTGACGCTGTCAAGGATCTATTCATTTCTCACCCCGCTCCCGTGACACTCAATGATGCGATGGAATTGGCGGTCAAAGCTGACAGGAGGCTGAGATCTAGAAAAGAGGAACGTCAGGCCGGTAAGGCTAGGGAATCCAGCAGACCCGCTCTCATTTCTCCCATGCCAACTTCTGGTGCTGAGCCTATGGAAGTGGATTACCTAAGTCCCGAGGAACGGCGATGGTTCTGGATGACTCATCGCCTCTGCCTCTATTGTGGAAAAGCCAGACATCATGTAGCGACCTGTCCTCAGAAGCGTCTACAACATCAGTCTGAACAGGTGGAAAACTTCAGATCCTAGGCGATCTTTGGAAGGATCGCCTAGGATCACCGGTACTCCCTAAGTTGTTGGTGCCTTGTCAGATTGGCTTCCGGAATTTCACTCGATCTGGTCAAGCTTTTATTGATTCGGGTGCTGCCACCAATTTGATTAGTTTAAGCTTTGTCAGACCTCTGATGACTGAATTCTCGGTGTTAAAGATTCCCATTCGCTTCACTAGTATAGATTCTACCCCTCTGTCTGCAGGGGTTGTGCAATGCAGGACTCCCATGTTACAGTTCACTGTGGGTGTTCTCCATTCTGAGAATCTGTTGTTCTTGGTAATGGAAAGGATGTCTGTTGATGTAGTGCTTGGTATGCCCTTGTTGGCACTGCACAATCCCCGATTTGATTGGTCCACTCGGGAATTAACACATTGGGGGTTGTCCTGTCATAGTCACTTAGCTACTATATCCATATGTTCAGCAGATACCATACTTATTCCTGAGTATTTGTCTGATTTTCATGACGTATTTTTCAAGAAACTGTCTGAGACTTTGCCTCCCCATAGGGAGTAGGACTGTGGTATTGATTTGATCCCCAACAGTCCCATCCCTAAGGGAACCATTTTCAATTTGTCTGGGCGTGTGCACGAAGCCCTTAAGTCCTATATCTTAGAGTCTATGGCCAAACGACATATCAGGTTATGTGGTTATATGATTTCACCCACGGAGATTCAAATGGAGTCTGATAAAGTGGCAGCAATCTCCCAATGGTTCAGACCAGATAACCTGAAAGCTCTCCAGCGGTTTTTAGGTTTCGCAAATTTTTACCATAAATTCATTAAGAATTATTCTGTTATTGCTCTTACCAAGAAGAGTGCCGACGTGGTAAGATGGTTGCCAGAGGTCCTAGAGGCTGTTAGTCATCTCAAAAGGGCGTTTACTGCTGCCCCGGTGCAAGTACAGCCTGATGCGCGGCGATCGTTCTTCATTGAGGTCGATGCGTCTGAGGTGGGGACAGGGGCTGTATTGTCTCAGGAAGTCAGCGGGAGACCTAGGTATAGTCCATGTGTGTTCTTCTCGCGGAAGTTCAGTTCAGCGGAACGTAACTACAACGTGGGTAATCGTGAGTTATTGGTGATTAAGTGGAAGAGTGGCGTCATCATCTTGTATGATCGTGTATACTGATCATAAAAACTTGGTATATCTCGCCAATGCTAAGAGACTCACAGCTCGTCAGGCCAGGTGGGCGTTGTTTTTCGCCAGGTTTAACCTCGTCATTACATATATTCCAGGGAAGAAGAATGTAAAGGCAGACACCCTCTCATTGAGTTTCGGTTCACCGGAAAGTGAGACAGTGGCTCCCGAGAATATCCTGGCACCTGGGGTGGTGGTGGCAGCTGTAGAATCTGATCTCGTTCCTCATCTACAAAATTGTCAGCAGGACGCTCCCTCAGGGGAGCCAGAGGGCAGATGCTTTGTGCCAGAGACCTTGCGTCCCAAGAATCTCACTCATCTGTGCTCGCAGGCCATCCAGGGGTTCATTGGACTCGGGATCTTTGTACTAGACATTACTGGTGGCCAGGCATGTCTCGAGAGATCCGCGACATTGTTAAGGGATGCTCTGTCTATGCACGCAATAAAAGTCGGCGGCGGCGTCCGGAGACGCCTCTGAGACCGTTACCGGTGCCTTTTTGTTCGTGGTCGCATTTATCGGTAGATTTTATCACCGATCTACCTGAGTCTCAGAAGTTCACCACTATCCTAGTTGTTGTAGACCGTTTCTCAAAAATGGCACATTTCGTGGCGTTAAAGAAGTTACCTTCTGCAATAGAATTTTCCAAGATTTTTGTAAAGGAAATCATTCCTCTACATGGGGTTCCCGAGAACATTGTGTCTGATCGCGCTGTTCAGTTTGTTGCGCAATTTTGGCGAGCCCTCTATAGAAACCTGGTAACGTCGCTTTCCTTCTCGTCAGCATTCCACCTGCAAACTAATGATCAGACTGAGTGAAAGAATCAGGATTTAGTGCAATATTTACGGTTGTTTGTTAGCGAAAAGGCTCATCAGTGGGCAGAATTCCTGCCGTTGGCAGAGTTTGCACTAAGCAACCGTACTTGTTCTTCCACTGGGGTATCTCCATTCCTTTGCGTATATGGTCAGCATCCTTGCTTCCTTACAGCTATTTCTACTCTGTTTGCCTGTCGTACAGCTGATGTCGCCACAGATGCGCTGCAGGGGGTATGGAAAGAAGTACAGAAGAACCTGGAAGCAACGGGGGCTCGTATGCAGTTGCGTAGTGGGAGGAGTCTGTCAGTATGTGAACCTTACAGGATGGGACAGAAGGTATATTTGTATTCTAGAAATCTCAAATTAAGGTTCCGTCTTTGAAACTGGCGCCGTGTTATGTGGGTCCCTTTGTCATCACGCATGTAGTAAATCGGCTTGCTTATGAACTTGATTTGACAGCTACATGGAGGGTTCATAGGGTTTTTCATAAGTCATTATTGAAACCTTTTGTCCCTTATGTATTTTGAGTAGGATAAACAGTGATACATAAGGCACCAAAATGACCAGCAATCTCTCTAAAGAGTTTGCTAGTATTTATTTGCAGCTGACCAAGGGATTGGCTGGTGGAGAATACCACACCCAGCCAGCTCAATAAACCCCTACCAGTGAAGGTGTGCACAAGGCAGCCTGTAGAAGCACAGGTCCCAGATGCACAACCTTAACACCATGACTTATCCTGGTCCCCTACCTTCATACCAAAATATTGATGATAGGCAGTCTTCACAAGAGACATCAGATTGCGTTTCTGTGACGAAAATATTATTTCACCACAAATGTAACAAAAATTATTCACTACATTTATACATTTTTGTAGCATTTTGATATAGCAAATTGTACACTTCACAAGCTCTCCAAAACCAGAAATTCTGAAAAAAAGAAAAACAGAAACAATATGAAACTCAGTCATAGCAACATTTATTATGTTTATAACCTACAAACATATGGCGAATGTTGTGTTATGTCAGTTGAGAGGTGTGACATACCCCCCAAATTTCCCACAAAATCAAAATGTAAACTCTAAAAAATGACGTTACTGTATCTCCAAAGCAAGTGCTAATTGGACATTTTTTTGAATTTTGCAGATGGAAATACATAAGAATATGCTAATTTTGAGCCCGAAACAAAATCATCGTTGGACAGTGTAATCAGTATGCATGATGGAGTATGTCAGCCCCTGTGTCGATGTACTCAGACTTGGTGTTAGCCTCCACGACTTCCTGGTGTCTGAGCTGGACGGGTGGCCGGAGCTTGCACAACATGCTTTAGAGGTGCTTGCCTGCACCACTGCCAGTGTACTATCAGAAAGGGTGTTCACTTCAGCACAGCTGGGGGAGGTGATAACTGTCACATGCATCTGCCTGTCCACAGACAATGTGCATCCCCTGACATTTATAAAAATGGAACCAGTTATGGATTTCACCTGACTTCTGCGCCCCCATGGCAGATTCCACTGATTAGTTAGCACGCTGGCAGTTTTTAATCACACATGACTGAGCAAAGATTTATATTAAAAATAGAGATGAGCGAACACGTTCGGCCCCGCCCCTTTTTCGCCCGAACACCGAACTTTGCGAACACTTCAGTGTTCGGGCGAAAAAGTTCGGGGGCCGCCGTGGCAGCGCGGGGGGGTGCGGCGGGGAGTGGGGGGGAGAGGGAGAGAGAGAGGGCTCCCCCCTGTTCCCCGCTACTGCCGCCCGCGCCGCCGCGCATCTCCCCGCCCCCCGGCGGCACCCGGACCTTTACGCGCGAACACTGCAGTGTTCGGCAAAGCCGGTGTCCGGGTGCGGATGTGTCCGTAACGGACATGTTCGCTCATCTCTAATTAAAAACCAAAGACCACACTTGTCTTGCTTGGTATAATTGTTGATAGCTCTACAGCTCTTCCTTGGCAAGGGCTTATGCTTAGATGTTCTATTAACCTGGTAGAATTTGTCCTTTGCAAAATTTATGACATTGCTTTTAAAACAAGCACCACACTCACTGTCTTTTTATGTAGGAGACCCCATGTGGCCTTTCTTTTGTTTTCAGCAACACCACTGTGCTAGAAGTGACCTCCACTCCACTATACACTATTTTGTACCAATTTTACTGATTCTGTCAAAAACACATGCCTTCACTTCAGTAAAGTCGTGATCCTTCAGCACGGCTTTAAAGGGGTTCTGTCATGATCAGAAAAAAAAAATTCCATACTTACCTATTCCTCCCTAGGCAGTCTTCTTACCACATCTTCTCCTCACTGACCTTCTCCTGGTTCCTCCAGTTCCCGAAGTCACATCATCGCAAGCTGGATGATTCTTCTTTTTCCTGTGATGTAGCATCTATTTGCAGCATTATGCTTCCTACAGGTCGGTGTACGCTATGCCATTAGTGACATAGCGTTCACTGCCGAGCAGTAAATGCTGAGTCTCTAGCAGCCTGCTTTAGCGCACAGGCACGGACTATTGCCGTGACTGCACATGCACAGTGTCTTGCCATGAGTGCTCATACTGGATCTGAGCATTCGCTGCGAGACACCGTGCGTGCGGTTAAAGGCCATAGTGGAATTTACTGATAATCATCAGAATAACAACTCTGATGTCCCTATAAAATGGGAAGCTCTGAAATATGTCATAATAGAAATATTTTAAAAGGAGAGATCACTCAAATTGAAGAACCTCCATGCTAAACTAAATAACAGAGAAACTTTTAATAAGGAGAATCTCTCGGACACATCAAGAAAAAGCAAGAAAAAAATGTTTCAGTTCCTTTGCTCTAGAAATACACCTATGCGGGAATGTAGAAGTCAGACGTAGTATGCACTCACTTCACTTGGGGTATTTGGAGCCAACCATTTCCCCCATTCCAAGTTAGCCTTACGAAATGCAGACAATGGTACTTCTTTTCTTCTTTATTTACACGTAGTAAGAATACAGGGCAGGTACAAATCAAGACAATGCCTTTCAGGGTTCACATACACCTTTTTCAAGCCTAACACACTAATACAAACATACTCACTTTTATACCGATCTTGGATAATGCTGTAGCAGACCCACGGCGCTTTAGTGTGACGTCGCTAGTGGCGCCGGAGCATATAGATCAGGGGTCCCCAACCACCGGGCCGCGGACCGGGGCCGGCCGGGCTGTTGGATGTTTAGCGCCGGTCCGCGGCACCGCCAGGAAATTTTGCTCTAAACACAAGGCCCGCGGGCCGAATCCGGCCCGCTGCCTTGTGTTTTGTGGCCCGCGGCATGCGGACGCCGCTCACCACTGAAGCGATTACCAGCGGGGGCGCTGCAGCTCCCCGCTGGTAATCGCGCTGATCCCGGCGCACACTGACGTCTGTGCAGCCAGGATTCTCCTCCCGAGTCCCCTGCTCATTAGTTCCGCAGGTGAGGACTCGGGGAGAAAGCGTTCCGGGCTGACGTCAGGGCAAGCAGACAGAGAGCGACAGCAGGGAGGAGGTAAGTATATGGGTGGGGGTGGGGGGTGGGGGCTACCTATTACAGGGGAAGGGGCTGCCTATTACTAGGGGGGCTGCCTATTACTGGGGGGGCTGGTTATTACTGAGGGGGGCTACTTATTACTGGGGGGGCTGCCTATTACTGGGGGAGGACCTGCTTATTACTGGGGGGGACCTGCTTATTACTGGGGGGGTTGCTTATTACTGGGGGGGTGGGGGCTATTTATTACAGGGTAAGGGGCTGCTTATTACTGGGGGGGCTGGTTATTACTGGGGGGGCTACTTATTACAGGGGAAGGGACTGCCTATTACTGGGGGTGCTACCTATTACTGGGGGGGGGGCTATTACTGGGGTGGGGGCTACTTATTACAGGGGAAGGGGCTGCCTATTACTGGGGGGGCTGCCTATTATGGGGGGGGGCTTCCTATTACTGGGGGGGCTGCTTATTACTGGGGTGGCTGCCTATTACTGGGGGGGACCTGCTTATTGCCTGGCAGGGGTTGCTTACTGTGGGGGCTCTTATTACTGGGGGGGGCTACTTATTACAGGGGAAGGGGCTGCTTATTGGGGGGGCTGCCAATTACTGGGGGGGGGGCTGCCTATTACTGGGGGAGGGGGGGACCTGCTTATTACGGGGGAGGGAAGGGAGACCTGGTTATTACGGGGGGGGGGGACCTGCTTATTACTGGGGGAGGGTGGTTATTACCGGGGGGGCTACTTATTACTGGGGGGGAGCTATTTATTACAGGGGGAGGGGCTGCTAATTACTGAGAGGTGGGAGCTGTCTATTACTGAGGGGTGGGGGCTGTCTATTACTGGGGGGGGGAGATAAATTATATGCTGCCCTATGTGTGTGCTGGGGGGTGGTGGATAGACTATATACTGCCCTATGCGTGTACTGCCAGGACATTCTAAATGTCATAATTAAATAAGAATGGACTAAACTCCAACCCCCTTCATAACCCCGCCCTATATAACCAAAGCCCCGCCCAACCCTGCCGGGCCTTGTAAAAATGGTCTTGCTGGAAGCTGGTCCCTGGTGCCAAAAAGGTTGGGGACCACTGATATAGATGATGAGAGTCACAGTGGGCCACATCAAGGGCAGAGCTATCCTCCCTCAGACAGTCGATCTCAATTCTAGCTTGTGAGATAAAGTTCGAAGGTGCCTGTTTGAATATGGAGACAAGAGTAAACAATGGTTGGCTAGAAGCTTGCATCCTATGATGCTATACACATGTGCCTAAGAAACAATCAGACATGGCAGAGTAATTAATTCCATGGCTGATATACATGACGAATTTTAAATGTTCTATGAAAACCTCTAGAACATAAGAGCGGAGCCTGGGGATGGGAAGTAAACCTTTGTGAGAGGGAGATGTTGAGGCTTATTTGGAAGAACACCCCCCCCCCCCCAGTCCATAGATATGGTAAATGTGCAGGAAATTAAATCTCACTTTACAGACCCTGAGCTGGCAGAGACAATCAAAGGATTGAAACTAGCTATGAGCCGAGGACCAGATAGTTTCTCACCTAGGTTCCATAAGCTTTTCAAGGAAGATATCTCACCTCTCATTTTGAGATCTTTTAATGAGATATCATGTGGAAGTCCTTTTCATCACAGGCCCTACAGGTACATATAAAGGGTCATTCCGAAGCCAGGGAAGGATGCCTTGGTCTGTGACAACTTTAGACCCATATCACTCATTAATATCGATATGAAACTATTAACCCCTTAATGACCACCAATATGCCTTTTGACGGCCTGTATCATTGGCTATGTATGAAGAGATCATGCGTCGATCTCCCTCCATAAATCGCGGATGCTAGCTGTTTCTCACAGCCAACACCTGGCGGCCAAAGCTCTGATCAATTCTGACAGCAGCATTTAAATCCCGTGTATATGACATCATAGGGAGTCGTGCAGGTGTCTAAAAGGCCCCAAGGCTGTCTTGGCAGAATGCCTATCAAACCATCCACATAGGGTGGCTTGATAGACTGCCTGCCAGATTGTAATATAATATAATTGTTGTCCTTGCTGGGGACCAAAATAAAAATTAAAAGTAAGAACTATAAAGTTTTACTAATTATTTTAAAAAAGTATTAAAGGTTCAAAAAAAGCTATAAGATGTTAGCATAGAAGATGTTAGCAGAAAATAATTTTAAAAAATTAAAAATCTTTGAAAAAAAATAAAAGTTGTACAGCAAAAAAAACTATAAGTTTGGTATCATAGTAATCATACTGACCCATAGAATAAAGTTAGCATGTCATTTTTGTTGCAGTTTGTGTGCCGTAGAAACAAGACACAACAAAAGATGGCGGAATTTCTTTTTTTTCCATTTCTCTCCACTTAGAATTTTTCAAACGTTTTTCAGTACATTATATGGTACATTAAGTAGTACCATTGAAAAATATGACTCATCCTGCTAAAAACAATCTCTCATAAAGCTACATCGATGGATAAATAAAAAGTTACAATTTTTTTAAAGGGGGAGGAAAAAACAAAATTAGAAAAAAAAAAAAAAGCTCCGTCACTAAGGGGATACACAGAGCAGAGATGCAATGGATGAGGTTGTGTGATGTCTATGGTCACATGCCTTTACATATTCAGCCATCCCTTTTTCTTCTCTCTTCTCTCTCCTTTGCACGAATTATACAAGGAATTAGCACATTTTAAATAATTAGCCCCAATGGTACATATTATGTTTAGTAGCTATAATTATTTCTCAAGTAGACCTGTGAATAACTATTTAAGAATGATTGGTTCCGATTTTGTCATTGTAAAGGTGTTTATTGACCAGGCTCTTTCATTACATATGTATATATTACATTCTAATTAAATAACACTTGTTACCAAAATGTTGCAATGTATGAATTATTTTCACAATCAAATCCAAAAAGAATTGATCAATCTGTCAATGGCTTTTCTGCTTTCTGGTGTATTTTTCTTTATGAAGAATTTTAAAAATCTGTGATTCGTTTTTTTTTTCTGCTTCTGTTCCTGCAAAAATGAGTTACTGATTTACTAATAAGATGAAGCTATGGTATCTTGCTAAAGTCGCTCCTGCTCTCTGTATTCACTTAACAACATAATGAACAGCACTATTGTTTCTGAGTTCATTTTGTTAGGTTTTCCTATGGCACCACATTTGAGAATATTTTCATTCTGCTTAATATTATTATCATACACCTTCACAGTGATGGGCAACTTGGTCATTATATACTTAGTCTTCTCTGACACAAGACTTCACTTCCCCATGTACTATTTCCTGTGCAATTTAGCTGTCATGGACATCTGCTTTATCAACACTGTTGTACCAGGTATGTTGAAAGGATTTCTACATCAAGGAGTTCACATTTCTTTAGGATCTTGTTTCACACAATTATTTATTTACTTCTTAGTTGGGACTGCAGAATCCCTCCTTTTTGCGGTGATGTCCTTTGACCGATATTTAGCTATATGCCACCCTCTGCGTTACCCTATGGTTATGCATAGATATATGTGTATTCAGCTCATAGTTGGATTGTGGCTCGGATCATTCTCCACCATTGCCTTGCCTTGTGTCTTAGCATTCAAATTGAAGTTTTGCAATAATTTAATTGACAATTTTTTCTGTGATGCAAGTCCTCTTCTAAAGAATTCTTGCACAGATACAACTATGATTGAATTGCTATCACTTCTTGGTGCAAGCACATTATATATTTCTGTCCTTGTGACATTAATTTCTTATTTTAGAATAGTTTTAGCAGTACTGAAAATTCAGGCAGCTGATGGAAGAGGAAAGGCTTTTTCCACTTGTTCTTCACATGCAATTGTGGTGACTGTAACATACAGCAGCTGCATATTTTTGTATGCAAAACCAGCAAAAGGTCAGGGTGCTAATTTTAATAAAAAAGTGGCCATCCTGAATACAGTGGTGGTTCCTTTGCTCAATCCATTCATCTACACGTTAAGAAATCAGACTGTTAGAAGGTCATTCTCTAATATATTACTAATCATAACCAAGAACAAGAAAATCACATGTTAGATACACATAGCTACTGGCATATTTAGCCTGCAGAAGCGGCAATATAGTATTAAGCCATATTTAAGTCTTTGCTTCTTTGGAATAATTCCTATTGTTTGGTTACATCATAGGAGAAGAACAATGAAAATATTAAAAGTCCTGGGTCCTGTACATGTCAGACTCAGTATATGGTGAACTCCATTAACTATAATGGGCCCAGCAGGCTTTCATCATGTGCCCTGTAGAAGGCAGTATGCTGTCCTATCTTGTTTTGGGTTTTGTGCCGAATATATGCCATAGACTCCAAACTGAGCCTCCAACACAGATCTGTGCATGGTCGTACGCAGAAGCTAGTGTAAAGCGTCCTTCACACATATTATGTACAAGGTCATTTTCAACATTAAGCCTAGAGCCCAGGGGATGTAAAAAAATGTTAAAATGTGAAGAAAGACTAACACCATTTTATAAAATTTTGAAAAGCATTAAGCATCTTTGGAAATTGAGATTGGGAAAAAAAACTCTAATGACATGAAACACCACTTTTTCAAATTCATATTTCAGCTTGTGTCAGAGTGTGCATGCTGGAACCTGTTGCTCTATGGGGGTTTCCAGGAGCACACCTTCAGAGGTGTGGAATAATTGTGCCATCTGGGTGTGGATTTCTCCAGGCAGCCAATCTCTACTGGTCTGCTGCATATATTTACGATTGTTACTCTACTTAAGGAAGTGGTTTCCCTTAACTCAGAACTAGGTGTTATTCATGTTAGTCTGTAGTGTCTCTCTCTTTTTCCCTGAGGACAGTCTGAACACCTGTTGTCCCATCGTCATCTTATGCAGATGTCCTCTCCCTTCCACTTTTACAGATGCGGCCTCCAGACATCTGATGTCACATCTGATGCAACACATCAACATGGAGGGCACCTGGAAAAATTTGCTTAAATGCAGTGCTATCTATTATAAGGAGTTAACAAAAAAATATTTTGAGAAAGCAATAACACCCCCCCCCCCCGCTAACCCCCGCTGCCCCGCGCTCACCCCCGCTGCCCCCCGAGCATGCTTGGACAAGAATGCAGTTACTTCAGAAGAGGGAGGCTTGCTCAAGTAACTGACTTATCCGAGCATGCTCGCTCATCCCTAATAATAAACTAAAAATTATTGTACTCCTGCTACACATGTGACCGGGTACTTGTTTGTGGGAATTATTGTACTGTATATGTTAGGAAGGCCTGAACTAACCTTTATGTCTAGGGTCCCATGCACGATTACCAGGCTCTTGTTGTATATGGTATGCTTTTTTTACCTCGGTAAACACATGAAAAAAACAACTCTTTTTGACACAGTACATGTGTGTTTTTACAGGGTTTTTTTTTAATCATAGATTTTTTACGTACATTTTTTTCAGAAGTTTTCTTGCAAAATAGAAAAGTCTATACTAAATTGTGAGAGAAAACATCAAACCTCCAGGCTTTCGTGGTTGAATAAAACATGCTACAAACCTAAAAACAAGCTAAAATAGGCAACAAAAAAGCACTATTTGAAGTGCATTTCAAAATTCCATATTTGCCTATAGTTAATATCCAAAATAAATATTTGTTGCTTTAAAATAAAGCTAGAAAAATGCTTTTAAAAACACAACTAAAAATGTGGAATATTCTAAAAATGCTTGTTGTAAAACAAGAGTTAAAGAACAGCATTTTTTCTTTTTTTTTTCTTTTGTTTTCGACCTTTTTTTCAGAAAGAAAACCCTAAAGCCAAATATTAGCTATAAGTCAATAGGGAGTTTTGAAATGCAATATAAACAATTCTTGTAGTGTTTTCCCTTACTTTTGGCAGATATTTTACATCCATGGCAATTTTTTCAAAACTCTGCATTCTCTAGTGACAGTTTTTTTTCCCCCCAGGAATTCTTCCATTCACTTCTCTATAAGAAAAAAATGTCTGTATTAAATAAAACAAAAAAAAAACAAGTGTGATAAAAATGAAGGAAGCCTTAGACTCATTTCACAAGCATTATTATTCAGCACTATTTCTGCATTTTTGAGCATTTTATGGTGTTTTTGAAGCCCGTTTTTGTTGCATATCTTTGCCCCCACTATTTACTTATCACTAGAGATGAGCGAGCATATTCGTCCGAGCTTGATGCTCGTTCGAGTATTAGGGTGTTTGAGATGCTCGTTACTCGAGACGAGCACCACGCGGTACTCGAGTCAATTCCATTTCCTTCCCTGCATGTTTAGCGCCATTTACTGGCCAATAGACATGCAGGGAAGGCATTACAACTTCCTCCTGTGATGTTCCAGCCCTATCCCACCCCCCTGCAATGTGTGGTTGGTGAGATCAAGTGACTGCCGAGTATTTAAAGCAGTCCCGCCCGTGGCTCGCCTCAGACACACGCTGGCAGAGATTAGGGAGGGTGCTGCTGGTGCTATAGGGAGAGTGTTAGCGTCTTCAAGAACCCCAAAAGTCCTTCTTAGGGCCACATCTGACCGTGTGCATTACTGTTGTGGCTGCTGGGAGCAGTTTTGCACAATTTTTTTTTTCATCTCAGGCTGTGCAGGCTATTACAGCTATAGCGTTCTCAGTCTGCAGTCAATTATACAGAGTATAGGGGCAGTGCTGGTGAGGCAGAGACAGTGGTAGTGTAGAATCCTGTCCACAAGAACCCCAACGGTCCTTCTTAGGGCTACCTGTGACGGTTTGCATTTTACTGTGTGGCTGCTGGGAGTTGTAGTGCTTCACTATTACGCAGCAAGGCCTTTTTGCAGCCTTGCGTCTAATTTTTTTCTGGCTGCAGTTTGCATTACATAACCGCTGTCAACCTCCAACTGTACGCCAATAAATCCCTAATTTTTTACACTGCTCTGTGTCTGCCGTCAACTTAATGCACAGCGTGCGGCGACAGCCACTGATAGAGGGAAAGTCATATACACGCTACATAGCCCGTATTCTTTTTCAAAAAAATTACAATAAAAGCTCTTTCGTTGGGCTACCCCTGACCATCTGAAATTTACTTTGTGTCTGGTGGGAGTTGTAGTGAATCACTATTGCACGTCTAGGCCTGTTTGCAGCCTTCTGTATTCTTTGTTTCTGCCTGGAGTTCGTTTTACAATACAGCTGTCAGCCTCCAACTGTACGCAAATAATTCCATAATTATTTACACCGCTCTGTATCTGCCGTCAACGTAACGCACAGCGTACGGCGACAGCCACTAATAGAGGGAAAGTCATATACACGCTATATAGCCTGTATTCTTTTTCAAAAAAACTTACAATAAAAGCTCCTTGGTTGGGCTACCCCTGACCGTCTGAAATTTACTGTGTGTCTGGTGGGAGTTGTAGTGAATCACTATTGCACGGCTAGGCCTGTTTGCAGCCTTCTGTATTCTTTGTTTCTGCCTGGATTTCGCGTTACAATACAGCTGTCAGCCTCCAAATGTGCGCAAATAATTCAATAATTATTTACACCGCTCTGTGTCTGCTCTATTCGGAATCCACCATGCTGAGGGGTAGGGCTAGAGGACGTGGATGTCGACGGGGGCGAGGACGTGGAAGTCCAAGTGAGGGTGTGGGCACAGACCGAGTTCCTGGTCCAGGTGAATCGCAGCCGGCTACTGCGGGATTAGGAGAGAGGCAAGTTTCTGGGGTCCCCAGCTTCATATCACAATTTTTGGGTCCACGCGGTAGACCTTTATTACAAACAGAGCAGTGTCAGCAGGTCCTGTCATGGATGGCAGAAAATGCATCCAGCAATGTATCGACCACCCAGTCTTCTACGCCGTCCACTGCTGCAACTCTGAATCCTCTTGCCGCTGCTCCTCCTTTTTCCCAGCCTCCTCACTCCATGAAAATTATACATTCTGATGAGCGGACAGACTCCCAGGAACTGTTCTCGGGCCCCTGCCTTGATTGGGAAAAAATGGTTCCTCTCTCACCTGAGGAGTTTGTCGTGACCGATGCCCAACCTTTGGAAAGTTCCCGGGGTCCGGGTGATGAGGCTGGGGACTTATGGCAACTGTCTCAAGAGCTTTTTGTGTGTGAGGATGATGATGAGACACAGTTGTCTGGCAGTGAGGTAGTAGTAAGGGCAATAAGTCCGAGGGAGGAGTGCACAGAGGATTTGGAGGAAGAGCCGCTGGACAATGAGGTGACTAACCCCACCTGGTTTGCTAAGCTAACTGAGGACAGGTCTTCAGAGGGGGAGGCAAGTGCAGCAGCAGGACAGGTAGGAAGAGGCAGTGAGGTGGCCAGGGGTAGAGGCAGGGCCAGAGTGAAGAATCCCCCAACTGTTTCCTAAAGTACCCCCTCACGCCAAGCCACCGTGCAGAGGCCTAGGTGTTCAAAGGTGTAGACGTTTTTCAGTGAGAGCACAGACGACCGATGAACAGTGGTGTGAAACCTGTGTTGCGCCAAGATCAGCCGGGGATCCACCACTACCAGCCTCACCACCACCAGCATGCGCAGGCATATGATGGCCAAGCACCCCACAAGGTGGGACGAAGGCCGTTCACCGCCTCCGGATTGCACCACTGCCTCTCCCCCTGTGCCCCAACCTCAGATCCAACCCCCCTCTCAGGACACAGGCATGAACACCTCCCGGCCTGCACCCACACCCTCACCTCCGCTGTCCTCAACCCCATCCAGTAATGTCTCAAAGCGCAGCATCCAGCTGTCGCTAGCGAAAGCGTTGGAGCGCAAGCGCAAATACACCGCCACGCACCCGCACGCTCAAGCTTTAAACGTGCACATTGCCAAATTGATCAGCCTGGGGATGCTGCCGTACAGGCTTATGGAAACGGAGGCTTTCAAAAACATGATGGCGGCAGCGGTCGCCACTATTTTTGCCGCTGTGCAGTCCCAGCCCTACACCAGCACGTCTCCCGCAATATCAATCGTGCCCTCACCAATGCGGTTACTGGGAGGGTCCATTTAACCACGGACACGTGGAAAAGTACTGGCGGGCAGGGCCACTATATCTCCTTGACGGTACATTGGGTGAATTTGGTGGAGGCTGGGACCGAGGCAGAGCCTTGGACCGCACACGTCCTACCCACACCCAGAATGGTGGGTCCTTCCTCAGTTCAGCTATCTGCGGTGGTCTATGCCACCTCCTCTAAACCCTCCCCCTCCTCCTCCTCCTACGCAACCTCTACCTCTCAATTAAGAAATGTGAGCAACACGTCGCCAGCAGTCGGTGTGACGCGGCAGCACAGCGGTGGGCAAGCGTCAGCACGCCGTGCTGAAACTACTCAGCCTAGGTGACAAGAGGCACACAGCCCCGAGCTGTTGCAGGGTCTGACAGAGCAGATCGACCACTGGCTTTCGCCGCTGAGCCTCCAACCGGGCATGGTCGTGTGTGACAACGGCCGTAACCTGGTGGCGGCTCTGCAGCTCGGCAGCCTCACACATGTCCCATGCCTGGCCCACGTCTTCAATCTGGTGGTTCAGCGGTTTCTGAAAAACTACCCGCAATTATCTGACCTGCTCGTCAAGGTGCGCCGCATCTGCGCACATTTCCGCAAGTCCACCACGGACGCTGCCACCCTGCAGACCCTGCAACATTGGTTTAATCTGCCAGAGCACCGGTTGCTGTCAACGTGCCCACACAGAGGATTTCTACGCTCCACATATTAGCCAGGCTGTATGAGCAGCATAGAGCAATAGTGGAATACCAACTCCAACATGGGCGGCGTAGTGCTAGTCAGCCTCCCCAATTCTTTACCGAGGAGTGGGCCTGGATGGCAGACAACTGCCAGGTCCTCGGAAACTTTGAAGAGTCTACCCAGATGGTGAGCGGCGATGCTGCAATCATTAGCGTCACCATTCCTCTGCTATGCCTGCTGAGACGTTCGCTGCAAAGCATAAAGGCTGACGCTTTGCGGTTGGAACAGGAGACAAGGGAAGAGAGTATGTCGCTTGACAGTCAGAGCACCCTCATGTCTATATCTCAGCGCGTTTTGGAGGAGGAGGAGGAGGAGGGGGAGGAGCAGAAGGAGGAGGGGGAAGAGACAGCTGAGCATACTGCAGAGGGTACCCATGCTGCTTGCCTCTCATCTGTTCAGCATGTATGGCCTGTGGAAGAGGAGGATGATCCTGAAAGTGATCTTCCTAGTGAGGACAGCGATGTGTTGCATACTGGTACCCTGGCACACATGGCTGACTTCATGTTAGGCTGCCTTTCTCGTAACCCATTCTGGCCACTATGGATTACTGGGTGTACACCCTTCTCGACCCACGGTATAAGGAGAACCTTTCCACTCTCATTTCCAAAGAGGAAAGGGGTTCGAGAGTGATGCAATACCACAGGGCCCTGGTGGACAAACTGATGGTAAACTTCCCATCTGACAGCGCTAGCGGCAGAAGGCGCAGTTCCGAGGGCCAATAGCAGGGGAGGAGCGGAGATCAGGCAGCATGTACAGCGCAGGCAGGGGAACACTCTCCAAGGTCTTTGCCAGCTTTATGGCTCCCCAGCAAGACTGCGTCACCACTCCCCAGTCAAGGCTGAGTCGGAGGGAGCACTGTAAAAAGATGGTGAGGGAGTACATAGCCAATCGTACCACCGTCCTTCATGATGCCTCAGCTCCATACAACTATTGGGTGTCAAAGCTGGACACGTGGCACGAAATTGCGCTGTATGCCCTGGAGGTGCTGGTTTGCCAGAGAGGGTATTTAGTGCAGCTGGGGAATCATCACGGACAAGCGTACCCACCTGTCAACTGCCAGTGCCGACATGCTTACACTCATAAAGATGAACAAAGCTTGGATTTCCCTAGAATTCTCTTCTCCACCGGCGGAGAGCAGCGGAACCTAAAGATTCTTTTCGCTCCAATCGCAGATAAAAGCACTCTTCTCTATCACCGGGAAAACGGGGCATTTCTCTTTGTCAATCTGTCTCTGACATTAGCCCTCCTCCTGCTACTCCTCCTCCAGAAACAACATGTCATAGCGCTGAATGGCCAATTTTTCTGCGGCCCAAAAGGCTCATCCACATCTACCAATGTTTTTACAATTTTTCAAAGTTTCAAAAGTATTGATACTGTAACATGAACCATTTTTTTCAACAGGGCTGCCTACAGGCTCTGTTACAAATGAAGCAACAGTGAGCTGCATCTTTCAAAAACTATTTATGGGTTTCATCTGGCCTCTCGGTTGATAAATTTTTCAGAGGTACACTTGTACTCTTGGAACACTTATTTTTGGGGCCCATACCTACACTCTTATCCAACTAATTTTTCCGGCCTTTGCTTACGCTCATGGTACCCCAATATTTCAGAGGTTGACCTATATCATTACTACAGAAATTTTACAGGGGTCTTCCTGCCTATACTTCTGCTATAAGTAAGTTACTGGGGTCTGCCTATACTTCTGCCACTTAAATGTTACAGGGGTCTGCCTATACTGCTGCCACTTGAATGTTACAAGAGTCTGCCTATACTTCTGCCACGTAAATGTTACAGGGGTCTGCCTATACTGCTGCCACAAGAATGTTACTAGGCTCTGCCTATACTGCTGCCACTTTAATGTTACAGGGGTCTGCCTATACTTCTGCCACGTAAATGTTACAGGAGTCTTCCTATACTGCTGCCACAAGGATGTTACTGGGGTCTGCTTATATTGCTGCCACGTAAATTTTACAGGGGCTTACCTATACTGCTGCCACAAGGATGTTACTGGGGTCTGCCCATACTGCTGCCACTTGAATGTTACAGGGGTCTGCCTATACTTCTGCTACAGAAATGTTACTGGGATCTGTCTATACTGTTACGACAGAAATGTTACAGGGGTCTGCGTATACTTCTGCTACAAAAATGTTACTGGGGTCTGCCTACACTGCTGCCATGTAAATTTTACAGTGGTTTGCCTATACTGCTGCCACAAGGATGTTACTGGGGTCTGCCTATACTGCTGCCACTTAAATGTTACAGGGGTCTTCCTATACTGCTGCCACAAGGATGTTACTGGGGTCTGCCTATACTGTTGCCATGTAACTTTTACAGGGGTTTGCCTATACTGCTGCCACAAGGATGTTACTGGGGTCTGCCTATACTGCTGACACTTAAATGTTTCAGGAGTCTTCCTATACTGCTGCCACAAGGATGTTACTGGTGTCTACGTATACTATTGCCACGTAAATTTTACAGGGGTCTGCTTATAATGCTGCCACTAGGATGTTACTGAGGTCTGCGTATACTTCTGCTACAGAAATGTTTCTCGGCTCTGTCCATACTGTTACTACAGAAAAGTTGCTGGGGTCTGTCTATACTGTTACTACTGAAATGTTACAAATACTGGGCTCTGCCTGTACTGCTGCTACTGAAATGTTACAGGGGTCTGCCAATACTGCTGCCACATAAATGTTACAGGGGTCTGCCTATACTTCTGCTACAGAAATTTTACTGGGATCTGTCTATACTGTTACGATAGAAATGTTACAGGGGTCTGCGTATACTTCTGCTAAAAAAAAATGTTACTGGGGTCTGCCTACACTGCTGCCACGTAAATTTTACAGTGGTTTGCCTATACTGCTGCCACAAGGATGTTACTGGGGTCTGCCTATACTGCTGCCACTTAAATTTTACAGGGGTATTCCTATACTGCTGCCACAAGGATGTTACTGAGGTCTGCCTATACTGTTGCCACGTACATTTTACAGGGGTTTGCCTATACTGCTGCCACAAGGATGTTACAGCTGTCTGCGTATACTATTGCCACGTAAATTTTACAGGGGTCTGCTTATAATGCTGCCACTAGGATGTTACTGAGGTCTGCCTATACTTCTGCTACAGAAATGTTTCTCGGCTCTGTCCATACTGTTACTACAGAAAAGTTGCTGGGGTCTGCCTATACTGCTGCCACAAGGATGTTACAGCTGTCTGCATATACTATTGCCACGTAAATTTTACAGGGGTCTGCTTATAATGCTGCCACTAGGATGTTACTGAGGTCTGCCTATACTTCTGCTACAGAAATGTTTCTCGGCTCTGTCCATACTGTTACTACAGAAAAGTTGCTGGGGTCTGTCCATACTGTTACTACTGAAATGTTACAAATACTGGGCTCTGCCTGTACTGCTGCTACTGAAATGTTACAGGGGTCTGCCAATACTGCTGCCACATAAATGTTACAGGGGTCTGCCTATACTTCTGCTACAGAAATGTTACTGGGATCTGTCTATACTGTTACGATAGAAATGTTACAGGGGTCTGCGTATACTTCTGCTAAAAAAAAATGTTACTGGGGTCTGCCTACACTGCTGCCACGTAAATTTTACAGTGGTTTGCCTATACTGCTGCCACAAGGATGTTACTGGGGTCTGCCTATACTGCTGCCACTTAAATTTTACAGGGGTATTCCTATACTGCTGCCACAAGGATGTTACTGGGGTCTGCCTATACTGTTGCCACGTAAATTTTACAGGGGTTTGCCTATACTGCTGCCACAAGGATGTTACAGCTGTCTGCGTATACTATTGCCACGTAAATTTTACAGGGGTCTGCTTATAATGCTGCCACTAGGATGTTACTGAGGCCTGCCTATACTTCTGCTACAGAAATGTTTCTCGGCTCTGTCCATACTGTTACTACAGAAAAGTTGCTGGGGTCTGCCTATACTGCTGCCACAAGGATGTTACAGCTGTCTGCGTATACTATTGCCACGTAAATTTTACAGGGGTCTGCTTATAATGCTGCCACTAGGATGTTACTGGGGTCTGCCTATACTTCTGCTACAGAAATGTTTCTCGGCTCTGTCCATGCTGTTACTACAGAAAAGTTGCTGGGGTCTGTCCATACTGTTACTACTGAAATGTTACAAATACTGAGCTCTGCCTGTACTGCTGCTGCTGAAATGTTACTGGGGTCTGCCAATACTGCTGCCACGTAAATGTTACAGGGGTCTGCTTATAATGCTGTCACAAGGATGTTACTGGGGTCTGCCTATACTGCTGCCACTTAAATGTTTCAGGAGTCTTCCTATACTGCTGTCACCAGGATGTTACTGGAGTCTGCCTATGCTACTGCCACGTAAATTTTACAGGGGTTTGCCTATACTGCTGCCACAAGGATGTTACAGCTGTCTGCGTATACTATTGCCACGTAAATTTTACAGGGGTCTGCTTATAATGCTGCCACTAGGATGTTACTGGGGTCTGCCTATACTTCTGCTACAGAAATGTTACTGGGATCTGTCTATACTGTTACAACAGAAATGTTACATGGGTCTGCATATACTTCTGCTACAAAAATGTTACTGGGGTCTGCCTGCACTGCTGCCACGTAAATTTTACAGTGATTTGCCTATAGTGCTGTCACAAGGATGTTACTGGGGTCTGCCTATACTGCTGCCACTTAAATGTTACAGGGGTATTCCTATACTGCTGCCACAAGCATGTTACTGGGGTCTGCCTATACTGTTGCCACGTAAATTTTACAGGGGTTTGCCTATACTGCTGCCACAAGGATGTTACAGCTGTCTGCGTATACTATTGCCACGTAAATTTTACAGGGGTCTGCTTATAATGCTGCCACTAGGATGTTACTGGGGTCTGCCTATACTTCTGCTACAGAAATGTTTCTCGGCTCTGTCCATACTGTTACTACAGAAAAGTTGCTGGGGTCTGTCTATACTGTTACTACTGAAATGTTACAAATACTGGGCTCTGCCTATACTGCTGCCACTTAAATGTTACTGGGGTCTACCTATACTGCTGCCACAAGGATGTTACTGGGGTCTGCCTGTACTGCTGCCACTTAAATGTTTCAGGGGTCTTCCTATACTGCTGCCACGTAAATTTTACAGGGGTTTGCCTATACTGCTGCCACAAGGATGTTACAGCTGTCTGCGTATACTATTGCCACGTAAATTTTACAGGGGTCTGCTTATAATGCTGCCACTAGGATGTTACTGGGGTCTGCCTATACTTCTGCTACAGAAATGTTTCTCGGCTCTGTCCATACTGTTACTACAGAAAAGTTGCTGGGGTCTGTCTATATTGTTACTACTGAAATGTTACAAATACTGGGCTCTGCCTATACTGCTGCCACTTAAATGTTACTGGGGTCTACCTATACTGCTGCCACAAGGATGTTACTGGGGTCTGCCTGTACTGCTGCCACTTAAATGTTTCAGGGGTCTTCCTATACTGCTGCCACGTAAATTTTACAAGGGTTTGCCTATACTGCTGCCACAAGGATGTTACTGGGGTCTACCTATACTGCTGCCACTTAAATGTTACAGGGGTCTTCCCATACTGCTGCCACAAGGATGTTACAGGGGTCTGCATATACTATTGCCACGTAAATTTTACAGGGGTCTGCTTATAATGCTGCACTAGGATGTTACTGGGGTCTGCCTATACTTCTGCTACAGAAATGTTTCTCGGCTCTGTCCATACTGTTACTACAGAAATGTTGCTGGGGTCTGTCTATACTGTTACTACTGAAATGTTACAAATACTGAGCTCTGCCTCTACTGCTGCTACTGAAATGTTACAGGGGTCTGCCAATACTGCTGCTACATAAATGTTACTGGGGTCTGTCTATACTGTTACTACAAAAAATGTTACTTGGCTCTGCCTATACTGTTACTACAGCAATGTTGCTGGGGTTTGTCTATACTGTTACTACTGAAATGTTACTCGGCTCTGTCTATACTGTTACTACAGAAATGTTACTGGGGTCTGTCTATACTGCTACTACTGAAATGTTACTAATACTGGGCTCTGCCTATACTGCTGCTACTGAAATGTTACAGGGGTCTGCCTATACTTCTGCTAATGAAATGTTACTGGGGTCTGTCTATACTGTTACTACATAAATGTTACTGGGGTCTCCCTAGACTTCTGCAACATATCCGGGGCACTGCAATGGGATTTCTTTATGTACCGTCTGTGGGTTCCTGGTAGCCACCCATGCTGTGGGTGCACACAGACTTGCCATAGCGGAGTTGTACCTGCCTGGCATTTAAAAAAAAAACAGACTGACTAGGGCATGGAGTGTGGGCCGAAGCCAACATGTATTTTCTCTCACGTAACCTCAGCTATCCGGGACACTGCAATGGGATTTCTTTATGTACCGTCGGTGGGTTCCTGGGAGCCACCCATGCTGTGGGTGCACACAGACTTCCCATAGAGGTGTTTTACCTGTCTGTCCCTAAAACACTGACAGACTTGGGTATGGTGCAGAGTGCAGATGGTTTACCCCTTGCGTTGTCGATGAGGTATCCAACACCCAAACAGAATGAGTAGTGTGTGGACACATGGATTCCCCATTGCTATGTCACTCGCAGCACCTTGGGCCACACAAGGTGTTTGCTGGGACAGAGGCTGACCCAGGACTCGCTCACATACTTCCCACACCGAGTATTGCTGCATTGTGGAGATGTGTAGAAGTGCTGCGCTGGCAGCTGAGTCCCCTTTATGCCCACGTTTCCAGCTCCTGACGGAGGTGGCACAGGATTGGAATGAAGATTGAACGCCTATCAATTCCCAACAGCATTGTGGGCTATCGCCCCCCCCCCCCATTTCAAAGAGGGTCGCTGCCTGGCCCTGCCAACCCTCTGCAGTGTGTGCCTCCGGTTCCTCCTCATGACAGACGCACTTATAAATAGACATGAGGGTGGTGTGGCTATGAAGCGAGCGTGTGGCATGAGGGCAGCTGAAGGCTGTGCAGGGACACTTTTGTGTGCGCTGCGGACACAGGGTCGTGCGGGGGGGTTGGGCAGCATGTAACCCAGGAGAAGAGGCAGCGGTGTGTCCCGCAAGCAGTGATTGTGCTTGGTTGGAGGTAGTGTGGTGCTTAGCTAAGGTGTGCCTTGCTAATTAGGGTTTGTCCGAACTAAAAATTGTTAGGGGGGGCACTCTTGCCGCTATTGTGGCTTAATAGTGAGACCTGGGAACCTGAGATGCAGCCCTGCATGTTGCCCCTCACCTGCCCTATCCGTTTCTGTGTCGTCTCCATCACTTTCATAGGTTTTCCAGATTCTCACAAATGAAAACCTTAGCGGAGCATGGATCATATACAAAAATGCTCGAGTCGCCCATTGACTTTAATGGGGTTCGTTACTTGAAACGAACTCTTGAGCATCGCGGAAAGTTTGACTCGAGCAACGAGCACCCGAGCATTTTGGTGCTCGCTCATCTCTACTTATCACCTAAAATTGATTCCGGAACTGGGAACAGATCCCAAACTACCAGGCTCATCCCATACTATGTTCCCTAGAAATATTGCCACCAAATTATTTGCTAACATAATAGCTGACAGGCTAGCACAGCATTACTCATCCCTCCCTGTGGGTCTTCACTGGGGACTTGACTCACCTCTCCCTCATTGCAGCAGGACAGGCAGCAGTGACAAATATTTGTACAGTTGTGGCTGTTTTGGATAGGGTTCACCACCACCCTAAACTGGAGTTACACCAGCTTTGTTAATGCTTGATAATGCTTGTTTGGAGTCTATGGACATTATTCTCTAATTCTAATAATATTTTCATTGCGGTAACATATTACTTTACAAATCATTGGATGCAGAAACAAAAGGAGACCTTATAGGCATTCAAAAATTAAATAATAGGATTAAGGGACTTGCTTGTGAGAGCTTGCAGTCTTTGAGGAAAAAGGGAAGATACGTGAGGCAAAAGTGTGTACAATGTTCATCTTTTTCTAAATTGGGCATTATAGAAACAGTTGAATGAACCAAAATCCAGCCAGTATCTGTGTATGTTCAAATATGAAGGGCCTTTGAGTGCATCGAGTGTGGAGGATAGTGCTGTATGATGGGATAGGGTTCTGAGAGAGAATGTAGAAGAGGGGTAAACAGAAGGATTACACTATGTTGACAAAATTATTGGGGCACCCAGCAATCTTGATTTGGAAGAGTATCACACTGGCATATCCCAGTTTAGAAACCAGCAGACTTTTACGAGGTGTAGAGTTGACAGACTTCCACTGGGGTATGGTGGTGAGATGTCACCTGAGCAACCAATCAGTATGAGACATCACAACAGTTTTGGACCTCCCAAATTTCAATATTAGCAATTCTATTTGAAAATGGAAAACATATAGCGTGTGTAGTACATTCACATTCAGGAAGACCTCGTAAGCTGACAGAATGTGGCAACAAAGCCATGTACGAGCTGTAAAGGCATCATGCACATTGTCATTGCACTATTCATAGAGAGCAGCACGAGAAGGGTTACTATGGATGAACAGCTGCACATAGGCCAATATCACAACAATTAATGCATAGAGGCGTCTGCGATGGTGCTTAGAGAATCACTCTTGCATTGTAAATGAATGAAAGCAAGTGTTGTGGACAGGTGAATTACAATACACCATCTTTCACAATTGGCTGTGGCAGATGCCTGGAGAGCAGTTTCTATGTGACTGCATTGTACGAATAATGATGTTTGGAGAAGGTTCTTGTTACATCCGCTTCACGCACTAAAGCCCCACTCCTCAGAACAGATGCAAGAGTGTCCATTTAAAACCCACAAATACACTTATATAGCATTTGCACTTACAAACTGCACCTCTCCGGGCTAAGATGGTAGGACGCCTGTCCCTTAGTAATCAGGGCAAGTGGGGCACCCCTGCCTAAAAGCAGGGTAATCGTCTCAATAAGGTCAGCCCCACTGTCTTCATTTGAGACCTAGTAATCCCTGATCAAGAACTTGGAAAAGTGACCAAAACACACATGAACATGACACTGTTCACACACACTGAACACAGAACAGGACTGCACATAGATCACACATCTGGCCACTTGCACAGACACACCCCACACGTCACTGTTCACACCAACATACCAGGTTGTGCATACAACATATAACTGAAACCCCACCCAGAGCTCACATGCATACAGATGGTAAACCATAGCCAGTCCAAATGTACTCACACCAGGGCAATTGAGAGTCAGCCACCATGGTGACATAAGGAACAGTGTCAGCCATCACCCATCTGACACACACACACACACACACAAGACATAAGACGTCTGCAGGGCCAAACCTGCCAAAGGGAAGGGAAAAGGGGGTCTGCATATGATACAGACAAGGACTACAGGTGTCCAGACCGTCTTTAGGGAAGGAGAGAGACACTACAGACAAGTATACATCACACCAGCTCTGAGTGGGATTAACAGTGATACATAAAGCACTAAAATGACCAGCAATCTCTTCCAAGAGTTTGCTGGTATTTATCTGCAGCAGACAAGGGGGATTGGTTGGTGGAGAATACCACACCCAGCTAGCTCAATTAACCCCTACCTGTGAAGGTTTGCACATGGAAACCTGTTGAACCACAGGTCACAGATGCAAAACCTTCGTGTGGAGATGTTGCTGCTGGGAAATACTAGGGCCATTGGTTATAGTGAAGTCAAACCTCAACACCAATGGGTATAAAGACATTCTAGACAATATGGCATTACCTACCCTGTGGCAATACTTTGGATCCTCGTCTCTACCAAGATAATCAAGCACTTTGTCATACAGCACACAGTGTTGAGGCTTGGTTTGAGGAGCAAAACACCTATAAATTTCATTCGCAAACCTAAAGTCCGGAGCTCAATCTAAACAAGCATTTTTGGGATGAACTTAAACCCAGTGTCTGTGCATAACCAACAAACCAATCAGCCCCCACACTGTTATCTGAAGCTCTCCCTGTTGAATGGAAGAAAATCCCTCTACACATCTATCAGAATTTGGTGGAATGAAACAAGGCAATATGCTGTGTTATCTTGTGTTAGATTTTGTGTTGAAATAAAGTTAAAGCTGTATTGTGAATAATTATTGATGCATCCCCATATTTAAATAAGTAAAGTTGAAATGCTGCAAGGAATCTACTCTACCTCCACCTCCCATCATTTCCATGTCATCCCACAGCCTTCTGTCCTTCACACATTACACACTTGTCTGCTCTTGCGTAATCAGCTGCACTTATCCCCTGCTCACTGAAAGTATTAAATTCTTTTCCACCATAACAACTATCTTGCTCCTTCTTAATACTAAATATACAAAAACTCCACACTTATCTTATGGTTTTACTGGGGTATACCACAGCTTTATTAACTCTTTTATAACCAATGTTGAAGAAACTTTTTCAATGCTTCGCTACTCAACAAAATGTGTCCATAATTAATGAGAGAGCTCAGAAAGCCCCGCTATCGCGGGCTTGACGAAGGTCCCTTAATCAAAAATTATTGCTGGCATGGAAACTTTGCGCCACTAAGGATGCAGTGTATCACCTACGCTGCACTCTGCCCCACCCCACTTGCCAGCACCACTGCCCTATCGAAACCATCCTGAAGCCCTGATAGCAATATGTCTAGGCCTATGGCTTTCAAGTGGACCCCATCCTCCCCAAGCAAGCTAGCATTATCCCCTTGCAACTCTCTATGTCATAGAGCTACCCCTCTCAACGACTGCACACATTTAGATACTTTTATGTTCAGGGACTTTCTGGCCCTGTCAATTGCTCCTGGATTTCCGGCTTCCCTCCATACTATGTGTGGAATAACTTCGGACCCGACAAACACCACCCACCCAAAGAATTCCACGAAACGCTCTATATCTTGCTTAATTAATGCAATTAACTCCTCTATCTTTGTGGAACCCAAATCATTACCCCCAGCATGTATTAGCAGGATAACTCAACCAGATGTCCACTGGTGCATTTGAAAAACCTTTCGGTAAAATTCTTGCCCAGTGCAGTCCTCTGATGCCACCCCAGTGTCCCTGCATCTTGGCAATACCTAGATACACTCCAATGGGTCACTGTCTTGCTCGTTGCTCGGTCCAATAAATGAAAGAATGGCCGAGGATCTATACTTGACACATCTCTGATCCTATAACAGACCGGAATTTCAAATTCCTTTGGATTGAGGCCCAGTTCCTGTTGGTCCGAATAAAAAACCCTCATAAACTGATAGCGAGTCAGCAGGGCCCCCCGAGACATGCACGAAAAACGGCCCGCAACCAGCCGCTGCGCCAAATATTCTGTAACTAACAAAACCGGACACCATTGCGAATCCAGGGCCTTTATTGACAACCAGGAACCCCTGCCAAAAACATCAGTTTAACTAATACTTTAACTACCCCTTGAACAAATAATACATCCTTATCCGATAATCCCTCTGTTTTTTCTTTGCTAGCCAGAATCAATTCTCTAACCTGTAGTGCAGCAAAAAGTGGTAATGCAAACACCACCCGAAAAAAAAGACATTCCCATTCATCAGAACACACCACCTCCAACACGGCGAACAAACAATTTAAAAGAGAAAAAGATACCGGGTTTCCCCATCCAATACATTCTGCTCATTTCTCCATCCTTTGAAGATTTGCATTACAACAAAATCTTTGGTCACATCTCTGCTTCCATGCAAATTCAACAGAAAAGCGACACCCGAAAGTTACTTACACACCACACCCGCTGATGCACTCCGATCCCTCAGCAGAGACAACAACTCAAATGTAACATGCAATTCTTGCTCTTCAACAGGAAAACGACCACCTGAACAGGACAATCATAATGACCACGTTGCACTGTAGCTCCTCCATGTCATCTCAGTAACTGACAAATGAACCAGCTTCAACAATTCTCCTCTATCATTTCCTATGAGAAAATGGGGCAACATGCCACCTCGACATCCACAGCTGAACATCTCTGAATACCGTGATCTCAGAATGAGAGAGCACGTCAGCCATCACATTTTGACAACCTAGCACATGCCTAGCCCCAAAAATTATGTTGTATTGTAAACACCTCAAAACCAAATGTTTGACCAAGGCTAAAACTGTGAGTGAATAAGAAGTCTGTTTATTGATCACTTGCACCACAGCCTCATTATCTGTCTAAAAACAAATTTTTCAATCCAAAAACATTGTACCCCAAATCTCGACTGCCACTACAATGGGAAAAAACTCCAGCATAGCCATGTTATTCAATAAGCTACTATCCTGCCACAATGCTGGCCAGGGAGACCTGCACCAGTGATTCTCAAAAATAATGCTGAAACCGTCCACTCTCGCCGCATCTGAAAATAAACAAAACTCCTTGTTCACCAACTTTGCTTCTTGGCAGATGACCCTTCCACTGAAAGATCATAGGAACACCTTCCAGACATAGAGGTAGGTCGGCATGGCACCCACTGTGGCCATGGAGAACGTCTCAAAAAAGCACGACCCATGGGAAGAGTTCTAAATGCAAAATTTAATAAACCTAACAGAGCCTGCATCTGATGCAACATGAATTTTTATGACAATAACCAACTCGACTGTCCATCTTAGACGCACCTACCTTGTCCTTCAGCATGCGGAAAAGCATGAGTTGCATGTCAATTTTGATCCCTTAAAATTTCAGCCGTGTAACCCAGTCTACCGTCTTATCTTTCAACAATGGTACACCTGCTTTTACCATTAACCTACAAAACGTAAGCAGTAGAGATGAGCGAACGTACTCATTTAGGGCGATTTCACAATCGAGCATCGCTTTTTTTCGAGCAACTGACTACTCGGGCGAAAAGATTTGGGGGGCAACCCCCCGCTCACCCCCGGCGCCCCCAGAAACTTTTCGCCCGAGTAGTCAGTTACTCGAAAAAAGTGATGCTCTATTGCAAAATCGCCCTAAACGAGTACGTTCGCTCATCTCTAGTAAGCAGCAAAAAAAAAAAAAAAAGAACGCAAATCATGGACTCCTTCAGGCCCACAAAAAGAAAATCATCTAGATAGTGGATGACTGATGTGATGCCCGTCTCATATATCACCGTCCATTCTAAAAATGAGCTAAAAAGCTCAAAATAGTAACACGATATGGAGCATCCCATCAGCAGGCACATATCCACAAAAAACTGGCCCTCCACCTGACACCCAAGAAAAGGAAAACAGTCCGGATGTACCGGCAATAAGTGAAAAGACGATTCAATGTCAGACTTTGATAAACGAGCCTCAGGTTCCGAACGGTGAACAGGAAAAAGACGTGTATGAAACCGCTGCTTGCTCCTTTGATATACTATCATTGACCAATTCCCCAGCCGGGAATAACAAATGATGTATCAATCTGAATTTACCAGTCTCTTTCTTTGAAACCACGCCCAAAGGGGACACCCGCAAATTGGGCAGTGGTGGCTCGGCAAAAGAGCCTGCCACACGGCCCAGCACAACTACTTTTAACAACTCTTTAACTAACTCCAAATCATCCAACGCTGATTTCAAGTTTGCATACAATGATAAAGCTGTCTGTAAGTGGTGTGGAAAACCGCTTGAAAAACCTTCACTGAGAATGTTTGCTTCCTGTCTCCTGTGGTAACTGTCTAACCACAGTTGAAGGTAGCTGCTTTTCACAGGTGTTCGCTATGCCACTGGTTGAAACCACCGAGGTCGAGCTTCTCTGTCTACAAAAGCATCTGATTGCTGCAAGTGAACCCCCGCATACCAAATATTCATGTCGGAATATACTCAAGGCAAAAAATCTACAATGTCAGAAAAGGACATGCACTGCGAACATTGAGCTAATATTAGTTGTATCCAAGCATCCATTGCTTTAGTTGCCCAATTTATTGAAGATGACGCTGACAACCGTCAGCGAAGATCTTCGTCAGAGCGCTACCAAGCCGCAACTCTGCAACTTGTCAGCGCTATAAATGGTATTAATATATGTTAACAACTCAGGGCCTTTCTTTGGTTGGCTTTGGCGCACAGTATGTGTCAGCACCAAAAAGGCCTGCAACCAATTTGCAAAAGTTTTTGCTACCTTTTGTTTTTTATCTGCGCCCCGTTTGAAAAAACGCCCCTTGTCGACTGATATATGATCAACCAATAAAAGGGACCATATGTCTATGTATTCGCTGCTCCTGATTTTCTCCTTGATTTCCTCAGCTAAACTACCACCCAAGTGCGCCACGCCACAAAACATAGTATCACCAATGCTCAAACGATCAAGTACCGAACCCCGATCAGGCAGGCTACCACAGCCCCCCCGTGTAAGACCTATTTTAGTCTCAAACCAAGATAACAGAGCTCTTAATGCTGAAATCAAATCTCCACCTTTAAAGCTATGAGAACCACACATGCTAACCCAAGCGCTTTTACCCTATGGATGCTTCATACAGGGAAAACCCCAAGGGCAGCTCTATCTTGGTGTTCCCTTGATCCATCCTGTATATTTCTGTCTGCTCTGAGAACTCTGCTGGGATGTAAGCATCAAACATCCACAGAGGATCTGTATGAAGAAACCAACCAATGTGTGCATTGTAAGTAGTAGGACCTGTGCTCTCGATCGCTGTTCTGGGCACTGCGTCCATGTTCGGAAAAACGCCCCAGATCCGGACTCATATCCCACCACCGCCAACATCTATCAACTGTTGAACAGGAGTAAAAAGAACCAGAATATGCACAAAACCATTTCCTTTCTTGGGTCCATACAGCGTGGGAACCGCCAACATGCTGTATGGAGGCCTCATATGTGATTAAAGATCTGCCACACCGCTAAAGAGTTATTGAAGGCTCTGCAGGCCCAGGCTGACCCCATAAAAGCTGAAGCCAGGGAAGATCTTGTGTGACAATGGTGTAAACCTGCTGGCAGCCCTTCCTCTTGGAAATCTCATACACGTACCTTGTCTGGTCTATGTTATGAACCTAGTAGTCCAACACTTCCTAAACAGTTACTGCTGGAAAAGATCAGAAAACTGTTCTCACACGTTCAACATTCACACCCAACCGCCTCTCATTTGGTGGATGTGCAATGACAGTTCGGGCTATCACCCGACCGCCTAATCTGTGATATGCCTATATATGTTGCCTAGGTATGTTGCAGAAGCTAAGCCAGCAGCAGAGGTCACTCACAGAGTACAAGTGTATGCAATTAACAGACATTCTATTGAGGCTGATCACTTGATGCCTGCGGAGTGGCTGCAGATCAAAGCTGTTTGTGCTGTTCAAACCTGCTTTAACCCCTACCCGCTCCAGGACGTACCAGTACGTCCTGGGAGCCTGGTACTTCCCGCAACAGGACGTACCGGTACGTCCTGGAGATAGCGCGACATCACATAAGATCCCGCGCTATCCCGCAGCGGGAGCCGGCTGTCAGTCACAGCCGGCGTCCCGCTGCAACAGCGGGGGGGCATCGGAGATGCGCCCCCCACTGTTAACCCCTTCCCTGCCGCGATCTAAGTAGATCGCGGCAGGGAAATAGTTCACAGAGGGATCACGATCCCTCTGTGTCTCCGGCCGGCTCTCGCGATGTCATCGCGAGAGCCCGGCCTGTCACCATGGCAACAGGACGCCAGACACTGGCGTCCTGTATTGCCTGTGCCTATAATCGCTGTACAAGCGATAAGGCATGGCAGAGCAGTAGCTCTGCCATGCCTTATGACAGCGATCATAGGCATAGTGCTGCAAGTCCCTCAGAGGGACTCAAATAGTGTAAAAAAAAGAAAAGAAAAGTGTAAAAAAAAGAAAAATGTTAAAAAAATGTAAAAAACCCCCTTTTTTATGCTTTTTCTAATATTATAAAAAAAGGTTAAAAAAAATTAAAACCCCACATATTGGGTATTGACGCGTCCGTAACGATGTGTACAAAAAGTTGAACATGCTTTTTGTTTTGTACGACAAAAAGCGTAAAAAAATGCTAAAAAACTGAGGCAAAATGCTAATTTTTAGCATTTTGCCGCACAAAAAATGCAATAACAGTGATCAAAAAAGCCGTACATTCCCCAAAATGGTACCAATAAAAACTACAGCTCGTCTCGCAAAAAATAAGCCCTTATAGAGCTCCGTACATCAGAAAATAAAAAAGTTACAGGACTTTGAATGCAGCTATAGAGAAAAAAAAAAGATTTCCAAAAAAAGGGGGTTTTATTGCAAAAAAGTGTAAAAAACAAAAAAAATATATTTCAATTTTGGTATCGTTGTTACCGTACCGACCCGCAGAAAAAATTTAGTGTGTCATTTATCCTGCATGATTAACGCTGTAAAAAAAAGAAAAAGTAATCTATGGTAGAATTGATGCGTTTTCTCTCCCTGTTATCATTAAAAAAAAAAAAATTTACAATATTGTCTATGTACCCAAAAGTGGCACCGATAAAAACTACAGCTCGCCACACAAAAAACAAGCCCTTATATGGCCGCGTCCATGGAAAAATAAAAAAGTTATGGCTTTTGAAAAATGGAGATGGAAAAATACCAAAAAATCGCTTGGTCCTCAACGCCAAAATAGGCCATGTCATTAAGGGGTTAAGGAAGAGACCAAAATGGTCAGTCATGATGATGCAATAATCAGTCTGCATGATGGAGTATGTTAGCTCCTGTGTGGATGTACTCAGACATGGTGCTAACCTCCACGACTTCTGGGTGTCTAAGCGGGACACGTAGACAGAGCTGGCACAACATGCTTTAGAGGTGCTTGCCTGCCCCACTGCCAGAAAGGGTGTTCAGCAAAGCTGGGGTGGGGGGTGATAGTGATAACTGTCACATGCATCTGCCTATCCACAGATAATGTGCATCACCTGACATTTATAAAAATGAACCAGGTATGGATTTCACCTGACTTCTGCACCCCCATGGCAGATTCCACTGATTAGTTAGCACGCTGGCAGTTTTTAATCACATATGAATGAGCAAACATTTATATTAAAGGCCACACTGTTCCTTCAAGCTGATGGTGGTGGTGCTGCTACTCTCATGCTTCTGCCATGTTTCCTCTTCCTACTTGACCCCAAAGAAAAATATGGCAATATGGAAACACAGAGTAACAGCTCTCATGTTTCAACTAGGAGCAAGCTCTGCCATTAGGGGGCTGTTGCTGGTGATGCACCCGCTGATGCTGCTGCCCTTCTCCTGTTTCTGCCATGCTTCCTTCTCCTATTTTCCTCCAAAATTAAAAATATGACAGTAAAATACAGAGCTGCAGCTCTCATGTTTGTACTAGGAGCCGTAACAGTCCCTGGTCTGCAACGGGTCATGGCATAGGGGTCTTGAAACAGAGACTGGTTGGCTGCGCTATTCCAGTCTGTCTTACAGTTTAATGTTTGTGTTTTTGTGGTCTCTCATTTCTTTAGGTGTTACTTGGGTCATTGTCTGTATTGTATATACGTTAATTTTACCCTGGCGTTTGTGAAACTTTGTTTCACCTATTGTATTACTTTGGCTGTTTTATAAGACTGATTTTGGGTGTGATTTGCTCCTGAATATTGTCTTAGCTCTGGTGGAGTGAGGCCCTGTTCATTGGAGTTTTGCTGCTAAAGCAAGGTAGTGTTTTTGTTGTTTGATCCTGTTGTTATGCAAAGTGGTGCTTTTGTTTTCAGTCTGTGTTTTCTTTCTCTTAGCTGCTAGAGTTAGTGGCCGAGACGCAAGTTGTGGGGCCACCTTTTTCAGGGGAATAACCTCACTTTTAAGTAGGGCTGTTCTGAAAAGTCACGGAGAGATTGTCCCTTCCTTCTTTTGATTCTCTTGTACTTCAGTCCATGCTGCAGTCTGCTTCCTGTGTGAACACAGCCATGCAGTGATGCGTCTTGTATTCAGGGTGAACGGAACAGGACATACTGTGCCCTCAAGGTGCTGTTACTGATGGTGGGGTGGCAATGCTGCTCTCTTTCTCCTGTTTTCACATTTTTTTCTCCTCCTCATTTCCCCAAAACAAGAATTTTCTAAAGCACAAGAAACAGCTATAGCTCTACAGCGTTTCCTTGGAGAATGTCCATTCTTGAGTATGTTGTTAACCTGGTAGAATTGTCCTTTGCAAAATTTCCGACATTGCTTTTCAAACAAAGACCACACTTGTCTTGCTTGGCATACTTTTTGCTAGTTCTACAGCTCTTCCTTGGCGAAGCCTTATGCTTAGGTGTTCTATTAACATGGTAGAATTTGTTCTTTGCAAAATTTATAACATTGCTTTTAAAATAAGCACCACACTCGCTGTCTTTATCTAGGAGACCCCTTGTGACCTTTCTTTTATTTTCAGCAACACCCCCGTGCTAGAAGGGACATCCACTCCACTATACACTATTTTGTACCAATTTTACTGATTCTGTCAAAAACGCCTCTCTTCACTTTAGTAAAGTAGCGATCCTCCAGCGCAGCTTTAAAGGGGTTCTGTCATTAGTAAAAAAAAAAATTAATACTTACCTATTCCTCCCCAGGCAGTCTTCTTACCACATCTTCTACTCACTGATCTTCTCCTGGCTCCTCCAGTTCCCCAAGTCACGTCACCGCAAGCTGGACGATTCTTCTATTTCCTGTGATGTCACATCCATTCACTACATTCTGCTTCCTACAGGTCGGTGTACGCTATGTCATTAGTGACAGAGTGTTCACTGCAGAGCAGGAAATGACGAGTCTTTAGCAGTCTGCTTTAGCGCACAGGCATGGACTATTGCCGTGACTGCACATGCACAGTCTCTCGCCGTGAGTTCATATAGGATATGAACATTCACAGCGAGACACCATGCATGCGATATAAGGCCATAGTGGAATTTACTGATAATCATCAGAATAACAATTCCTTGCTATGAGTGTCTTTGCCATCATGAGACCATGTCCTTTCAGATATATAGTAGGCTGAGGAAAACTATCTAGGTTTAGTAGCAGTAGAGCCATTTTCGGAGACTTTGGGACATTCACTTTCTGCACTTCTTTCAAAAGTGCAAATATTCCATCCCAGAATCCCATCACTTTCAGGCAAGGCCAGAACAGATGTTATAATGTGCCTTAGGCCCCTATAAGTAAAACAAAAAAAAAATTGGTTTGGTACCATGTTAGCCAGTAGAGCAATGTGTGATTGCTCTCAGAGCGAGAAACCAAGTAATCTTGTAGATATAATACCTTTTAATGGCTAACAAAAATACATGATGTTACAGCAAGCTTTCGGGGATATCTCACCCCCTTTTGTCAGGCTATAGAATGAAACTAGTTTGGATGCCACATAATTATAACATACAGATGCAGAGGGGAGGGGAGGAGAACACATTCCTCTTGATCTAAATAAATGTTCACACACAGAAATTTGGGACTGTTTTGCACTCAAAACTTAAAACAACAAACAAACTATAGTTCTCATGGATACATCAGACAACATGAAAGAAGCAGAAAGACAGCTGAAGGACACCAGATACTACACTAGTAGAGATGAGCGAGCATATTCGTCCGAGCTTGATGCTCGTTCGAGTATTAGGGTAGTCGAGATGCTCATTACTCGAGACGAGCACCACGCGGTACTCGAGTCAATTCCATTTCCTTCCCTGCATGTTTAGCGCCATTTTCTAGCCAATAGACATGCAGGGAAGGCATTACAACTTCCTCCTGTGAAGTTCCAGCCCTATCCCACACCCCTGCAGTGAGTGGCTGGTGAGATCAAGTGACCACTGAGTATTTAAAGCGGCCCTGCCCGTGGTTCGCCTCAGACACAGGCTGGCAGAGATTAGGGAGAGTGTTGCTGCTGCTAAAAGGAGAGTGTTAGCGTCTTCAAGAACCCCAACGGTCCTTCTTAGGGCCAAATCTGACCGTGTGCATTACTGTTGTGGCTGCTGGGAGCAGTTTTGCACCAAAAATGTTTTTTTCATCTCGGGCTCTGCAGGCTATTACAGCAATAGCGTTCTCAGTCTGCAGTCAATTATACAGAGTATAGGGGCAGTGCTGGTGAGACAGGGACAGTGTTAGTGTAGAATCCTGTCTACAAGAACCCCAATGGTCCTTCTTAGGGCTACCTGTAACCGTGTGCATTTTACTGCGTGGCTGCTGGGAGTTGTAGTGCATCACTATTGCAGAGCCAGACCTTTTTCCAGCCTTCCGTATAATTTTTTTCTGGCTGCAGTTTGCGCTACATAACCACTGTCAGCCTCCAACTGTACGTCAATAATTCCCTAATGTTTTACACCGCTCTGTGTCTGCCGTCAACTTGACGCACAGCGTACGGCGACAGCCCCTGATAGAGGGAAAGTCATATACACACTATATAGCCCGTATTCTTTTTCAAAAATTTTTTTTTAAAAAAGCTCCTTCTTAGGGCTACCTGTGACCGTGTGCATTTTACTGCGTGGCTGCTGGGAGTTGTAGTGCATCAGTATTGCAGAGCCAGACCTTTTTCCAGCCTTCTGTATTTTTTTTTTCTGGCTGCAGTTTGCTTTACATAACCGCTGTCAGCCGGCGTACGGCAACATTCCCTGATAGAGGGAAAGTCATATGCACGCTATATAGCCTGTATTCTTTTTCAAAAAAATTAAAATAAAAGCTCCTTCATTGGGCTATCCCTGACCGTCTGAAATTTACTGGCTGTCTGGTGGGAGTTGCAGTGCATCAGTATTGCACAGCTAGGCCTCTTTGCAGCCTTCCGTATTCTTTGTTTCTGCCTGGAGTTAGCGTTACAATACCACTGTCAGCCTCCAACTGTACGCATATAATTCTATAATTATTTACATCACTCTGTGTCTGCTCTATTCGTAATCCACCATGCTGAGGGTGAGGGTAGGGGTAGGGCTAGAGGACGTGGACGCAGGCGAGGACAGGGAGGTCTAAGTGAGGGTGTGGGCACAGGCCGAGTTCCTGGTCCAGGTGAATCGCAGCCGGCTGCTGCGGGATTAGGAGAGAGGCAAGTTTCTGGGCTCCCCAGCTTCACAATTTTTGGGTCCACGCAGTAGACCTTTATTACAAACAGAGCAGTGTGAGCAGGTCCTGTCATGGATGGCAGAAACTGCATCCAGCAATGTATCGACCACCCAGTCTTCTACGCCGTCCACTACTGCAACTCTGAATCCTCTCTCTGCTGCTCCTCCTTCCTCCCAGCCTCCTCACTCCATAAAAATGACACATTTTGATGAGCAAACAGACTCCCAGGATCTGCTCCCGGGCCCCTGCCTTGATTGGAACAAAATGGTTCCTCTCTCACCTGAGGAGTTTGTCGTGACCGATGCCCAACCTTTGGAAAGTTCCCGGGGTCCAGGTGATGAGGCTGGGGACTTACGGCAACTGTCTCAAGAGCTTTCAGTGGGTGAGGAGGATGATGATGATGAGACACAGTTGTCTATCAGTGAGGTAGTAGTAAGGGCAGTAAGTCCGAGGGAGGAGCGCACAGAGGATTCGGAGGAAGAGCCGCTGGACAATGAGGTGACTGACCCTACCGGGTTTGCTAAGCCAACTGAGGACAGGTCTTCAGAGGGAAAGGCAAGTGCAGCAGTAGGACAGGTTGGAAGAGGCAGTGGGGTGGCCAGGGGTAGAGGCAGGGCCAGAGCGAAGAATCCCCCAACTGTTTCCCAAAGCACCCCCTCGCGCAGAGCCACCATGCAGAGGCCAAGGTATTCAAAGGTGTGGATGTTTTTCAGTGAGAGCGCGGACGACTGACGAACAGTGGTGTGCAACCTGTGTTACGCCAAGATCAGCCGGGGAGCCACCACTACCAGCCTCACCACCACCAGCATGCGCAGGCATATGATCGCCAAGCACCCCACAAGGTGGGACGAAGGCCGTTCACCGCCTCCGGATCGCACCACTGCCTCTCCCCCTGTGCCCCAACCTGCCATTCAGATCCAACCCCCCTCTCAGGACACAGGCAGGAGCGCCTCCCGGCCTGCACCCTCACCTCCGCTGTCCTCGACCCCATCCAGCAATGTCTCTCAGCGCAGCGTCCAGCTGTCGCTAGCGCAAGCGTTGGAGTGCAAGCGCAAATACGCCGCCACGCACCTGCACGCTCAAGCTTTAAACGTGCACATTGCCAAATTGATCAGCCTGGAAATGCTGCCGTACAGGCTTGTGGAAACGGAGGCTTTCAAAAACATGATGGCGGCGGCGGTCCCACGCTACTCGGTCCCCAATCGCCACTATTTTTCCTGGTGTGCTGTCCCAGTCCTACACCAGCACGTCTCCCGCAACATCAATCGTGCCTTCACCAGCGCGGTTACTGGGAAGGTCCACTTAACCACGGACACGTGCACAAGTACTAGCGGGCAGGGCCAATACATCTCCCTGATGGCACATTGGGTGAATTTGGTGGAGGCTGGGACTGAGGCAGAGCCTGGGACCGCACACGTCCTACCCACAGCCAGAATAGCGGGTCCTTCCTTGGTTCTGGTATCTGCAGCGGTCTATGCCACCTCCTCTAAACCCTCCCCCTCCTCCTCCTCCTACGCAACCTCTACCTCTCAATTAAGAAATGTGAGCAGCACATCGCCAGCAGTCGGTGTGGCGCGGCAGCACAACGGTGGGCAAGCGTCAGCAGGCCGTGCTGAAACTACTCAGCCTAGGTGACAAGAGGCACACGGCCACTGAGCTGCTGCAGGGTCTGACAGAGCAGACCGACCTCTGGCTTTCGCCGCTGAGCCTCCAACCGGGCTTAGTCGTGTGTGACAACGGCCGTAACCTGGTGGCAGCTCTGCAGCTTGGCAGCCTCACACACGTGCCATGCCTGGCCCATGTCTTCAATCTGGTGGTTCAGCGGTTTCTGAAAAACTACCCGCACTTATCTGACCTGCTCGGCAAGGTGCGCCATGTCTGCGCACATTTCCGCAAGTCCACCTCGGATGCTGCCACCCTGCGGACCCTGCAACATCGGTTTAATCTGCCAGAGCACCGGCTGCTGTGCGACGTGCCCACACGGTGGAATTCTACGCTGCACATGTTGGCCAGGTTCTATGAGCAGCGTAGAGCAATCGTGGAATACCAACTCCAACATGGGCAGCGTAGTGCTAGTCAGCCTCCCCAATTCTTTACTGAGGAGTGGGCCTGGATGGCAGACATCTGCCAGGTCCTCGGAAACTTTGAGGATTCTACCCAGATGGTGAGCGGCGATATTGCAATCATTAGCATCACCATTCCTCTGCTATGCCTGCTGAAAAGTTCGCTGCAAAGCATAAAGGCTGATGCTTTGCGTTTGGAACAGGAGAAGGGGGAAGAGAGTATGTCGCTTGATAGTCAGAGCACCCTCATGTCTATATCTCAGCGCGTTTTGTAGAAGGAGGGGGAGGAGCAGGAGGAGGAGAGGGAAGAGACAGCTGGGCCAACTGCAGAGGGTACCCATGCTGCTTGCCTCCCATCTGTTCAGAGTGTGTGGCCTGTGGACAAGGAGGAGGAGGAGGGGGATCGTGAAATTGATCTTCCCAGTGAGGACAGCGATCTGTTGCATACTGGTTCCCTGGCACACATGGCTGACTTCACAGGGCCCTGGTGGACAAACTGATGGTAAACTTCCCATCTGACAGTGCTAGCGGCCGGAGGCGCAGTTCCGAGGGCCAAGTAGCAGGGGAGGCACGGAGATCAGGCAGCATGTTCGGCGCAGGCAGGGGAACACTCTCCAAGGCCTTTGTCAGCTTTATGGCTCCCCAGCAAGACTGCGTCACCACTCCCCAGTCAAGGCTGAGTCGGAAGGAGCACTGTAAAAAGATGGTGAGGGCGTACGTAGCCGATCGCACGACCGTCCTCTGTGATGCCTCAGCTCCATACAACTATTGGGTGTCAAAGCTGGACACGTGGCACGAAATTGCGCTGTATGCCCTGGAGGTGCTGGCTTGCCCTGCCCCTAGTATCTTGTCAGAGAGGGTGTTTAGTGCAGCTGGGGAATCATCACGGACAAGCGTACCCGCCTGTCAACTGCCAGTGCCGACATGCTTACACTCATAAAGATGAACAAAGCCTGGATTTCCCTAGAATTCTCTTCTCCACTGGCGGAGAGCAGCGGAACCTAAAGATTCTTTTCGCTGCAACCGCAGATAAAAGCACTCTTCTCTATCACCGGGAAAACGGGGCATTTCTCTTTGTCAATCTGTCTCTGACATTAGTCCTCCTCCTGCTACTCCTCCTACAGAAACAACATGTCATCGCGCTGAACGGCCAATTTTTCTGCGGCCCAAAAGGCTCATCCATATCTACCAATGTTTTTACAATTTTTCAAAGTTTCAAAAGTATTGATACTTTAACATGAATCAATTTTTTCAACAGGGCTGCCTACAGGCTCTGTTACAAATTAAGCAACAGTGAGCTGTATCTTTCAAAAAATATTTATAGGTTTCACCTGCCCTCTCGGTTAATACATTTTTCAGAGGTAAACTTGTACTCTTGGTACACTTATTTTTCGGGCCCACGCCTACACTCTTATCCAACTAATTTTTTCGGCCTTCGCCTACGCTCATGGTATCCCAATGTTTTAGAGGTTGGTTTCTATTATTACTACAGAAATTTTACTGCGGTCTGCCTGCATATACTTCTGCTACAAGAAAGTTACTGGGGTCTGCCTACACTGCTGCCACGTAAATTTTACAGGGGTCTGCCTATACTGCTGCCACAAGGATAATACTGGAGTCTGCCTATACTGCTGCCACGTAAATGTTACAGAGGTCTGCCTATACTTCTGCTACAGAAATATAACTGGGATGTGGCTATACTGTTACTACAGAAATGTTACAGGGGTCTGCGTATACTTCTGCCATGTAAATGTTACAGGGGTCTGCCTATATTGCTGCCATGTAAATTTTACAGGGGTCTGCCTATACTGCTGCCACAAGGCTGTTACTGGGGGCTGCCTATACTTCTGCTATAGAAATGTTACTGGTATCTGTCTATACTGTTACTACAGAAATGTTACAGGGGTCTGCGTATACTTCTGCTGCAAAAATGCTATTGGGGTCTGTCTATACTGTTACTACTGAAATGTTACAAATACTGGGCTCTGCCTATACTGCTGCTACTGAAATGTTACAGGGGTCTGCCAATACTGCTGCTACAAGGATGTTACTGGGGTCTGCCTATACTTCTGCTACAGAAATGTTACAGGGGTCTGCCTATACTGCTGCTACAGAAATGTTACAGGGGTCTTCCTATACTGCTGCCATGTAAATGTTACTGGGGTCTGCCTATACTGCTGCTACATAAATGTAACTGGGCTCTGCCTGTACTGTTACTACTGAAATGTTACTCGGCTCTGTCTATACTGTTACTACAGAAATGTTACTGGGGTCTGCCTATACTGTTACTACTGAAATGTTACAAATACTGGGCTCTGCCTATACTGCTGCTACTGAAATGTTACTGGGCTCTGCCTATACTGCTGCTACACAAATGTTACAGGGTTCTGCCTATACTGCTACTACACAAATGTTACAGGGGTCTGCCTATACTGCTGCCATGTAAATGTTACAGGAGTCTGCCTATACTGCTGCTACATAAATGTTACTGGGGTCTGCTTATACTATTACTACAGAAATGTTACTCAGCTCTGTCTATACTGTTACTACAGAAATCTTACTGGGGTCTGTCCATACTGTTACTACAGAAATGTTACAGGGGTCTGCGTATACTTCTGCTGCAAAAATGCTACTGGGGTCTGTCTATACTGTTACTACTGAAATGTTACAAATACTGGGCTCTGCCTATACTGCTGCTACTGAAATGTTTCAGGGGTCTGCCAATACTGCTGCTACAAGGATGTTACAGGGGTCTGCCTATACTTCTGCTACAGAAATGTTACAGGGGTCTGCCTATACTGCTGCTACAGAAATGTTACAGGGGTCTTCCTATACTGCTGCCATGTAAATGTTACTGGGGTCCGCCTATACTGCTGCTACATAAATGTAACTGGGCTCTGCCTGTACTGTTACTACTGAAATGTTACTCGGCTCTGTCTGTACTGTTACTACAGAAATGTTACTGGGGTCTGTCTATACTGTTACTACTGAAATGTTACTAATACTGGGCTCTGCCTATACTGCTGCTACTGAAATGTTACAGGGGGTCTGTCTATACTGCTGCAACAAGGATGGTACTAGGGTCTGCCTATACTTCTGCTACAGAAATCTTACTGGGATCTGTCTAAACTGTTACTACAGAAATGTTACAGGGGTCTGCGTATACTTCTGCTACTGAAATGTTACAGGGGTCTGCCAATACTGCTGTCACGTAAATTTTACAGGGGTTTGCCTATACTGCTGCCACAAGGATGTTACTGGGGTCTGCCTATACTTCTGCTACAGAAATGTTACTGGGATCTGTCTATACTCTTACTACAGAAATGTTACTGGGGTCTGCCTATACTGTTACTACTGAAATGTTACAAATACTGGGCTCTGCCTATACTGCTGCTACTGAAATGTTACTGGGCTCTGCCTATACTGCTGCTACACAAATGTTACAGGGGTCTGCCTATACTGCTGCCACAGAAATGTTACAGGGGTCTGCCTATACTGCTGCCACGTAAATGTTACAGGGGTCTGCCTATACTGCTGCTACATAAATGTTACTGGGGTCTGCTTATACTATTACTACAGAAATGTTACTCAGCTCTGTCTATACTGTTACTACAGAAATCTTACTGGGGTCTGTCTATACTGTTACTACTGAAATGTTACTAATACTGGGCTCTGCCTATACTGCTGCTACAGAAATGTTACAGGGGTCTGCCTATCCTGCTGCTACAGAAATGTTACAGGGGTCTGCCTATACTGCTGCTACGTAAATGTTTCGGGGGGTCTGCCAATACTGCTGCTACATAAATGTTACTGGGGTCTGCCTATACTGTTACTGCAGAAATGTTACTCGGCTCTGTCTATACTGTTACTACAGAAATGTTACTGGGGTCTGTCTATACTGTTACTACTGAAATGTTACTAATACTGGGCTCTGCCTATACTGCTGCTACTGAAATGTTACAGGGGTCTGCTTATACTGGTGCTACATAAATGTTACAAGGGTCTGCCTATACTGCTGCTAATTAAATGTTACAGGGGTCTGCCAATACTGCTGCTGCATAAATGTTACTAGGGCATCTGCGTATACTTCTGCTACTAAATTGTTACTGGGGTCTGCCTATACTTCTGGCACGCAAATGTTACAGGGGTCTGCCTATATTTCTGCTACAGAAATATTACAGAGGTCTGCCAAAATTTCTGCTAATGAAATGTTACTGGGGTCTGTCTATACTGTTACTACAGAAATGTTACTGGGGTCTCCCTAGACTTTTGCAACATAACTGTTACTGGGGTCAGCTTATACCTTTGCTACAGGAATATTACAGGGGTCTGTGTATACTATGGGTGCACGAAGTCTTCCCATCGCAGTGTTCTACCTATCTGGCCCGCCAAAAAAACCCAGACTGACTAGGGCATGGAGTGTGGGCCGAAGTCAATATGTATTTTCTCTCACGTTACCTCAGCTATCTGGGGCACCGCAATGGGATTTCTTTATATACTGTCTGTGGTTTCCGGGGAGCCACCCATGCTGTGGGTGCACACAGACGTCCCATAACAGAGTTGTACCTGCCTGGCACTTTAAAAAAAAAACAGATTTACTAGGGCATGGAGTGTGGGCCGAAGACAACATGTATTTTCTCTCACGTTACCTCAGCTATCCGGGACATTGCAATGGGATTTCTTTATGTACCGTCGGTGAGTTCCTGCTAGCCACCCATGCTGTGGGTGCACACAAACTTCCCATAGAGGTGTTTTACCTGTCTGTCCCCAAAACACTGACAGACTTGGGTAGAGTGCAGAGTGCAGATGGTTTACCCCTTGCATTGCCGATGAGGTATCCGACACCCAAACAGAATGAGTAGTGTGTGGACACATGGATTCCCCATTGCTATGTCACTCGCAACACCTTGGGCCACACAAGGTGTTTGCTTGGACAGAAGCTGACCCAGGGCCCGCTCACTTACTTCCCACACAGAGTATTGCTGCATTGTGGAGATGTGTAGAAGTGCTGCACTGGCAGCTGAGTCCCCTTTATGCCCACGTTTGCAGCTCCTGACGGAGGTGGCACAGGATTGGAGTGAAGATCAAACGTCAATTTCCCATCGATTCTCTACAGCATTGGGGGCTATTGCCCCCCCCTCCTTTTAAAGAGGGTCGCTACCTGGCCCTGCCAACCCTCTGCAGTGTGTGCCTCTGGTTCCCCCTCATCGCAGACACACTTATAAATAGACATGTGGGTGGTGTGGCTATGAAGCGAGCGTGTGGCATGAGGGCAGCTGAAGGCTGCGCAGGGACACTTTTGTGTGCGCTGCTGATGCAGGGTCGTGCGGAGGGGTTGGGCAGCATGTAACCCAGGAGAAGAATCAGTGGTGTGTCCTGCAGGCAGTGATTGTGCTTGGTTCGAGGTAGTGTGGTGCTTAGCTAAGGTGTGCCTTGCTAATGAGGGTTTGTTCGAAGTAAAAATTGTTAGGGGGGGGGGGCACTGTTGCCGCTTTTGTGGCTTAATAGTGATATCTGGGAACCTGGGATGCAGCCCTGCAAGTTGCCCCTCGCCTGCCCTATCTGTTTCTGTGTCGTTTCCATCACTTTCGTAGGTTTCCCAGATTTTCACAAATGAAAACCTTAGCGGAGCATGGGTCATATACAAAAATGCTCGAGTCGCCCATTGACTTCAATGGAGTTCGTTACTCAAAACGAACTCTCAAGCATCGCGGAAAGTTCGACTCGAGCAATGAGTACCCGAGCATTTTGGTGCTCGCTCATCTCTATACACTAGACTAGATCAGGACCCGACTCAGAAATATATGAGGGGATTGAGAAGGGCCATCAGAAGTCTGTTTGTGGGTTCCATAAAACTTCTGGACTTGATACCGGAGAACCCTAGGGTAGGAGTATTCTACATGCTTCCCAAACTACACAAAGCTGGCAACCCATGGAGGCCAATTATCTCCCGTGTGGGAACCCTCACTGAAAAAATCTCAGGATGGGTAGAAGGTATCCTCAAACTACTGGTGAGGAATACAACCAGCTACTTGCAGGACACCACTGACCTACTGAAAAAACTGTCAACCCTAGGCCCCCTCCCAGATGGCACAATCCTGGCCACCATGGATGTGGAGTCCTTATACTCCAACATCCCACAAGAAGATGAACTGACCACCTGCCAGGCGCACCTTGAGGCCAATAGGGTTGCCTCTGAATCTGTGTTACAACTTACTAGATTCATCCTCACACACAACTTTTTCTCCTTTGACAAGAGATATTCCTGCAACTTACCAGGACTGCCATGGGCAGTAAAATGGCACTGCAGTATGCCAACCTTTTCATGGCAAAACTGGAGAGTGACTTTTTGGCCTCCTGCCCCAACAAACTGCTGGCCTACTTCCACTACATTGATGACATCATAATCATCTGGACAAACACCGAACAAGAACTAATAAAATTCCACGACAGATTCAATGCATTTCACCCCACCATAAACCTGGCATTAAGCTACTCATATACAGAAATCAACTTTTTGGACACTACCATAAAAATTTCGAACAACTCAATACAGACATCCCTATACCGGAAACCGATTGATCGGCCCACATACCTCAGATGGGACAGTTCCCATCCTAAACACATCAAGAAGTCCATAGTCTACAGCTAGGCCATCAGATACAACCAGATCTGCTTCAACCCAACAGATAGAGAGGTACATTTACACAACCTCAAAAAAGACATTTTTAAATCCGGGCTACTATCCCACCTCAATTAATTACCAAATCACCAGAGTCACCAGATTACCCAGAAATCAACTACTCAAATACAAGGAGAAAGAAAAAAATGGATGTATACCTCTAGTCGTGACCTACAATTCACAGCTAGAGGTGCTAAGGAAGACTGCAAAGAAACCCCATCATACCCTACACAAGGATGACCATTTGAAACTCATATTCCCGGACCCTCCCCTTCTGTGTTACAGGCAACCTCCAAATTTGAGGAACTGTATAATCAGGAGTGCATTGCCCTCTAACACACAAAAAGGAACTTATCCCTGTAAGGTAAGGAGCTGTAAGACCTGCTCGCATATACTGACTGCGAACAGGATACAAATCTCCAACACACAACAGGACTAAAAGATCCCGGGGACATTCACATGTTCCACGTCCAATGTTGTGTACCTTATCCTATGCAGTAAATGTCCTGTTCGGGGGCTTTATATAAAGGAAACAGGACAAAAACTGAGAGCGAGGATGAGATCTCATCGCCACTCAATTACAGAGGGAAAGACTGAACTACCTGTGGAAAAACATTTTTGTGATAAGGGACACAGCATAGAGTAGATGAGAGTTATTATACTGAAGGGCAATTTCAAGTCGCAGCATCACATTAGAATTTGGGAATACAAATTTATGGTCATGTTTGACACCCTCAAGAATGGATTGAATCTCAGCCCAGGATTCTTGCATAAGTGAAAAATATGAAAGGTCTGAATGAGGTCAAGAGGGATGTCCTCCTCCGAATCATTAAAATTTGTTTTTTTGTTTTTTTTTTCCTTTTACTTTAAAACTTCCTAAAAATTCAGAACTTGACTTGTAATAATGTTGCCATCCACTAGGTAGTGCTGCATCTCCTTCCATTTGCAGGCTGAAGGAGAGATAAGACACATCATAAAACTGTCCGTGCTCAGTGGACTGATTTACGATATATGTCTCCCGCTCTGTTGGCTTGTTGTTTTAAGTTTTGAGTGCAAAGCAGTCCCAAATTTCTGTGCGTGAACATTTATTTAGATCAAGCGGAATGTGTTCTCCTCCCCTCCCCTCTGCATCTGTATGTTATAATTATGTACCATCCAAACTAGTTTCATTCTATAGCCTGACAAAGGGGGCGAGATATCCCCGAAAGCTTGCTGTAACATCATGCATTTTTGTTAGCCATAGAAAGTATCATATCTACAAGATTACTTGGTTTCTCGCTCTGAGAACAATCATACTTAGGCCCCTATCAAATGAGAAGCTCTGAAATATGTCATAATAGAAATATTTTAAAATGAGTTTACGGTGATGTCAATAGTGGAGTCGGGGCATATAAATGATGAGAGTCACAGTGGGACACATCAAGGGCAGAGCTATCCTCCCTCAGTCAGTCGATGATCTCAATTCTAGCTTGTGAGATAAAGTTTGAAGGGGTCTGTTTGAATATGGAGACGAGTGTGAATGATGGTTGGCTAAAAGCTTGCATCCTGTGATACTTTACACATGTGCCTAAGAAATAATCAGACATGGTGGAGTAATTCATTCCACGGCTGATATACATGACAAATTTTGAATGTTCTATGAAAATCTCAACAACATAAGAGCAGAGCCTGGGAAGGGAAGTGGACCTTTGTGAGAGTGGGATGTTGAGGCTTACTTGGAAGAACATTTCCCCAAGTCCATAGGTATGGTAGATGTGCAGGAAATGGAGTCTAACTTTACCGACCCTGAGCTAGCAGGGACAATCAAAAAACTGAAACTAGCTAGGTTCTGTAAGCTTTTCCAGGAAGATATCTCAGCTCTCATTTTGAGATCTTTAATGAGATGTCACACGAAAGTTCCTTCCATTACAGGCCAGACAGATGCATATAGTGGTCATTCCGAAGCCAGAAAAGGATGCCTTGGTCTGCTGCAACTTTAGGCCCACATCACTCATTAATATTGATATGAAACTATTAACCCCCTTAACAACCGCCAATATACTTTTTGGCGTTCTGTATGGTTGGGCTATATATGAAGAGAGATCGTGTGGTGATCTACCTCCATACATCGCAGCTGCTGGCTGTTTCTTACAGCCAACACCTGGCGGCAACAGCTCTGATCAACCCTGTCAATTCTGACAACGGCATTTATATCAGTACATGAGATCGTAGTGAGCTGTGCAGGTGTCAATGCACCCGGGGGCCTTCTGAAAGGGGTGGCTTTATAGACTGCCTGCCCGATTGAAGTATGATGTAATCCTATGGCATTACATCATACTGCAGGAGTGATCAAGGCATCGCAAATTGTTGTTCCCTTTGGGTACCAAACTAACAATAAGAAATAAGAACAATAAAGTTTTACTAATTATTAGAGATGAACGAGCACACTTGTCTGAGCTTGATGCTCGTTCGAGCATTAGGGTACTCAAGATGCTCATTACTCGAGTTGAACATCACTCGAGTCAATTCTATTTCCTTCCCCGCATGTTTAGCGCCATTTTCTAGCCAATAGACATGCGGGGAAGGCATTACAACTTCCTCCTGTGATGTGCCAGCCCTATCCCACCCCTCTCCAGTGAGTCGCTGGCGAGATCAAGTGACCGCCGAGTACTTAAAGCGGTCCCACCCGCGGCTCGCCTCAGACACACGCTGGCGGAGAATAGGGAAAGTGCTGTTGCTCATTCAGGGATAGTGTTAGCGTCTTCAAGAACCCCAACGGTCCTTCTTAGGGCTACATCTGACCGTGTGCATTACTGTTGTGGCTGGCTGGGAGCAGTTTTGTACAAATTTTTTCTTTCATTTCGGGCTGTGCAGGCCATTTCACCTATAGCGTTCTCAGTCTGCAGTGTATTATACAGAGTATAGGGAAAGTGCTGCTGCTGATATAGGAAAAATGTTAGCGTAGGTCCTGTCTTCAAGAACCCTAAAGGTCCTTCTTAAGGCTACATCTCACCGTGTGCATTTTACTTGGTGCCTGCTGGGAGTTGCAGTGCTTCCATTTTTGTATTACGCAGCTAGGCCTGTTTGCAGCCTTTCGTAATATTTTTTTCTGGCTGTAGTGCCGTACAATAACGCTCTCACCGTGAAAGTGCACGCCAATAATTCCTAGCCTGCTGCGAACAAATTTATTTGTACCGTTCTGTGTCTGCAGTGAATTAGACGCAGAGTGTTGGGCCACAGCCACTTCTAGAGGGAAAGTTATATACACTATACAGTCCATATCCTTTGTGCAAAAAACCAAAAGCTCCTTCGTTGGGCTACATCTCACCGTGTACATTTTACTTGGTGCCTGCTGGGAGTTGTAGTTCTTCCATATTTGCATTACGCAGCTAGGCCTGTTTGCATCAGCCTTTCGTAATATTTTTTTCTGGCTGGAGTGCCGTACAATACCGCTCTCACAGTGAAAGTGCACGCAAATAATTCCTAGCCTGCTGCGAACAAACTTCAAAGTATTTCAGCTCAGCCGCTGTGCAGAGTGTCTCACAATACCATTTCCGTTGGTGGGGTTGAGATTGCCACAGTTACCAGTACTATTCACTGGCTTTAGAGTCTTCTCCCACTCCACAGAGCCTCTATTATCTGCAAGTCTCTACGAGCAATAAATTACCCCTAGGTATCAGCGCAAGACAGCGGGCTACTTTTTTCAAGTCACAGCATAGAGCCTCCGCTATCTACAAGTCTCTGTGTACGGTGAATTAAGGCCCAGTTGTCAGTGCTGTACAGTGGGGTTATTTATTTGGGCCCTGCTCTATTCTTAATTTACCATGATGAGGAGTAGGGGTAAGGGTCGAGGATGTGGACGCGGGCGTCCAAGCGAGGGTGTGCGCACACGCCGAGTTCCTAGTCCAGGTGAATCACAGCCGGCTGCTGCGGGATTAGGAGAGAGGCAAGTTTCTGGGGTCCCCAGATTCATATCACAATTTATAGGTCCGCGTGGTAGACCTTTATTACAAACAGAGCAGTGTGAGCAGGTCCTGTCGTGGATGGCAAAAAATGCATCTAGCAATATATCGACCACTCAGTCTTCAACGCAGTCCACTACTCTTGGCTTAGGGACTGCAACTCTGAATCCTCAGGCTGCTGCTCCTCCTTCCTCCCAGCCTCCTCACTCCATGAAAATGACATATTCTGATGAGCAGGCAGACTCCCAGGAACTGTTCTCAGGTCCCTGCCATGAGTGGGAAAAAATGGTTCCTCTCTCACGTGAGGAGTTTGTCGTAACCGATGCCCAACCTTTGGAAAATTCCCAGGGTCCGGGTGATGAGGCTAGGGACTTCCGGCAACTGCCTCAAGATCTTTCAGTGGGTGAGGAGGATGATGATGATGAGACACAGTTGTCTATCAATGAGGTAGTAGTAAGGGCAGTAAGTCTGAGGGAGGAGCGCACAGAGGATTCGAAGGGAAGAGCAGCTGGGCAATGAGGTGACTGACCCCACCTGGTTTGCTAAGCTCACTGAGGACATGGCTTCAGAGGGGGAGGCAAGTGCAGCAGCAGGACAGGTTGGAAGAGGCAGTGGAGTGGCCAGGGGTAGAGGCAGGGACAGAGCGAAGAATCCCCCAACTGTTTCCCAAAGCTCCCCCTCGCTCTAAGCCTACGTGCAGAGGGCTAGGTGTTCAAAGGTGTGGATGTTTTTCAGTAAGAGCGTGGACGACCAACAAACAGTGGTGTGCAACCTGTGTCGCACCAAGATCAGCCGGGGAGCCACCACTACCAGCCTCACCACCACCAGCATGCGCAGGCATATGATCGCCAAGCACCCCACAAGGTGGGACGAAGGCCGTTCACCGCCTCCGGGTCGCACTACTGCCTCTTGCACTGTGCCCCAACCTGCCACACAGATCTAATCCCCCTCTCAGGACACAGGCACGAGCGCCTCCCGGCCTGCACCCACATCCTCACCTCCACTGTCCTCCACCCCATTCAGCAATGTCTCTCAGCGCAGAGTTCAGCTGTCGCTAGCACAAGCGTTAGAGCGAAAGCGCAAATACGCCGCCACGCACCCGACACACACAAGCTTTAAATGTGCACATTGCCAAGTTAATCAGTCTGGAGATGCTGCCGTACAGGCTTGTGGAAACGGAGCCTTTCAAAAACATGATGGCGGCGGCGGTCCCGCGCTACTTGGTCCCCAATCGCCACTATTTTTCTCGGTGTGCCATCCCAGCCCTACACCAGCACGTCTCCCGCAACATAAATCGTGCCCTCACCAACTCGGTTACTGGGAAGGTCCACTTAACCACAGACACGTGGAAAAGTACTGGCGGGCAGGGCCACTGTATCTCCCTGTCCCTGACGGCACATTGGGTGAATTTGGTGGAGGCTGGGACTGAGGCAGAGCCTGGAACCGCTCACATCCTACCCACACCCAGAATAGTGGGTCCTACCTCGGTGCTGGTATCTGCAGCGGTTTATGCCACCTCCTCTAAACCCTCCCCTCCTCCTCCTCCTACGCAACCTCTACCTCTCAATTAAGAAGTGTGAGCAGCACATCGCCAGCAGTCGGTATCGCGGGGCGCAGCAGCACAGCAGTGAGCAAGCGTCAGCTTAGGTGACAAGAGGCACACGGCCCCCGAACTGTTGCAGGCTCTGACAGAACAGAACGACCTCTGGCTTTCGCCGCTGAGCCACCAACCGGGCATGGTCGTCTGTGACAACGGCCGTAACCTAGTGGCGGCTCTGCAGCTCAGCAGCCTCACACACGTGCCATGCCTGGCCCACATCTTCAACCTGGTGCTTCAGCGGTTTCTGAAAAACTACCCTCACTTGTCTGACCTGCTGGGCAAGGTGCACCGCGTCCACTACGAATGCTGCCACCCTGAGGACCCTGCAACATCGGTTTAATCTGCCAGAGCACTGACTGCTGTGCGACGTGCCCATGCGGTGGAATTCTACGCTGCCCATGTTGGCCAGGCTGCATGAGCAGCGTAGAGCAATAGTGGAATACCAACTCCAACATGGGCAGCGTAGTGGTAGTCAGCCACCGCAATTCTTTACCGAGGAGTGGGCCTGGATGACAGATATCTGCCAGGTCCTCGGAAACTTTGAGGAGTCTACACAGATGGTAAGCGGCGATGCTGCAATCATTAACATTACCATCCTGCTGCTAGAAGTTCGCTGCAAAGCATAAAGGCCGACACTTTGCGGATGTAACAGGATGCGGGGGAAGACAGTATGTCGCTTGATAGTCAGAACACCTCATGTCTATATCTCAGCTCCTTTTGGAGGAGGAGGATGAGGGGGAGGAGCAGGAGGAGGGGAAGGGGGAAGAGACAGCAGGGCACACTGCAGAGGGTACCCATGCTGCTTGCCTCTCATCTGTTCAGCATGTATGGGCTGTGAAGGAGAAGGAGGATCCTGAAAGTCATCTTCCTAGTGAGGACAGCCATGTTTTGCGTACTGGTACCCTGGCACACATGGCTGACTTCATGTTAGGCTGCCTTTCTCGTGACCCTCGCATTAGACGCATTCTGGCCAACACGGATTACTGGGTGTACACCCTTCTCGACCCACGGTATAACGAGAACCTTTCCACTCTCTTTCCCGAAGAGGAAAGGGGTACGAGAGTAATGCAATACCACAGGGCCCTGGTGGAAAAAGTGATGCTAAACTTCCCATCTGACAGCGCTAGTGGCAGAAGGCGCAGTTCCAAGGGTCAAGTTGCAGGGGAGGCGTGGAGATCAGGCAGCATGTACAGCGCAGGCAGGGGAACACTCTCCAAAGCCTTTGCCAGCTTTATGGCTCCCCAGCAAGACTGTCACCACTCCCCAGTCAAGGCTGAGTCGGAGGGAGCACTGTAAAAACATGGTGAGGGAGTACGTAGCTGATCGTACCACCATCCTCTGTGATTCCTCTGCTCCATACAACTATTGGGTGTCAAAGCTAGACACGTGGCGCGAACTTGCGCTGTACGCCCTGGAGGTGCTGGCTTGCCCTGCCACTAGCGTCTTGTCAGAGAGGGTGTTTAGTGCAGCTGGGGGAAGCATCACGGATAAGCATACCCGCCTGTCAACTGCCAGTGCCAACATGCTTGCACTCATAAAGATGAATAAAGCCTGGATTTCCCCAGACTTCTCTTCTCCACCGGCGGAGAGCAGCAGAACCTAAAGATTCTTTTCGCTGCAACCAGAGAAAAAGCATTCTCTATCACCAGAAAAAAAAGTAGGAATTAGCTTTGTCAATCACTCTCGGGTATTAGTCCTCCTCCTCCTGAAACATCATGTCATCACGCTAAACTGCTAATTTTTCTGCGGCCCAAAATGTTCTGCTTATAATTTTTTTACAATTTTTAAAGTTTCTAAAGTATTGATACTTTAACAGAAACCCTTTTTTTAAACAGGGCTGCCTCCAGGCTATGTTACAAATTAAGCAACAGCGAGCTGTATCTTTAAAAAATATTTATGAGTTTCACCTGCCTTCTCGGTTGAGCAATTTTTCAGGGGTACACTTGTACTGTTGGTACACTAATTTTTCTGGCCCTTGCCTATACTGTTATCTAACTAATTTTTCTGGCCTTCGCGTACACTTATGGTACACCAATGTTTCAGGGGTTCGCCTATACTCTTGCTACAGAAATGTTACTGGGGTCTGCCTATACTTCTGCTACAGAAAATGTTACAGGGGTCTGCCCAAACCTTTGCTACAGAAATGTTACAGGGGTCTACCTATACTTCTGCTACAGAAATGTTACTGGGGTCTGCCTATACATCTGCTACAGAAATGTTACAGGGGTCAGCCTATACTTGTGCTACAGAAATGTTACAGGGGTCTGCCTATACTTCTGCTACAGAAATGTTACAGGGGTCTGTCTATACTTGTGCTACAGAAATGTTACAGGGGTCTGCCTATACTTCTGCTACAGAAATGTTACTGGGGTCTGCCTATACTTCTGCTACAGAAATGTTACAGGGGTCTGCCTATACTTGTGCTACAGAAATGTTACAGGGGTCTGCCCATACTTCTGCTACTGAAAAGTTACAGGGGTCTGCCTATACTTGTGCTACAGAAATGTTACAGGGGTCTGCCTATACTTGTGCTACAGAAATGTTACAGGGGTCTGCCTATACTTCTGCTACTGAAATGGTACAGGGGTCTGCCTATACTTCTGCTACAGAAATGTTACAGGGGTCTGCCTGTACTTGTGCTACAGAAATATTACAGGGGTCTGCCTATACTTCTGCTACAGAAATGTTACTGGGGTCTGCCTATATTTCTGCTACAGAAATGTTACAGGGGTCTGCCTATACTTGTGCTACAGAAATGTTACAGGGGTCTACCTATACCTCTGCTACAGAAATGTTACAGGGGTCTGTCTTTACTTGTGCTACAGAAATGTTACAGGGGTCTGCCCATACTTCTGCTACTGAAAAGTTACAGGGGTCTGCCTATACTTGTGCTACAGAAATGTTACAGGGGTCTGCCTATACTTGTGCTACAGAAATGTTACAGGGGTCTGCCTATACATCTGCTACTGAAATGTTACAGGGGTCTGCCTATACTTCTGCTACAGAAATGTTACAGGGGTCTGCCTGTACTTGTGCTACAGAAATGTTACAGGGGTCTGCCTATACTTGTGCTACAGAAATGTTACAGGGGTCTGCCTATACTTGTGCTACAGAAATGTTACTGGGGTCTGTTTATACTTCTGCTGCAGGAATGTTACAGGGATCTGTCTATACTATGGGTGCACTAAGTCTTCCCCTCGCGGTGTTTTACCTATCTGGCACAAATAATACAGTGACTGACTAGGGCAGAAATGTGGGCCGAGGCCAAGGTCCTTGGCGGCGTGAAACTCTCCTATGGTTGGGCACTCTGATTTCTTCCTGTGTAATACCATCTTTGTTCACTGATAGCATAGGCGAGCCCAAGGAACTCAAAGACTTCCCCTTGCAGTGTTGAGCTATCTGAGTGGGGACACATGGATTTCCCATTGCTATGTAACTCAGGGCACCTTGGGTCACACAAGGTGGAGGCTGGGACCGAACCTGACCCTGGGCCCGCTCACATGCTTCCCACACAGACTATAGCGGGTCCTGGTCATGGTTTCTTGGCCTTGTAATGCCACCTCCTCCTCCTGCTTGGGGTCAGGGGATCAGCCCTGGGCATCATGTATTTTCTCTCGTGTTACCACAGTTATCTGAGACACTGGTTTGGGCCAAAGAAGAGGAGCGTTTCTGCATTAATGAGTCATTCACAGCTGTACTAGCATCGGGGTCCACTCTATGCCCACGATTGCTGAGGGTGTGTGCAGAGGCCTATGTCCGCAGCAGAGTGAAAGTCTGCCATCTTTGGGCACTGTAATTTCTTCATGTTTATTACTGTCTTTGGGTTCCTTCGGCTCGCCTATGCTGTGAGTGCACAAAGACTTCCCATTGCGGTGTTTTACCTATCTGACACAAATACACTGACTGACTAGGGTCGAAATGTGGGCCAAGGTCCTTGGCGGGGTGAAAGTTTGCCATGTTTGGGCGCTGTGATTTCTTTATGCGTAATACCATCTTTAAGTTCCTGGGGCTCGCCTATGCTATGGGTGCACAAAGACTTCCCATAGCGGTGTTTTACCTGTCTGACACAAAGACACTGACTGACTTAGGTAGAGTGCAGAGTGCAGATGGCTTTCCCCTTGTGGTGTGGATTGAGCTATCTGACACCTACACAGAATGAATAGTGTGTGGGCACATGGATTTTCCCATTGCTATGTCAGTCGCGACACCTTGGGTCACACAAGGTGTTTGCTGGGACCAAGGTCCCCCTCACATACTTCCAACACAGGCTACTATGGGTCCTGGTCATGTTATCTTGGCCTTCTAAGGCCACCCCCTCCTCCTGCTTGGGGTCAGGGGATCAGCACTGGGCATCATGTATTTTCTCTCGCGTTACCACAGTTATCTGAGACACTGGTTTGGGCCAAAGAAGACAAGCGTTACTGCATTAATGAGACGTTTCCAGCTGTACTAGTGTGAGGGTATATGTATATATTGCCATATGTTTTTTATGATTTTATACCTGTATGCAAGTTCTATTCATAGTTAAAATGAGAAAAACTTATATGTCGCCTTACATCAGATATTCCAAAAGTTTGCAAGGCTAAGAGAGATGTGTCCAGAAATTCAGAGATAATACAGAACCGAACACGAAGGCCGCGTGCTTGGCTGTTTTCCCAGAGGCGCCGTATCAAGATAACGACTGTTCAACTACGTATATAATCACCAGTGTCTCAGCCGGAAATCCGGACTTCCCATATATGGTTATACGGTGAATTTGAGCCAATGAGACCTTTACCCATTCCTAGTGATGAGACCAAAGGGTATAAGATCCCATGTAATCTGTAATAAAGAGCGCAGTCATGTCCCCGTGTGAGGAACTATACCAGACCTCCGTGTGTGGTGTCTCTTCTTTACCGCCGGCAGCGGGGCATTGGGGTGGGCCTGATTGGTGCTGTACGCAGAAATTTCCCTGACAAATGGCGCCCAAATGTGGGGCGGTAAAACCGGAGCCGTGCAGCGCAGTCCACCTGGATCCACGCCACGGGGAAGCCGTCCTGCTGCAAACCGAGCCTGATCAACTCACAGAACTCCAGGTAAGACCGGCATATATTTATGTTGTGTTTTACACTGAGAGTCTTGCAGCAGGAGGGACTATCTGTGTTTTGTGACCGGACGGGTTGGGTTAAGAGTTCTACACGGTAACTCGTGGGCTTCGGGTTTGCCGTCACGGACCACTGACCGTGATAAGCGCACCAATCGCTCACCCAGGGACTAGTCATTAGTCTATTTGTTGCTGAAGTCCATAGTGTTTTTAACGATAGTGCAGATTGTTTGTTGTATCTGCAGAATTTTTTTTCTCTTTCTTTTCATTTAGTCTCATAAGAGAAGGGACCCTCGGTTGTTTTTCCAGTATATAAGGGGCTAACAATTTGATTTCAGAAGGATGCATTCTGTGAGGCTGGTTCCATAGGAGAAGAGACCTTCAGTTGTTTTGCCGGTATATAAGGGGCTGACAATTTGGTTTAAGAAGGATACATTCTATGGAGCGTGTTATTATTATTGTTGTTGTTGTTCTAATATGCGTAAGACCTTATTAAAGAAGACAGAGCCCCTGAAGGGCTGCCGCCGTGCGGATCAATTGGTGGAGGAGAGACAAGAGTTCCAATCTGTAAAATGTAAGAAAACTTATGAAAATGTGTAACAAGGCCCCTCACGGTAGATTACAGTATGGTGACTGGGAGGAGGTCCTTAGGACCAAGAAGGGTGCCTTGAAAGACCAAGGGTTGCTAGAAAGTGCTGAAGTGAGGAGGAGAGAGACAGTCAGAGAAAGTTAAGTATGTACACATTATTTGTTTAAAGGTGTATAATACTAGGTGTGTATATATATGTATATGTGTGTGTGTGTATACGTATATATGTGTAAATGGTTAACTGAGCTTGCTTTTAGGGGAGAAGGATTGTTTACTTGAAGCTGCAGTGTCTTAGTCTAGCTTCTCAAGGCAGATAGATAACAGTTATTTTGCAAAGGTGGGGGCTTTCAGCTCAGGGTCACAGAGAAAGAAAGACAAGGGGGGCTGAAAGATACCCACGCATTCTAAAATACTTCAGCGTTTAATATAACATTTAATAGTTTCAGTAAATAAGAAAGAGAGAATGTCTCAGTCACTCAGCAAATTTTTTCACATAATTTGTCAACAATAGCGCTCATTCACAATCTCATCTCAATAGAATCATGTACTTTATAACGTTATAGCACTCACCTCAATGTTTTTCAACTGATATATGTTTGTTTGTCAAACTTTTTTTGTCTGTGCATCTGTATGTACTGGTACACCTTCAATGGGGGGTGACGGGGCAGAGTTGAGCGCATGGATCGATGAGAGTTAATGACCCACGTTCAGGCTGTGATGAATGTAAAATGTGTGATGCAGATATTGACTGGGGATAAAGTCCCCCCTCCCCAATGCATAAGACTTTACTTGGTTGTGATGTGGACGTGCGGACTGTAAAGCTTAAATGAAGTTGTGAAAAAAGATGCAAGCAGCCAGTATCGAAGGGGTGGAGCTAGATGATGTAAAGGACGTAATGTTTCATCCCTCTTGTCCACAAGGGAGGGGGTGAGGATCTTGAGCAGCTAGTAAAAGTTTTTTTTTTGTTTTTTTTCTCTCTCAAATTTGATAAAACATTGCAGGCAGGATCAGATTAATAATGAATTTGCTTAAAGGATCTCACATTTCCAATATTAATAGATGTTTGTAGATTATTCTGCCCTGATGTAACTCATGTCTCTGTTATTGGTGCTAACATCTTACAGGCCTTATCTGCATCCATCAAATCTTTTTATAATGTTGTACTACTTAAACCCGGCTACTCTTCTTACAATTGAGTACCCTGGTTCAAAGGGGGGGAGGAGAAGGCATAAGTGATCTAGGTATTGCAAATCAGCCATTTTTAAATTTTTTGCAACAAGATTCTGATCTTTTTGAAATAGAATATCAGCAGGATTGTCTAGCATTGATGCAACAAGAAAATTTAAGTTTTAAAAAGTTACTGAAAGCCCTTGTTAACAATGCATATTTTGAGTTGTTTTTTATAGATGGTACCAGGGTGATTGACGACTCCACACTGGATATGCAGTGGTCACACAACAAGATGTCCTAAAAGCAGAATGCCTCCGCATGTCGCAGCACAAGAAGCGGAACTAAAGGCCCTCACTGAGGCATGTAGAGTGGCAGAAGGTAAGACGGCAACCCTTTACACTGACTCCCGGTATGCATTTGGCATAGCTCATGATTACGGCTCAACATGGAAGGCCAGACAGTTTTTTACCTCAGAAGGACAGCCAAGTAAGAATGGTGCAGCGGTGCAGAGTCTCATGGAGACCCTACTTCTACCTAACAAAGTGGAGAGCTCACACCAATTCCTACACCAGAGAAGCAAGAGGCAACGCCATCACAGACCACACAGCAAAGGCAGCGGCCCTCAAGCCATGGAAGAAAAGAAGAAAAGAAGAATTTAACAATAACTTTGGACTTTGACTAAACTTTGGACATTGACTAACAACTTTGGACTTTGACAAAACTTTGGACTTTGATAAAAACTTTGGACTTTGATAAAAACTTTGGACTTTGATATGCTAAAGACTTTACAGTTACAAGCCAGCAAGAAAGAAAAAGACAAATGGACTAAATATGGCAACAGCAGAAACAGGACAGCGTATGGCGAACAGTCAACAGCACTTGCCTACCACGGTCCCTGTTCCCCATGATGGCCCAGCTGATGCACAGAAAGACGCACCTCTCAAAGCAGCAATAAAGTCGACGCTTGAACAAGGACGGGTGGCTCCTGGGTTTTCTGTAGCTGCTGCATCATTTGTCCAATTTTGCATGATCTTTGCCGTAAAGCAACAGGGCAGAAGTAAATTTGCCACATCACACTTGCCAGGGCCACTCTACCCATTTCAGGGATTGCAAATTGGCTACACTCAGCTCCTACATGTTGGGAAGTATGAATATGTGCTTGTTGTTGTTGATGTCTTTTCAGGTCGGAGACCTACCCTGTTACCAAAGTAAATTAGCAGGTAACCGCACAGAAGCTCATGAATGAGGTAATCCGCAGATACGGGGTACTGGAAGTGATTGAGTCAAACAAAGGTACACACTTCACAGGTGAAATAATGCAACACATCATGTCTGCTTTGGGTATATTCCAGGCTTTTCACACACCCTACCATCCGCGGAGTAGTGGGAAAGTAGATACAAAAGGCAATGAAGAAAATGGGCAAATCTTGAATTGAGTGTCTTCCATTAGTTTTTCTTTTTCTCCGGAGGGTACATGCCTCAGTAGCAGAGTTTGGGGAATGATTTTCTTGTTAATTTTGTCATAGGCCTCTCCAAGGAATTGTCAATAATGCATTCTGCAGTCTCTGCTTTTCTCCCAGGTCTTACAGATGAGTGTCACAATCTGAAACCAGGTGACAGGGTCTATGTGAAAAAGTTTGAGAGAGAAACCCTGTTTGAATGTCCCTACCAGATGTTGCTCACCACCCCAACTGCAGTCAAGCTCGAAGGAAAGCCCACTTGGATCCACACTTCGCACTGCAAAAACTCATGATCCTGCATATCCTTTACATGCGATAATGTGGTACAATTCCTCTAACACACACCTTTGACTACTGTACACTAGCCACCTGTATCAGGGATCAGAACAAATTAATACAATCAAATGTGCAATATGAAGAGTACACTGAGGGTGAGAATCTAACACCGCATCATGCTAAGAGAGAAGTTGACGCTCCAGGTAGTAACTTTGATCCACATGTACACATAGATGCAATAGGAGTGCCAAGGGGGGTGCCAAATGAATTTAATTCTAGAGATCAGGTTAAAGCAGGTTTTGAGTCCTTATTTGCTATTGTCACTGTTAATAATAATGTAGATTGGATGAATTATATCTATTACAATCAGCAGAGGTTTGTAAACTACACCAGGGATGCTTTACAAGGGTTAGCTGACCAGTTAGGGCCCACTGCATCCATGGCGTTCCAAAATAGAGTGGCCCTGGATATGATTTTAGCAGAAAGAGGTGGGGTATGTAACTTCCTGTATGTGTATTATCCCTTTGATCAAAAAGAGTATGAGTAAGGGACTGGATAATGTGACACCAACATTTCCCTTGTTTGAAAAAAATGAAGAGCCAGTTCCGATAGTGCCAACCACGTACGTTACCAGAAGAATGGAGAAATGGACTAGTACTGCGCCTGCCCCGATCTCCTAAGATGAATTGTCAGTGGAATTTCCATTTGCCTAGGGATAGTGCAGAAGACCTTAGGTTCCGGCGAGGGCGCACCCTGTGGGGTGTTAACTTGTACAGATAGAGGGTAAGGATGCCCGGAAATGAGCCCAGGGAATTCATGGCCTCCTTCTGAGGTGAGGTAGGGGTCCCCCCTCCTAGGAGTAGGAACTTACGGGCAGTGGGGAAACCCTGACGCAAGGGAGAGGTGACCGAGGAAGAGTGCAAGGTCTGGTGCTTGATCTCCATATAAGTTTTTAGGGGGGTTTGTGAGGGTATATGTATATATTGCCATATGTTTTTTATGCTTGTATACCTGTATGCAAGTTCTATTCATAGTTAAAATGAGAAAAACCTATATGTCGCCTTACATCAGATATTCCAAAAGTTTGCAAGGCTGAGAGAGATGTGTCCAGAAATTCAGAGATAATACAGAACCGAACACGAAGGCGTGCTTGGCTGTTTTCCCAGAGGCGCCATATCAAGATAACGACTGTTCAACTACATATATAATCATCAGTGTCTCAGCCGGAAATCCGGACTTCCCATATATGGTTATGCAGTGAATTTGAGCCAATGAGACCTTTACCCATTCCTAGTGATGAGACCAAAGGGTATAAGATCCCATGTAATCTGTAATAAAGAGCGCAGTCATGTCCCCGTGTGAGGAACTATACCAGACCTCCGTGTGTGGTGTCTCTTCTTTACCGCCGGCAGCGGGGCATTGGGGTGGGCCTGATTGGTGCTGTACACAGAAATTTCCCTGACACTGGCATCGGAGTCCGTTTCATGTTCGTGATTGCTGAGGGTGTGGGCAGAGGCCTATGTCCTGGGGAAATGCAACTGCGCCAGGTTGGGCCTGTGGAACTTGTTCCTGGTTAATCCAGTCTTTGGAGCGGTGAAAGCAAACGTAACTGATTTAATGAGATCTTCACAGCTGTACTAGCATCGGAGTCCGCTTCATGCCTGCGATTGCTGAGGGTGTGGGCAGAGGCCTATGTCCTGGGGGAAATGCAACTGCGCCAGGTTGGGCCTGTGGAACTTGTTCCTGGTTAATCCAGTCTTTGGAGCGGTGAAAGCAAACGTAACTGATTTAATGAGACCTTCACAGCTGTACACCTTCTGCATCTGAGTCCGCTTCATGCCCGCGATTGCTGAGGGTGTAGGCCCAGGTCCTTGGCGGGGTGAAACTTTGCCATGTTCAGGCGCTGTGATTTCTTTATGTGTAATACCATCTTTAAGTTCCTGGGGCTTCCCTATGCTGTGGATGCACAAAGACTTCCCATTGCGGTGTTTTACCTGTCTGACACAAACCCACTGACTGACTAGGGCAGAAATGTAGGCCGAGGCCCTTAGCAGGGTGAAAGTCTGCCATGTTTGGGCACTGTAATTGCTTCATGTTTATTACTTTCCTTGGGTTCCTTTGGCTCACCTATGCTGTGAGTGCACAAAGACTTCCCATAGCGGTGTTTTACCTGTCTGACACAAATACACTGACTGACTAGTGTAGAAATGTGGGCCGAGGTCCTTGGCGGAGTGAAACTCTGCCATGTTTGGGCGCTCTGATTTCTTCTTGTGTAATACCATCTTTGTGCACCGACAGCATAGACAAGCCCAAGGAACTCAAAGACCTTCCATTGCGATGTTGAGCTATCTAACACCTACACAGAATGAATTGTATGGGGACACATGGATTTCCCATTGCAATGCAACCCGCAGCACCTTGGGTCACAAAAGATGGAGGCTGGGACCGAGCCTGACCCTGGGCCCGCTCATGTGCTTCCCACACAGAGTATTGCTGCATTGTGGAGATGTGTAGATCTATCATCAATTCTCAATTTATCATCAATTCTCAACAGCATTGTGGGCTATCGCCCACACTTTCAAAGAAGGTCACTGTCTGGTCCTGCCAACCCTCTGCAGTGTGTGCCTCTGGTTCCTCCTCATCCAGTACGTGCCTATAAATAGACATGAGGGTGGTGTGGCTATGAAGCGAGCGTGTGGCATGAGGGCAGCTGAATGCTGCGCAGGGAAACTTTTGTGTGCGCTGTGGACGCAGGATTGTGCGGGGGGGTTGGACAGCAATGCCAGCATGTAACCCAGGAGAAGAGGCAGCGGTGTCACCCGCAGGCAGTGATTGTCCTTGGTTGCAGGTAGTGTGCTGCTTAGCTAAGGAGTGCCTTGCTAATGAGGGTTTGTCCGAAGTAAAATTGTTAGGGGGGTGACGCCAAACTCTTGCCCCCGTTTTGGCTTAATAGTAGGACCTGGGAGCCTCAGATGCAGCCCTGCATGCTGCCTCTGCCCTTCCCTATCCATTTCTGTGGTGTTTCCATGACTTTCTGAGGTTTTCCAGAGTTTCACAAGTCATGACCTATGCAGAGCATCGGTCCCATACAAAAATGCTCGATTCACCCATTGACTTCAATGGGGTTCGTTACTCGAAACGAGCTCTCGAGCGTCGCGGGAAGTTCGACTCGAGCAACGAGCACCCGAGCATTTTGGTGCTCGCTCAGCTCTACTAATTATTAAAAAAAGGAATAAAACTTGAAAAAAAGCTATAAGATGTTAGCGCAGAAGATGTTAGCAGAAAATAATTTTTAAAAATTAAAAATCTTTGAAAAAAATACAAGTATTACAGCAAAAAGAAACTATATAAATTTGGTATCATAGTAATCATACTTACCCATAGAACAAAGTTATCATGTCATTTTTGTTGCAGTTTGTGCGCCGTAGAAACAAGACGCAAGAAAAGATGGCAGAATTTCTTTTTTTTTTTCCATTTCTCTCCACTTGGAATTTTAAAAAGTTTTTCAGTACATTATATGGTACATTAAATAGTACCATTGAAAAATAGAACTCGTCTTGCAAAAAACAAGCTCTCATAGAGCTACATCGATGGATAAATAAAAAAGTTACAATTTTTTAAAAGGGGGGAGGAAAAAACAAAAATAGAAAAAAAACAAAAAAAGATCCATCACTAAGGGGATACACAGAGCAGAGATGCAATGGATGAAGATGTATGAGGTCTATGGTCACATGCCTTTACATATTCAGCCATCCCTTTTTCCTCTCTCTTCTCTATCCTTTGCATGAATTATACAAGGAATTAACACATTTTAAATAATTAGCCCCAATGGTACATATTATGTTTAGTAGCTATAATTATTTCTCAAGTAGACCTGTGAATAACTATTTAAGAATGATTGATTCCAATTTTGTCATTGTAAAGATGTTTATTGACCAGGCTCTTTCATTACATATGTATATATTACATTCTAATGAAATAACACTTGTTACCAAAATGTTGCAATATATGAATTATTTTCACAATCAAATCCAAAAAGAATTAATCAGTCTGTCAATGGCTTTTCTGCTTTCTGGTGTATTTTTCTTTATGAAATCTGATATTCGTTTTTTTCTACTTCTATTCCTGCAAAGATGAGTTACTGATTTACTAATAAGATGAAGCTATGGTATCTTGCTAAAGTCGCTCCTGCTCTCTGTATTCACTTAACAATATAATGAACAGCACTATTGTTTCTGAGTTCATTTTGTTAGGTTTTCCTATGGCACCACATTTGAGAATATTTTCCTTCTGCTTAATATTATTATCGTACACCTTCACAGTGATGGGCAACTTGGTCATTATATACTTAGTCTTCTCTGACACAAGACTTCACTTCCCCATGTACTATTTCCTGTGCAATTTAGCTGTCATGGACATCTGCTTTATCAACACTGTTGTACCAGGTATGTTGAAAGGATTTCTACATCAAGGAGTTCACATTTCTTTAGGATCTTGTCTCACACAATTCTTTGTTTACTTCTTAGTTGGGACTGCAGAATTCTTCCTTTTTGCGGTGATGTCCTTTGACCGATACTTAGCTATATGCCACCCTCTGCGTTACCCTATGGTTATGCATAGATATATGTGTATTCAGCTCATAGCTGGATTGTGGCTCGGATCATTCTCCACCATTGTCTTGCCTTGTGTCCTTACATTCAAATTGAAGTTTTGCAATAATTTAATTGACAACTTTTTCTGTGATGCAAGTCCTCTTCTAAAGAATTCTTGCACAGATACAACTATGATTGAATTGCTATCACTTCTTGGTGCAAGCACATTATATATTTCTGTCCTTGTGACATTAATCTCTTATTTTAAGATAGTTTTAGCAGTACTGAAAATTAAAGCAGGTGATGGAAGAGGAAAGGCTTTTTCCACTTGTTCTTCACATGCAATTGTGGTGACTCTAATATACAGCAGCTGCATATTTTTGTATGCAAAACCAGCAAAAGGTCAGGGTGCTAATTTAAATAAAAAAGTTGCCATCCTGAATACAGTGGTAGTTCCTTTGCTCAATCCGTTCATCTACACGTTAAGAAATCAGACTGTTAGAAGATCACTCTCTGATATATTGTTAATCTTACTCAAAAACAAGAAAATCACATGTTAATTAGGTTGTAGAAGATTAGATAGACATAGCTACTGGCATATTTTGCCTGCAGAAACAGCAATATAGTGTTAGGCCATATATACGTTTTTGCTTCTTTGGAATATTTCCCATTGTTTGGTTACATCATAGGAGAAGAACAATAAAAATATTAAAAGTGCTGGGTCCTGCAGATGTCAGACTCAGTGTATGGTGAGCTCCATCTACTATAATGGGTCCACCAGGCTTTCAGCTTGTGCCCAGCATTTTCCCAAATGAAACAAGGCAGTATGCTGTCCTATCTTGTCTTGGATTTTGTGTTGGATATGTGCCATAGGCTCCAAACAGAGCCTCCAACACAGATCTGTACATGGTCTTACACAGAAGCTAGTGTAAGATGTCCTTCACACATGTTATGTGCAAGGTCATTTTCAGGATTTGGTCTAGGGTCAAAAATATGGGGGCCCAGGAAGATGCAAAAAAACATTTTTAAATGTGAGGAAAGACTAATACCATTTTATAACATTTATAAAAGCATTAAATCTTTGAAAATTGAGATTGTTAGAAAAACACTAATGACATGAAACACCACTTTTTCAAATTCATAACTCAAAGCTTGTGTCAGGGTGTGCAAGCTGGAACCTGTTGTTCTATGGGTTTCAAGGAGCACAGGTGTGAAATAATTGTGCTGGCTGGGTGTATATATATATATCAGTTCCTTTGCTGAAGGAAGCGCTGGTACCCTTCACTCAGAACTAGGTGTTATGCATGTTAGTCTGTAGGACAGTCTGGATACCTGTTGTCCCTGTCTTCATCTTATACAGACCCCCTCTCCCTCCTACTTTTAAAGGTGCGGCCTCCAGACATGTGATATCCAAGCAAATAGAAATGGAGCAGCACGCCAGGTATTCTTTAAAATGCAGACAGCACCATCTGGTGCTTACTTTATTGTATCTCCATAAAAACAGAAGTGACATTTCGGCCCTGTAATCAGCCATTGTTAAGCATAAGATTTCTCTCTATATATATTTCAATGGCATACTTGTTTTTTAATGCTTGATAAGGGTCATTTAGTGTCCGAAATGCATTGCATCTCATCCCCTTCCCTGCTGGTAGGAATTATTATTTTCATTTGTACAACCTGCAGAATTATATTTCTGTATATCTCTGTGGATTAAAGAAGATTATATTACTCCCCTGGGCTATCTGTGCCATTGCATGAAGGTGGATCTTAGAGTGATCTACAGGCCATCTGGGACCCCAAGGGGGGAAGTTTTCATCCCCTTTGTTTCTACATAGGGGAACCTCCCCCTTCCTGTGTGAGTATCCCGATCATCCATTTCTTGTTCACTTATTAGAAGCGCACGTCTTAATTTTCTAACAGTATCTCACCCCCAATATCTGGCATTTTGGGGGGCCTTCTCTTTTGCATGTACATGCTGCTCTTCTACTTTGGTGGATTATAAGAGGATGAAGGAAGCTTTGTTGAGTTATACATCTGATCCATCCAGGCGCTGTCTACCTCCACATTTCCCCTTAGTGTAAGGACACTTGGGCTAACTATGGTTTGATATCTGTATGCATGAGAGTTCTGAGTGGAGTCTGATTCTTGGTGTGAACAGTGACATGTTTTGTGTCTGTGCAGGTGGCAAGACATGTGGTGTGAACAGTCCTGTTCAGTGTGCATTGGTGTGAACAGCAATTTGTTTTGTATATTTGTGCAGGTGGCTGGAACTGTCCTATTCTAGGTTGCATGCAATTCATGGTGTGTTGGTGTGTAAGTGGGAACTGTGTCCTGTTCTGCTTTGGATCATTTACCATCTCTGGTCTAGTTAGGTTCTTAGATTCCAGTGCGGGTCTTCCTTATTGGGATGATTGCCCTGCTTGCGGGCAGGTTTCCTAAGGGAAGTTGTCTCATTAGAGCAGGGACCCGTGAGACAACGAAGACCCTTGAAGTGGGCTCACAGGTTTAAGTGACTTGGCCAATCCATAAACTAATAGATCATAGTTATTATAGAAATTCTATCTGGTTATGCGTGTGAGCATGATGGGTTAGTGTTTTGAGTGTGGAAGGAAAGTTGGACATAACAGTTTGTTACATGTATGTTTCAGGCATATGCGGACTGCTTATTTGTGCTGTCTGTAGTTAAGTCTAAGTGTGATTCTGTAAGAACAAAAAACAAGGAAAGGGGAGTTGTATTGGATAGACACAATAAGCAACTTCATTAAGCAAGTAAGCAAATAATTAAAGCATGTCTGCACTTTCAGAGAACTTTTCAGAATAAGCTGATGTGACATGTAGCCAGCATTTATCACCAGTTTTCCCCTCTGCAGGCTGTTTATCTACTTTTCAGTTCTCTCTGACCTGGTCGGATAAGCCTGCTGTTATGCTGCCTATTATACAGTGCACATGAGGAAAACAGGATTTCTACTACTCTACTTTTTTATAGCACACACAGAAACATCAACATGGAGGTCACCTAGACAGATTTGCTTAAATGCAGTGCTATCTATTATATGGAATTAACAAAAAAAATATTTGGAGGAAGCAATAACAGAGTTTGCAGAAAAACTCAAACGTATTTTCTGACTTAAGATTTTCTAATCTCATTCTGACCTTCCAAGGTTGTTGTTTTGTACATGGATAATAGTTTGCAAATGAAATCTCAAAAAATAGTAAACTAAAAATTATTGTACTACTGCTACACCTGTGACCTGGTACTTGCTTGTGGGAATTATTGTGTATATTAAGTTATGAAGGCCCAAATTAACCTTTATGTCTTGGGTCCCATGCACGGTTACCAGGCTCTTGTTTTGTATGATATGTTTTTCACCTCGGTAAACACATTAAAAAAACAACAACTCTTTTTTGACTCATACGCTACATGTGTGTTTCTACAGGTTTTTTGTTAATCATAAATTTTTAACATTTTTTTCTGAAGTTTTTCTTGTAAAATAGAAAAGTCTATGCTAAATTGTGAGAGAAAAAAAAACATTAAACCTCCAGGCTGCCGTGGTTGCAAAAAAAGATGCTACTAACCTAAAAACATACAAGCTAAAATAAGCTACAAAAAATGTGCTATTTCAAGTGAATTTAAAATTTTCTTATTTGCCTATAGCTAATATCCGAAAGAAATATTTGTTACTTTAAAAAAGCTAGAAAAATGCTTTTAAAAACACAACTAAAAATGGGGAATATTCTAAAAATGCTAGTTGTAAAGCGAGAGTTAAAAAACAGCACTTTTTTGTTTTTTTTCTTTTGTTTTCGACCCTTTTTTCGCAAAAAACACTAAATCTAAATATTAGCTATAAGGCAATAGGGAATTTTTAAATGCAATATAAACAGTTCTTGTAGTGTTTTCCCTTACTTTTGGCATATATTTTACATCCATGGCAATTTTTTCAAAACTCAGTATTCCCTAGTCACAGTTGTTTTCCAGGAATTATTCCATTCACTTCTCTATAAGAAAAAAAATGTTTTTTTTATTTGTTTATTTTATTTTTTTTATTTTTATTTTTTTTTTTGGGGGGGGGGGGTTAATACAGACAAGTGTGATGAAAATGGAAAAAAGCCTTAGCATTATTTTTCAGCAATATTTATGCATTTTTGAGCATTTCATGGTGTTTTTGTTGCATATTTTTGCCCCTACTCTTCACTTATCACCTGAAATTGATTACAGAACTGAAAACAGGCCCCATACTACCTGGCTCATCCCAGACTATATTCCCTAGAAATATTGCCACCAGATTATTTGCTAAAATAATAACTGATAGGCTGGCACAGCATTACTCATCCCTCCCTGTGGGTTCTCACTGGTGATTTGACACACCTCTCCCTTATTGCAGCAGGACCCACAGCAGTGACACATATTTTTACAGTTGTAGCGGTTTCAGATAGGGTTCATCACCACCCTAAACCGGAGTTACACCAGCTTTGTTAACGCTTGATGCTGAGAACGTATTTGATAATGTTTGTTGGGTGTCTATGGACATTATTCTTTAATTATAATAATATTTTTATTGCAGTAACATATTACTTTAGAAATCATAGCATGCAAAAAAAGGAGACATTATATGTATTGAAAAAAATTAAATAATAGGATTAAGGGACTTGCTTGTGAGAGCTTGCAGTCTTTGAGGAAAAAGGGGAGATACAAGAGGCAAAAGTGTGCACAATGTTCATCTTTTTCTAAATTGGGCATTACAGAAACAGCTGGATGAACCAAAATCCAGCCAGTATCTGTGTATGTTCAAATATGAAGGGCCTTTGAGTGCATGGAGTGTGGAGGATAGTGCTGTATGATGAGATTAGGTTCTGAGAGAGAATGTAGAAGAGTGGTACACAGAAGAATTACACGATGCTGACAAAATTATTGGGACACTCAGCAATCTTGATCTGTCAGTGGTATGCAAACTGGGTGTTTGAGCACTAGGTGTAAAGGAGAATATCACACTGGCATATTCCAGTCTAGAAACCATCAGACTTTCACGAGGTGTAGAGTTGACAGACTTCCACTGGGGTATGGTGGTGGGATGTCACCTGAGCAACCAATACGTATGAGACATCACAACAGTTTTGGACCTGCCAGATTTCAATATTAGCAATTCTATTTGGAAATGGAAGACATATAGCATGTGTAATAAAGTCACATTCAGGAAGACATAGTAAACTAACAGAACGTGGGCAACAAAGCCTTGTACGAGCTGTAAAGGCATCATGCACATTGTCATTGCACCATTCATAGAGAGCTGCATCAGAAGGGTTACTATGGATGAACAGCTGCACATAGGTCAATATCACAACAATTAATGCATAGAAGTGCCTGCGATGGTGCCTAGAGAGTCTTTCTTGTATTGTAAATGAATGAAAGCAAGTGTTGTGGACAGGTGAATTACAATACACCATCTTCTACAATTGGCTGTGGCAGCTGCCCGAAAAGCGGTTTCTACATGACTGTATCGTACAAATAGTGAACCTTGGAGAAGGTTCTTGTTACGTCCTCTCGGTGCACTAAAGCCCCACTCCTCACAACAGATGCAAGCATTCCATTTAAAAACTGCAAGCACACTTATATAGTGCAGGCTGATATACTCGGCTTCGCCTGAGTTAATTTGGTACTAGTGTTTATCTAGTGTTCACAGGGAAAATCTTATTATGAAGTCGTCGTTAATTTAGAGATACCGAGGAAAAAAATATGTTCACCATTTTGCATGGTTCTTTGCGTTACCCAGGAAATACCACGTGGAGGTAACCATGCAACGTTTCCTTTATAAAAATTGACATCAGGAAGTGAGAGAATAAGATTCCGTACGTAAAATTTGGACACTAATTCTTTTGCACTTAGAATTGAATAATCGAGTTGGGACCCATTAACTTTTCCTATGTATGCCATAATCAATGCCTGTGCCAAATTTCAAGTTTCTTTGACATCGGGAAGTGAGAGAATTAGATACTGTACATAAAATTTGGACGCTAATTCTTTTACGCTTAGAATTGAATAACTGAGTTGGGACCCATTAACTTTTCCTATTTATGAAATAATCAATGATTGTGCCAAAGTTCAAGTTTCTATGGAATCGGGAAGTGAGAGAAATAGATTACGTACCTAAAATTTGGACGCTAATTCTTTGCGCTTAGAATTGAATAATCGAATTGAGACCCAAAAATTGTTTCCTATTTATAACATAATCAATGCTTGTGCCAAATTTCAAATTTCTATGCCACCGGGAAGTGAGAGAATTAGATTCCGTACGTAAAATTTTGATGCTAATTCTTTAGTGCTTAGAATTGAATAATCGAGTTGAGACCGATTAACTTTTTCTATTTTTGACATAATCAATGCCCGTGCCAAATTTCAAATTTCTATGACATTGGGAAGTGAGAGCATTAGATTACGTACGTAAAATTTGGACGCTAATTATTTTGCGCTTAGAATTGAATAATCGAGTTTGGACCCATTAACGTTTCCTATTTATGACATAATAATCAATGCTCGTGCCAAATTTCAAGTGAAAGAATTAGATTCCGTACGTAACATTTGTACGCTAATTCTTTTGCGCTAGAATTGAATAATCGAGTTGGGACCCATTAGCTTTTCCTATTTATGACACAATCAATGCTCATGCCAAATTCCAAGTTTCTATGACATTGGGAAGTGAGAGAATTAGATTACGTACGTTAAATTTGGATGCTTATTCTTTTGCGCTTAGAATTGAATAATTGACTTGGGATCTATTAGCTTTTGCTATTTATGACATAATGAATGCTTGTGCCAAATTTCCCTTTTCTGTGACATCGGGAAGTGAGAGAATTAGATTCCGTACATAAAATTTGGACGCTAATTCTTTTGCGCTTAGAATTGAATAATCGAGTTGGGACCCATTAACTTTTCCTATTTATGCCATAATCAATGCCCGTGCCAAATTTCAAGTTTCTTTGACATCGGGAAGTGAGAGAATTAGATTCCGTACATAAAATTTGGATGCCAATTCTTTAGTGTTTAGAATTGAATAATCGAGTTGAGACCCATAAACTTTTCCTATTTTTGACATAATCAATGCCCGCACCAAATTTCAAGTTTCTTTGACATCGGGAAGTGAGAGAATTAGATTCCGTACATAAAATTTGGATGCCAATTCTTTAGTGTTTAGAATTGAATAATCGAGTTGAGACCCATTAACTTTTCCTATTTTTGACATAATCAATGCCCGCACCAAATTTCAAATTTCTATGACATCGGGAAGTGAGAGCATTAGATTACGTACGTAAAATTTGGACGCTAATTTGTTTGTGCTTAGAATTGAATAATTGAGTTTGGACCCATTAAGTTTTCCTATTTATTTATTTTTTTTAAACTCAAAGTTTTTTTATTGAATTTTTTCCAGATAGCATATGCAATAACCACAATATTCGTGAATTACAGATACAGAAAAAATTATTGGTACCGCATATGTACCACAAATATTTTTGTTAGGTGATAAGTCTCCCTCCCTAGACCACCCCTAACATTGGGTTCGGATCTAGGGGAGGGAGTTAATAGAAAATACAGTGAAATATCTCATAACATGAGTAGGATACATGGGGTAATAGTCCCAGGATGAGATATGTAGCGTATAGTTATAGAAGCCATTAGAGGCCCCTAGAGGGGGGCAGGTAATGGTAGGGTGTGGGGAGGGGAGAGAGTGGGTCGGTTGGGTGGGAAGAGGGGGGGGGGAATTAAGGGAAGGGTTATGGGTTCCTGGTTATGAAGCGATAGTGGAGTCTCATGCCATCTCTCTCCGCGGTCTTCCCTCTCTTACCTTCCACCTGTCGAAGCCACATGCTCCAAATCCTGAGTGCGCCATCGATCAACGCCCGAGGTCAGCCCCAACGCTCTGGGGCTGCGTATTATCGCCTGACTCTTCCACATCAGGCGGGTGCCGGCGCGGGCAGGTCGTAGCACCTGCTCCGTCCAGATCCGAGGCCCGATGTTGATTCTCGGAAGCTTTCCTTCTCAGGTCTCTCCAGGGGTGCCATGTAATGATAAAGTCTTCCTGGTTTCCCTTTGACCAGCTCGTCATTTCCTTGAGGTTGCATATTAAGTCTGCTTTTTCCCTCCATTGGTTTACTGGGGGCGGAGTTTGCTGGAGCCAGTACAGTGGAATTAATGCTTTGGCCGCATCGATCAAATGTGCTATTAGTTTGTTTTTGCGTGGGTGAAAATGGGCCGATGGCCTCCACAGGAAGACCATGTCAGGTGTTAGGATGAGATTAGGGGACAATGCTCTCAGGTCTCTCTGTATTTCGATCCAGTATCCCGAGATGCCTGTGCATTCCCACCATATGTGGAGGAAAGAGCCCACTTCCCCCCCACACCTCCAGCATTTATTGTGTGGGGCTAGTTTGTAACTGAAGAGCCATTGGGGAGTTTTATACCACCTGACTAATAATTTATAATGGCATTCCTGCATAAGGACGCAGGGGGATAAGCCGTAGGCCAGGCTCAAGATTAGTTTGGTGTCAGCAGTGGAGAGTGAGATCCCTAGTTCTTTTTCCCAAGTAATTAAGAAGGTGGGTTTAGCATGCAAAGGGGGCGCTATGAAGCTCTTTCTTATGATGGAGATTTTCTTTGAGCCCGGTGTATTTGTTTTTGGAGCGTTTTCGAATTGTGTCTTAGGTCTGGTTGCTATGAACCTAGTCTGGTAGTCGCCAAGTACTTTTTTGACATGTGCTATTTGCAAGAAAGAGAGGGAGTTATTGGGAGCTAGAGTAGATATGATCTCCTCTGGTGACTTGTGTGCTAGGTTCTGGATGTCTTCCAGCTTGCTATTTTCAAATTGTTTCCAAATACTCCTGGAACCTGGGTCTTGATGGATCCCCACTAGAGATGAGCGAACGTACTCGTCCGAGCTTGATGCTCGGGCGAATATTAGGGTGTTCGGGATGTTCGTTATTCGTAACGAACACCACACGATGTTCGGATGTTCGTCTATATGCGCTCAATGGGGCCGGCGGCAGCAGCGCCAACCCCATTGAGAACATATAGAAGACAAATCCTTCTTCTTTGCCACAGCTGTAACAGCTGTGACAGAGAAGAACGATGTTTGCCCATTGAATTCAATGGAACCGGCAATACAGCCGACTCCACTGAATGCAATGGGCTGCCGGCGATCGCGGGATGAATTGTCGGAAAGGGGTTAAATATATAAGCCCTTTCCTGCAATTCATCCAGAAATGTGTAAAAATAAAAAATATATATATACTCACCTGGTGCCGACAGACGGAGTTCAGCGCGGCAGGCTGCAGTTCTCCTGAACTGCTCTGAACAGCTGTTAGTAGTATTCAGCAGCCGGGGATTTAAAATCCCCGCCTGCTGAATAAGATGCCTCTGAATGGTCACAGCCTGACCAATCAGAGGCCAGCCCTCACTCACACCCATTCATGAATTCATGAATGGGTGAGTGAGGGCTGCCTCTGATTGGCTCAGGGGCAGCTCTCCTGCCCCTGAGCCAATCAGAGGCAGCCCTCACTCACCCATTCATGAATTCATGAATGGGTGTGAGTGAGGGCTGGCCTCTGATTGGTCAGGCTGTGACCATTCAGAGGCATCTTATTCAGCAGGCGGGGATTTTAAATCCCCGGCTGCTGAATACTACTAACAGCTGTTCAGAGCAGTTCAGGAGAACTGCAGCCTGCCGCGCTGAACTCCGTCTGTCGGCACCAGGTGAGTATATATATATTTTTTATTTTTACACATTTCTGGATGAATTGCAGGAAAGGGCTTATATATTTAACCCCTTTCCGACAATTCATCCCGCGATCGCCGGCAGCCCATTGCATTCAGTGGAGTCGGCTGTATTGACGGCTCCATTGAATTCAATGGGCTAACATCGTTCTTCTCTGCCACAGCTGTTACAGCTGTGGCAGAGGAGAACTTGCTGTGTCGTTCCCATCATTTTCTTGAATTGCCAAGATTTTCACACATGAAAACCTTAGCGAGCATCGGCGAAATACAAAAATGTTCCGGTCGCCCATTGACTTCAATGGGGTTCGTTATTCGAAACGAACACCCGAACATCGCGGGAAGTTCGTTTCGAATAACGCGAACCCGAACATTTTGGTGTTCGCTCATCTTTAATCCCCACTAATCTACCTATCCCTCTGATGGGTGTCAAAGGGGAGGGGTCTGGCGCAAGCGATTGTTTGAGTTTATCCCATGTCTCACATGGGCCTCTAAGTAAGGGGTTAAACCCTTTTGCTCTAAATTGACGTTTTATTGGGAACCACAGGTCTTCCGATAGTGTGTCGCTCTGGGAGGCCTTCGCCAGGTTTTGAAGTATAGGGTCTCTCGACGGGTGTGTCAGGTCCACCCAGTAGCTAAGTTGGGTAGCCTGATAGTAGTCCTGGATGTTTGGCAAATCCATCCCCCCCTCTGTTCTCCGTCTTGTCATTAAGCTGAACGCTAATATGGGTCTTTTACATCTCCAGACAAAGTTTGTGAACAGCGATTTCAGCAATTTAAAGAAAGATAGGGGAAGATAAATCAGGATCATGCGTAGTTTGTAGATAATTATAGGTAGCACGTAAGACTTTAAGATGTTTTTCCTCCCGAACCACGATAAAAGCGGAAGGTCATAAAGCCTCAGAAGGGATTTTATATGGGGAATTAGCGGTTAGAAGTTATGTATGTATAGATCTTCTATCTTTTTGGGGAGCTTCACCCCAGATAGTCAACCACCGTCTCTGACCATTTGAAGGGTGAACTGGGTCTCAAAGAATCGCTTTGTGCCTTCGGGATTGAGATGTTTAAAATTATGGATTTATCAAAGTTTACTTTGAAGTTTGAGAGAACTCCGAAATCTTTTAGTATTGAAGTGAGTCTGGGTAGGCTCCTTTCTGGTTTGGTGATCACGATCATTAGGTCATCCGCAAATGCCGCCGTTGACAAGGTATGTGAGTGGACCTTCAGTCCCCTGATTACTGGGTCCTGTCTTATCCATTGGAGGAGCGGTTCTAAAGTAAGGATAAAGAGCGTGGGGGACAGAGGGCAGCCCTGTCTAGTCCCGTTATGTATATTAAAGGGTGGCGATAGGGATTCGTTCACTTTAAGTCTGGCATGCGGTTTTGAGTAGAGGGAAAAAATAGCTGCGACCAGGGCCTTGGGGAACTTAAATCTAAGCAGCACTCTCTCCATAAAGACCCAGTTCACCCTATCAAACGCCTTCTCAGCGTCAGTACTGACGAAGGCCGCTGGAATTTTACGTGATTGTGCATATTTTGCCGCGTGGAGGAGTCTTAGACAGTTTTCTCTTCCCTCTCTACCCCGTACGAAGCCTACTTGTTCGGGTGTTATCAATGTTGGAATGAATTCTCCCATTCTCTCAGCCAGGAGTTTGGCCCATATTTTTACGTCTTGATTTATAAGCGAGATGGGTCTGTAGCTACTACACTGCTCAGGATCTTTGCTGTCCTTCAATATAAGGGTGATATGCGCTTCCTGTGCTTGCCTAGGAAGTTCAGATCCGCTCAGTAGGGCGTTGAACGTTTCGGCCAGTCTGGGGATTAATTGTTTCGGAAAAGCCTTATAGTAGGTTAAAGAGAGGCCGTCCGGCCCTGGACTTTTGCCGAGGGGGAAAGAATTAAGAACGTCTTCTATTTCTTTTTTGTTGATCGGGTCTGTTAGTGATGAAGCTTCTGCTGCTTCTACTACAGGGAGGTTAAGAGACCTGAGGAACGCATCTATATTTTCTATCAAGTTCTGACCCTTTAAGGGGGTCTCGTTTTCCTCCAGGTTATAAAGCTTCGCGTAGAAGGTCTGAAATTCTTGGGCGATTTCATGTGTGGAGGAGACCAGGGTCCCTGCTTGCGTTTTTATGGAATGGATTGCATTCCTAGTTCTGGATTTCTTTAGTAGGGCTGTCATAAGTTTGCTGCCTCTATTTCCGTGGGCGTAATATGCCTGTTTGCGGTACATGTGTTTTTTATTGTATTTGTCAGTGAGGAGACATCGAAGTTGGTGTCTTTGGGTGGTTAGTGTATCTAGATTGTTTTTTGTTTGCGAGTGTTTTACGACCTGTTCCGTTGTAGCTATTAGGGCTAGCAGGTTGTCAATCTGTTTCTGCCTCTGCTTTTTAACTTTGGAGCCCAGCGCTATCAGTAACCCCCTCACGTAAGCCTTGTGGGCCTCCCAGACTACAGGCTTTTCAACGCTCCCCGCTGAGTTGATTTTAAAGTATTCCTCCAACAGAGTTTCTATCTTGGATTTTTCCTCCAGGGAGTCTAGTAAAGAGTCATTGAGGCGCCATCTCCATTTGCAGGGGACTGGCTGTGGTAAAGAGACGTCTAAGTGAATTGGAGCATGGTCAGAGACGGTGATTGGGTCAATGCTGGTGTTCTTGATGTGTGGCAAAAGGCCTGTTGAGGTGCAAAGGTAGTCGAGCCTATGGAAGGAGGCGTGTACCTGGGAGAAGAATGAGTAGTCCCTGGTGGAGGGGTGGCGGAGACGCCAAACATCCAGGACCCCCACTTCTTGCATGGCTCTGTGCAACCTTCTCAGTTTCACCTGGGAGATTTGAGAGCGGTTGGTAGAGGAGTCTAAAAGCGGGTTTAAGGTGACATTTAGGTCACCCCCTAAGATGATGTGACCTGTCGCAAATTGTTTTAGAGTCTCTAGTTGTCTTACTAACCAGGGAATTTGGTCTTCATTTGGTGCGTAAATATTGGCTAACGTTAATTTTCTGTTGTTGATTGAACCTTTTAAAAATAACGCTCTGCCCTCTCCATCCTGTAGTAGGGAGTCTAGTTTAAAGGGAACTGACTTATGTATCATAATGGCAACCCCTTTGGAAGACGAGGCTGGGTGGGTGCTATTAAAATGTTGTTGAAATCCCAACCCAGGAAGGGTAAAATGTTTATCCCTTTTAAAATGTGTTTCTTGTAGCATTAGGATTTTTATCTTACATTTTTTGAGCAGGTGGGCGACGGCATGCCTCTTGCTTGGCGAATTCAGACCTCGAGCATTGAGCGACGTGATGCGCACCGGAGTCATAGTGGATCCGATTCCTAAGAGAGGTTCCAGACCTGTAAAATCAAACAATGAGAGAAAAATAGGATAAGGCCTCGACCCAAAGAGTCCGCTCCTTCAGTCGCCTAGAAGCTTAATAGACTGCAGGCGTTAAAGGGGTGCGTCCAAGATATCCTCAAAGAGGGTAGGGGGGGATGAGATCAGAGGCAGGAGCCCGAGCAGGGGAGCAAGAGAGGGGGGGGCGGAGAAGTAAAGACTATAGAAAGTAACCGACCGATAGGTCAGTTAATGACTGCCAAACACTATAAGGTTGCAAGTGGGGCTGCGGCATTGGCGGACTTCTCGAGCAAGTGCAGAGTATGGGGTACGGTGTCTCGTTGACGAGGGGGACACCCGTCCGACAGGGAGTCTCACCTGACCGCAAACCGACTGATGCAAGAAAAGGACTAACAACAGTCAACAGGTTCGCAACAGTTAGGTTAGGCCTGGACCCAAATGGGGCAGGCCTCGTCACTGTCAACAAGTCATGTTATCAATGAATATATAATATCAAATATTATCAACTCTATAGAGAAACTGTCAGACAACAGGGGAGTGAACATCTCCTCCGTCAAGGTTCTGAACATTAAATTTGCCGTGAATTCTTGGCCAAACAGATACTCAAGTGGCTTCCTGGAGTGATCCCTCTTTGTTTTTCTTTTTCTTCCCTCTAGGGGATCTGGTGTTCCCTAGGTTCTGGTCGCCCTCTGCCAGGTACAAAGAGGGAAGTGTGGGGAACTCCGGGAGCGGAAGCCATGAGGGAATGTCAATAGGCTCCATCTCTAGGATATGCCAGCATTTCTGTAGGTCTTCCGGCGTGCGAATGTTGTATCGACGGCCTTTTATGTTAAGTCCCAGTCCAAAGGGGAAGAGCCAGGAGTACCTAATGTCCCTGGCTCTCAAAGCCTCTAGCAAGGGTCTCATTAGGCGCCGTTTGGCTATGGTTGTTGGAGCAATATCTTGGAAGAACTGTATTGGAGCTCCATCATACAATATGTCCTTGTTGCGCCTTGCTGATTCCAGTACTGCCTGTGTATCTGCGAACGCAAGCAGCTTGCAGATTACATCCCTCGGTGGCTCCGAGCCCCCAGGGGGGGGTCGCAGGGATCTGTGAATTCTCTCTATTATAATTTGCGCGGCTCTTTCTTGGCCTAAGAGTGATGCAAACAGTTCCGTCGCCACCTTGGGGAGGGCCTCCGCAGCCCATGTTTCCGGGATGCCCTTCATCCTGATATTATTTCGCCTATTGCGATTTTACAGATCTTCTTGTAGCAGTAAGGCTCGGTTTATCTGAAGGTGCTGTTCTCTGATCGTTTGCTCGAGCTCTGTTGAATGCGAAATTATTGAGGTTGAGGAGGCTTTCAGGGCCTCTACTCTTCTGTTTGTGTGCTTAACCTCTTCTTTAATCTCTGCAAGATCTAAAACAATTGGTTGTAAGGCTTTGGTGATTAGGTCTCTCATGAAGCTTCTGGATACTTGCTCCGTTTCTTCTCCTTCTGATGACGCTTCTTCGTCTCTGTCTATATTGGCCGGCGGTGGTAATGTTAGATTTAAGGCTTTTTTGCTGGAGGGATGTGGGGATCTGGAGGATCTCTCCTTGAGAAATTTCTGCATGTCTGACTGGCCTTTTGTTGGTCGGGGAGTGCTTAGAGAATCGCTGCTTTTGTCTCTGTTATTTTTCCCCATGCTGTGGAGGAGTTAATTCAAGCTTGTTTGTGCGACGAGGTCCGCCCCCTAGTGTGGTTTTATTCTCGGTTCATCGGATGGGCCCTATTGCCCAATGTCGCTGTAAGGAAAACCCTGACTGGGGTGGTTTGTTTCAGGGTTTGACTGCGTGGATGATGCGGTCTGCGTGGTGCTTTATAGGTTGGGGAGTCTCCACTCGATCGCCTGGGCAGGGTATCAGTTGTACCCGGAGAGAGGGCTTCTTTAGTGATTCGAGCTCACGAGGGGTCCGTGGTCAGGGTCCCCCTTAAAAAATTCAGGCTGGGCCTGTGTAAAGTCTATTGTGCAGGCTGTCTTCTGGTGCCCTTATGGCTACTCTCCCTTACAGGGAGTGAAGAGATGGTAGTGGAAGGGAAGGGGGGGAGGGGGGTGCGGCGTATAGGAGTGACCCCGTACGAGGGCTACAAGCAGGGGGAGAAAGTCTCTCAGCACCTTCAGAGCAGCTGGGTTCACTGCTGAGTTTGTTTTCTGCTCTGCAGCAGGGGGCAGTTCTGTGCTTGGAGGCTGGGGCTGCTCCAGGGGAGATGTTAGAGACCCCTTTATGCTTGGGAGCAGGTGCAGTGAAGAGGGGTTGCTTTGCAGTCCCCGGGGACGGAGCTGTGCTGCCTGATGGGCTTAGCCTTTGGCCTCTTTTTATTTATCCCGTGCGGAGAGGGGGGCCGCTTCCAGCCCTCCACTGGGTCTGGCTGTGTTTCTCCTCTCTCCCAGCTTTAGTCGCCGCGGCCGCGGCGCCGCTTAATATAGGTCGGCCTGAGCCTCCCCCCTTCAAACCTTTGTCCGAGTAACCCCTCTGGGGGTTGCCGGACCGTGCCGCTTGCAGGTGTAGCCGCGGGGGCTCCTGCCCGCTTCACTTCCCGCCGCGCGCCTCCGGAGCGGCGCAAAAATCTAGTTCCCAGCTTCCTTCTCCTCGCTAGGCCTGGACGAATTCTTTGGCTGTGCGGGGCCCGGCGCAGCTCGTCTTGATCCTCGGCCTGCGGAGCAGCTTGTGCCGGTATTTGGCAGACTGTACCGGTGTCAGGAGCGCCTACAGAAGAGGTTTTCCTGATGGGGTTGCAGGAGCTAAGGTCCCACGTGTCTGCTCTCTCCGCTGGCTAGGCCACGCCCAAGTTTTCCTATTTATGACATAATCAATGCTCGTGCCAAATTTCTAGTGAGAGAATTAGATTCCGTACGTAACATTTGTACGCTAATTCTTTTGCGCTAGAATTGAATAATCGAGTTGGGACTAGAGATGAGCGAACATACTCGTCTGAGCTTGATACTCGTTCGAGTATTAGCGTGTTCGAGATGCTCGTTACTTGTGACGAGTACCACGCGATGTTCGAGTTACTTTCACTTTCATCTCTGAGACGTTAGCGCGCTTTTCTGGCCAATAGAAAGACAGGGAAGGCAATACAACTTCCCCCTGCGACGTTCAAGCCCTATACCACCCCCCTGCAGTGAGTGGCTGGCGAGATCAGGTGTCACCCGAGTATATAAATCGGCCCCTCCCGCGGCTTGCCACAGATGCGTTCTGACAGAGATCAGGGACAGTGCTGCTGGTGCCGGAGCTGCTACAGGGAGAGCGTTAGGAGTATTTTAGGCTTCAAGAACCCCAACGGTCCTTCTTAGGGCCACATCTAACCGTGTGCAGTAGTGTGGAGGCTGCTTTTTGCAGTGTTGCATTTTTTTTTTTTGTATATCGGCCGTGCAGAGCATTGCGCCCTGCAGTAATTATACATAGTCCAGGGCCAGTAGTGGTGAGGCAGGGACAGAAGACATATTTATTGAATATAGGCAGTGGGCCTTTCCAAAAACATTTGGGAAAAAAATCTATTTGGGCTGCCTGTGACTGTCCTCAGTGTACTGGGTCTGTGCTGGGGGTAGTTGTCCTCCTAATTAAAGATGAGCGAACACCAAAATGTTCGAGTTCGCGTTATTCGAAACGAACTTCCCGCGATGTTCGGGTGTTCGTTTCGAATAACGAACCCCATTGAAGTCAATGGGCGACCGTCACATTTTTGTATTTCGCCGATGCTCGCTAAGGTTTTCATGTGTGAAAATCTTGGCAATTCAAGAAAATGATGGGAACGACACAGCAAGTTCTCCTCTGCCACAGCTGTAACAGCTGTGGCAGAGAAGAACGATGTTAGCCCATTGAATTCAATGGAGCCGTCAATACAGCCGACTCCACTGAATGCAATGGGCTGCCGGCGATCGCGGGATGAATTGTCGGAAAGGGGTTAAATATATAAGCCCTTTCCTGCAATTCATCCAGAAATGTGTAAAAATAAAAAATATATATATACTCACCTGGTGCCGGCAGACGGAGTTCAGCGCGGCAGGCTGCAGTTCTCCTGAACTGCTCTGAACAGCTGTGAGTAGTATTCAGCAGCCGGGGATTTAAAATCCCCGCCTGCTGAATAAGATGCCTCTGAATGGTCACAGCCTGACCAATCAGAGGCCAGCCCTCACTCACACCCATTCATGAATTCATGAATGGGTGAGTGAGGGCTGCCTCTGATTGGTCAGGCTGTGACCATTCAGAGGCATCTTATTCAGCAGGCGGGGATTTTAAATCCCCGGCTGCTGAATACTACTCACAGCTGTTCAGAGCAGTTCAGGAGAACTGCAGCCTGCCGCGCTGAACTCCGTCTGCCGGCACCAGGTGAGTATATATATATTTTTTATTTTTACACATTTCTGGATGAATTGCAGGAAAGGGCTTATATATTTAACCCCTTTCCGACAATTCATCCCGCGATCGCCGGCAGCCCATTGCATTCAGTGGAGTCGGCTGTATTGCCGGTTCCATTGAATTCAATGGGCAAACATCGTTCTTCTCTGTCACAGCTGTTACAGCTGTGGCAGAGAAGAAGGATTTGTCTTCTATATGTTCTCAATGGGGTTGGCGCTGCTGCCGCCGGCCCCATTGAGCGCATATAGAAAAGATTTCTCAGGGAAGAAAGTTAAAGTAACCCGAACATCCGAACATCGTGTGGTGTTCGTTACGAATAACGAACATCCCGAACACCCTAATATTCGCCCGAGCATCAAGCTCGGACGAGTACGTTCGCTCATCTCTACTCCTAATTCATACGCAGCCAGCTAAGTGTTACAGCAGGCTTGCGCAAAATTATTTCCTGGCTCTGCTGTGCGTTCCGTAAGCGAAGTCAGCCTCCAACCACAGGCCAATAAGTGGCACATTTAATTACAGCGTTCTGTTTCTGCACTACTGGTAATACAGCATGCTGAGGGGTAGGGGTAGACCTAGAGGAAGTGGACGCGGGCGAGGACGCGGAGGCCCAAGTCAGGGTGTGGGCACAGGCCGAGCCAGTGCGGTGGCCAGGGGTAGAGGCAGGGCCAGACCGAATAATCCACCAACTGTTTCCCAAAGCGCCTCCTCGCGCCATGCCACCCTGCAGAGGTAAAGGTGCTCTACGGTGTGGCAGTTTTTCACAGAGACGCCTGACGACCGACGAACAGTGGTGTGCAACCTTTGTCGCGCCAAGATCAGCTGGGGAGCCACCACCACCAGCATGCGCAGGCATATGATGGCCAAGCACCCCACAAGGTGGGACGAAGGCCGTTCACCGCCTCCGGTTTGCACCACTGCCTCTCCCCCTGTGCCCCAACCTGCCACTGAGATCCAACCCTCCTCTGAGGACACAGGCACTACCGTCTCCTGGCCTGCACCCACTCCCTCACCTCCGCTGTCCTCCGCCCCATCCAGCAATGTCTCTCAGCGCAGCGTCCAGACGTCGCTAGCGCCACTGTTTGAGCGCAAGCGCAAGTACGCCGCCACGCACCCGCACGCTGAAGCGTTAAACGTGCACATTGCCAAATTGATCAGCCTGGAGATGCTGCTGTATAGGCTTGTGGAAACGGAGGCTTTCAAAAGCATGATGGTGGCGGCGGCCCCGCGCTACTCGGTTCCCAGTTGCCACTACTTTTCCCGATGTGCCGTCCCAGCCCTGCACGACCACGTCTCCCGCAACATTGCACGTGCCCTCACCAACGTGGTTACTGCCAAGGTCCACTTAACAACGGACACGTGGACAAGCACAGGCGGGCAGGGCCACTATATCTCCCTGACGGCACATTGGGTGAATTTAGTGGAGGCTGGGACAGAGTCAGAGCCTGGGACCGCTCACGTCCTACCCACCCCCAGAATTGCGAGCCCCAGCTCGGTGCTGGTATCTGCAGAGGTGTATGCTTCCTCCACTAAACCTCCCTCCTCCTCCTCCACCTCCTCCTCCTCCTACGCAACCTCTGTCTCGCAATCAAGATATGTCAGCAGCAGCACGTCGCCAGCAGTCGGTGTCGCGCGGCATGGCAGCACAGCGGTGGGCAAGCGTCAGCAGGCCGTGCTGAAACTACTCAGCTTAGGAGAGAAGAGGCACATGGCCCACGAACTGCTGCAGGGTCTGACAGAGCAAACCGACCGCTGGCTTGCGCCGCTGAGCCTCCAACCGGGCATGGTCATGTGTCACAACGGCCGTAACCTGGTGGCGGCTCTGCAGCTCGGCAGCCTCACGCATGTGCCATGCCTGGCCCATGTCTTTAATTTGGTGGTTCAGCGCTTTCTGAAAAGCTACCCACACTTGTCATACCTGCTCGGAAAGGTGTGCCGGCTCTGCGCACATTTCCGCAACTCCAAGACAGACGCTGCCATCCTGCGGACCCTACAACATCGGTTTAATCTGCCAGTGCACCGACTGCTGTGTGACGTGCCCACACGGTGGAACTCTATGCTCCACATGTTGGCCAGGCTCTATGAGCAGCGTAGAGCTATAGTGGAATACCAACTCCAACATGGGCGGCGTAGTGGGAGTCAGCCTCCTCAATTCTTTACAGAAGAGTGGGCCTGGTTGGCAGCCATCTGCCAGGTCCTTGGAAACTTTGAGGAGTCTACCCTGATGGTGAGCGGGGATGCTGCAATCATTAGCGTCACCATTCCTCTGCTATGCCTCTTGAGAAGTTCCCTGCAAAGGATAAAGACAGACGCTTTGCACTCGGAAACGGAGGCGTGGGAAGACAGTATGTCGCTGGATAGTCAGAGCATCCTCATGTCTATATCTCAGCGCGTTGAGGAGGAGGAGGAGCATGAGGAGGATGAGGAGGAGGGGGAAGAGACAGCTTGGCCCACTGCTCAGGGTACCCATGCTGCTTGCCTGTCATCCTTTCAGCGTGTATGGCCGGAGGAGGAGGAGGAGGAGGAGGATCCTGAAAGTGATCTTCCTAGTGAGGACAGCCATGTGTTGCGTACAGGTACCCTGGCACACATGGCTGACTTCATGTTAGGATGCCTTTCTCGCGACCCTCGCGTTACACGCATTCTTGCCACTACGGATTACTGGGTGTACACACTGCTCGACCCACGGTATAAGGAGAACCTTTCCACTCTTATTCCCGAAGAGGAAAGGGGTTCGAGAATGATGCTATACCACAGGGCGCTGGTGGACAAACTGATGGTAAACTTCCCATCCGACAGCGCTAGTGGCAGAAGGCGCAGTTCCGAGGGCCAGGTAGTAGGGGAGGCGCAGAGATCAGGCAGCATGTACAGCGCAGGCAGGGGAACATTCTCCAAGGCCTTTGCCAGCTTTATGGCTCCCCAGCAAGACTGTGTCACCGCTCCCCAGTCAAGGCTGAGTTGGCGGGAGCACTGTAAAAGGATGGTGAGGGAGTACGTAGCCGATCGCACGACCGTCCTCGGTGACGCCTCTGCCCCCTACAACTACTGGGTGTCGAAGCTGGACACGTGGCATGAAATCGCGCTGTATGCCCTGGAGGTGCTTGCTTGTCCTGCGGCTAGCATCTTGTCAGAGAGGGTGTTTAGTGCGGCTGGGGGAATGACCACGGATAAGCATACCCGCCTGTCAACCGACAGTGCCGACAGGCTTACACTCATCAAGATGAACAAAGCCTGGATTTCCCCAGACTTCTCTTCTTCACCAGCGGACAGCAGCGATACCTAAGCAATACGTAGGCTGCACCCGCGGATGGAAGCATCGTTCTCTATCACTATCAAAAACGGGGACATTTTTGCTTCATCAATCTGTGTATAATATTCCTCCTCCTCCTCCTGCTCCTTCTCCTGAAACCTCACGTAATCACGCCGAACGGGTAATTTTTCTTAGGCCCACAAGGCTCAGTCATATAATTTTTCTAAACAATTTTTATACGTTTCAATGCTCATTAAAGCGTTGAAACTTGCACCTGAACCAATTTTTATTTTAACTGGGCTGCATCCAGGCCTAGTTACCAATTAAGCCACATTAACCAAAGCGATTAATGGGTTTCACCTGCCCTCTTGGTTTGGCATGGGCAATTTTTTTGAGGTACATTAGTACTGTTGGAACACCAATTTTTTGGGGCCCTCGCCTACAGAGTAATCCAATTAGATTTTTTGCCCACCTGCATTAAAGCTGATGTTACATCAGCTGTGCTGGGCACTGCAATGGGATATATTTATGTACCGCTGGTGGGTTCCAGGGAGCCACCCATGCTGTCGGTCCACACGGAGTTGTAACTACATGTGTCCACTTCTAAAGAACCCCAGTCTGACTGGGGCATGCAGTGTGGGCCGAAGCCCACCTGCATTAAACCTGACATTACCTCAGCTGTGATGGGAAATGCTATGGGATATATGTATGTGCCACCGGTGGCTTCCTGGCACCCACCCATGCTGTCAGTCCACAGGGACTGCACAATAGGGAGTTGTACCTGCCTGTGTCTATGAATTAAAAAGCCCGGTCAGGTTGGGGCATGCAGTGTGGGCCGAAGCCCACCTGCATTTAATGTGACGTTAGCTCTGCTGTCCAGGGCACTGCAATGGGATACATTAATGTACAGCCGGTGGGTTCCAGGGAGCCACCCATGCTGTGGGTGCACACGGAATTCCCATTGCGGAGTTGTACCTGCCTGTGACTATTTATAAAAAACCGCGGTCTGACTGGGGCATGCAGACACCTTGACAGAATGAATAGTGTGTGGCACATAGGTTCCCCATTGCTATGCCCACGTGTGCAGCTCCTGATGGCGGTGGCACAGGATTATATTTCTCATTGCTTCTGTACAGCATTGTGGGCTATCACCCCGCCCCTTTTAAAGAGGGTCGCTGCCTAGCCGTGTCAACCCTCTGCAGTGTGTGCCTGCGGTTCCTCCTCATGGCAGATGCACTTATAAATAGACATGACTGTGGCGTGGCATGAGGGCAGCTGAAGGCTGCGCAGGGACAATTTGGTTTGCGTTGTGGACACTGGGTCGTGCAGGGGGGGGGGGGGTTGGGCAGCATGTAACCCAGGAGAAGTGGCAGCGGAGTGTCATGCAGGCAGTGATTGTGCTTTGTTGGAGGTAGTGTGGTGCTTAGCTAAGGTATGCATTGCTAATGAGGGCTTTTCAGAAGTAAAAATTGTTGGGAGGGGGGGGCCCACTCTTGCCGCTATTGTGGCTTAATAGTGGGACCTGGGAACTTGAGATGCAGCCCAACATGTAGCCCCTCGCCTGCCCTATCCGTTGCTGTGTCGTTCCCATCACTTTCTTGAATTGCCCAGATTTTCACAAATGAAAACCTTAGCGAGCATCGGCGATATACAAAAATGCTCGGGTTGCCCATTGACTTCAATGGGGTTCGTTACTCAAAACGAACCCTCGAGCATCGCGAAAATTTCGTCCCGAGTAACGAGCACCCGAGCATTTTGGTGCTCGCTCATCTCTAGTTGGGACCCATTAGCTTTTCCTATTTATGACACAATCAATGCTCATGCCAAATTTCAAGTTTCTATGACATTGGGAAGTGAGAGAATTAGATTATGTACTTAAAATTTGGACGCTAGTTCTTTTGCGCTTAGAATTGAATAATCGAGTTGGGACCCATAAAATTTTCCTATTTATGACATAATCAATGCTCACGCCAAATTTCAAATTTCTATGCCACCGGGAAGTGAGTAAATTAGATTCCGTACATAAAATTTGGACGCTAATTCTTTTGCGCTTAGAATTGAATAATCGAGTTGAGACCCATTAACTTTTCCTATTTATGAAATAATCAATGATCGTGCCAAATTTCAAGTTTCTATAGAATCGGGAAGTGAGAGAATTAAATTCGTATATAAAATTTGGATGCTAATTCTTTAGTGCTTAGAATTGGAAAATCGAGTTGAGACCCATTAACTTTTCCTATTTATGACATAATCAATGCTCGTGCCAAATTTCAAGTAAGAGAATTAGATTCCGTACGTAACATTTGTATGCTAATTCTTTTGCGCTAGAATTGAATAATCGAGTTGGGACCCTTTAGCTTTTCCTATTTATGACACAATCAACGCTCGTGCCAAATTTAAAGTTTCTATGACAGTGGGAAGTGAGAGAATGTGATTACGTACGTAAAATTTGGACGCTTATTTTTTTGCACTTAGAATTGAATAATCGAGTTGGGATCTATTAGCTTTTCCTATTTATGACATAATCAATGCTTGTGCCAAATTTCCCTTTTCTGTGACATCGGGAAGTGAGAGAATTAGATTCCGTACATAAAATTTGGACGCTAATTCTTTTGCGCTAAGCATTGAATAATCGAGTTGGGACCCATTAACTTTTCCTATTTATGCCATAATTAACGCCCGTGCCAAATTTCAAGTTTCTTTGACATCGGGAAGTGAGAGAATTAGATTCCGTACATAAAATTTGGACGCTAATTTTTTTGCGCATAGAATTGAATAATCGAGTTGGGACCAATAAACTTTTCCTATTTATGAAATAATTAGAGATGAGCGAACGTACTCGTTTCGAGTAATTACTCGATCGAGCATCAATATTTTCGAATACCTGGTTACTCAGGTGCAAAAATTCGGGGTGCGCCGGGGAGCGGGGAATGGCGTGGTGGAGCGGGGGGTAGCAGTGGGGAACAGGGGGGGGACTCTCTCTCTAACACTCCCCCCCACTCCCCACTGCAACCCCTCGCTCACCCACGGTGCCCCCCCGAATCTTTTCACCCGAGTAGAGAAGTACTTGAAAATCATGGTGCTCGAGTGAAAAAGGGGCATGGCCGAGTACGTTCGCTCATCTCTAGAAATAATCAATGACCGTGCCAAATTTCAAGTTTCTGTCGATTCGGAAAGTGAGAGAATTAGATTATGTACGTAAAATTTGGAAGCTAATTGTTTTGCGCTTAGAATTGAATAATCGAGTTGGGACCCATTAGCTTTTCCTATTTATGACACAATCAATGCTCATGCCAGATTTCAAGTTTCTATCAAATCGGGAAGTGAGAGAATTAGATTCCGTACATAAAATTTGGATGCTAATTCTTTAGTGCTTAGAATTCAATAATCGAGTTGAGACCCATTAACTTTTTCTATTTTTGACATAATCAATCCCCATGCCAAATTTCAAAATTACATATGACATCGGGAAGTGAGAGCATTAGACTACGTACGTAAAATTTGGACGCTAATTCTTTTGCGCTTAGAATTGAATAATCGAGTTGGGACCCATTAACTTTTCCTATTTATGCCATAATCAATGCCCGTGCCAAGTTTCAAGTTTCTTTGACATCGAGAAGTGAGAGAATTAGATTCCGTACATAAAATTTGGACACTAATTCTTTTGCGCTTAGAATTGAATAATAGAGTTTGGACCCATTAACTTTTCCTATTCATGACATAATAATCAATGCCCGTGCCAAATTTCAAGTGAGAGAATAAGATTCCGTACGTAACATTTGTACGCTAATTCTTTTGCACTTGAATTGAATAATCGAGTTGGGACCCATTAGCTTTTCCTATTTATGACACAATCAATGCTCAAGCCAAATTTCAAGTTTCTATGACATTGGGAAGTGAGAGAATTAGATTACGTACGTAAAAAATGGACGCTTATTCTTTTGTGCTTAGAATTGAATAATTGAGTTGGGATCTATTAGCTTTTGCTATTTATGACATAATCAATGCTTGTGCCAAATTTCACTTTTCTGTGACATCAGGAAGTGAGAGAATTAGATTCCGTACATAAAATTTTGATGTTAATTTTTTAGTGTTTAGAATTGAATAATTGAGTTGAGACCCATTAACTTTTCCTATTTTTGGCATAATCAATGCCCGCACCAAATTTCAAATTTCTTTGACATCGGGAAGTGAGAGCATTAGATTACGTACGTAAAATTTGGACGCTAATCCGTTTGCGCTTAGAATTGAATAATCGAGTTTGGACCGATTAACTATTCCTATTTATGAAATAATAATCAATGCTCGTGCCAAATTTCAAGTGAGAGAATTAGATTCCGTACGTAACATTTGTACGCTAATTCTTTTGCGCTTGATTTGAATAATCGAGTTGGAACCCATTAGCTTTTCCTATTTATGAAATAATAATCAATGCTCGTGCGAAATGTCAAGTGAGAGAATTAGATTCTGTACGTAACATTTGTACTCTAATTCTTTTGCGCTAGAATTGAATAATCGAGTTGGGACCCATTAGCTTTTCCTATTTATGACACAATCAATGCTCGTGCCAAATTTCAAGTTTCTATCGAATCGGGAAGTGAGAGAATATGATTACGTACGTAAAATTTGGACGCTTATTTTTTTGCACTTAGAATTGAATAATTGAGTTGGGATCTATTAGCTTTTCCTATTTATGACATAATCAATGCTTGTGCCAAATTTCCCTTTTATGTGACATCGGGAAGTGAGAGAATTAGATTCTGTACATAAAATTTGGACGCTAATTCTTTTGCGCTTAGAATTTAATAATCGAGTTGGGACCCATTAACTTTTCCTATTTATGAAATAATTAGAGATGAGTGAATGTACTCGTTTCGAGTAATTACTCGATCGAGCATCGCTATTTTGGAGTACCTGGCTACTCAGGTGCAAAGATTCGGGGTGCGCCGGGGAGTGGGGAATGGCGTGGTGGAGCGGGGGTAGCAGTGGGGAACAGGGGGGGACTCTCTCTCTAACACTCCCCCCCACTCCCCACTGCAACCCCCCGCTCACCCACGGCGCCCCCCAAATCTTTTCTCCCGAGTAGAGAAGTACTTGAAAATCATGGTGCTCAAGTGAAAAAGGGGCGTGGCCAAGTACGCTCGCTCATCTCTAGAAATAATCAATGATCGTGCCAAATTTCAAGTTTCTGTAGAATCGGGAAGTGAGAGAATTAGATTATGTACGTAAAATTTGGACGCTAATTCTTTTGCGCTTAGAATTGAATAATCGAGTTGGGACCCATTAGCTTTTCCTATTTATGACATAATCAATGCTAGTGCCAAATTGCAAATTTCTATGCCACCGGGAAGTGGGTAAATTAGATTCCGTACATAAATTTGGACACTAATTCTTTTGCGCTTAGAATTGAATAATCGAGTTGAGACCCATTAACTTTTCCTATTTATGACATAATCAATGCTCACGCCAAATTTCAAGTTTCTTTGGAATCGGGAAGTGAGAGAATTAGATTACGTACTTAAAATTTGGACGCTAATTCTTTTGCGCTTAGAATTGAATAATCGAGTTGGGACCCATAAAATTTTCCTATTTATGACATAATCAATGCTCACGCCAAATTTCATATTTCTATGCCACCGGGAAGTGAGTAAATTAGATTCTGTACATAAATTTGGACGCTAATTCTTTTGCGCTTAGAATTGAATAATCGAGTTGAGACCCATTAACTTTTCCTATTTATGACATTGATTAATGCTCGCGCCAAATTTCAAGTTTCTTTGGAATCGGGAAGTGAGAGAATTAGATTACGTGCGTAAAATTTGGACGCTAATTCTTTTACGCTTAGAATTGAATAATCGAGTTGGGATCCATTAAGTTTTCCTATTTATAACATAATCAATGCTCGAGCCAAATTCCAAGTTTCTATGACATCGGGAAGTGAGAAAATTAGATTACGTACGTAAAATTTAGACGCTACTTCTTTTGCGCTAGAATTGAATAATCGAGTTGGGACCCATTTACTTTTCCTATTTTAGACATAATCTATGCTCGTGCTGAATTTCATGTTTCTACGACATCGGGAAGTTGGAGAATTATTGGCGAGTCAGTGAGGGCTTTCGTCTTTATATATAGATTTGTACTTACAAACTGCACCTCTCCAGGCTAAGATCATAGGAAGCCTGTACGTCACTAATCAGGAAAGTGGGGCACCCCTGCTCAAAAGCAGGGCCCCACTGTCTTCATCTGGGACCTAGCTATCTCTGATCAGGAACCTGGAAAAGTGCCCAAAACACACAGGACATAACACTGTTCACACAAACACACACACACTATACACAGAACAGGACTGCACATAAACCACATGCCAGGCCACTTGCACAGACATACCACACGCGTCGTTGTTCACACCAATGTACCAGGTTGCGCATACAACATATAACAGGGACCCCCCACCCAGAGGTCACATGCATACAGATGGTAAACCAATGCCAGTCCAAGTGTACTCACACCAGGGAGATAGAGAGTCAGCCACCGTGCTGACATAGGAAACAGTGTCAGCCATCACGCATCTGACACACACACACAAGACATAAGACGTCTGGAGGCCGCACCTGTCAAAGGGAAGGGAAAATGGGGTCTTCATATGATACAGACAAGGACTACAGGTGTCCAGACCATCTTTAGGGAAGGAGAGAGACACTACAGACAAGTATGCACTCACCAGCTCTGAATGGAATTAACAGTGATACATAAAGCACTAAAATGACCATCAATCTCTCCCAAGAGTTTGCTGGTATTAATCTGCTGCAGACAAGGGGGATTGGCTGGTGGAGAATACCACACCTAGCCAGCTCAATTAACCCCTACCTGTGAAGGTGTGCACAAGGAAACCTGTAGAACCACAGGTCGCAGACGCAAAATCTTAACAGTTCTGTTATCATATGGAGATGTTGCTGCTGGGAAATACTTGGGCCATTGGTTATAGTGAAGTTAAACCTCAACACCAATGGGTGTAAAGACATTCTAGACAATATGGTATTACCTACCCTGTGGCAATACTTTGGATCCTTTTCTCTACCAACATAACCAAGCACCTTGTCATACATCACGCAGTGTTGAGGCTTGGTTTGAGGAGCAAAACATCTGTAAATTTCATTGGCTAGCCTAAAGTCCGAAGCTCAATCTAAACAAGCATCTTTGGGATGACCTAAAATGCTGTGTCTGTGCGTGACCAGCACACTAATCAGCCCCCACACTGTTATCTTAAGCTCTCCTCGAGGAATGGAAGAAAATCCCTCTACACATCTATCAGAATTTGGTGGAACGAAACAAGGCAATATGCTGTGTTACCTTGTGTTGAAATAAAGTTTATAGCTGTATTGTAAATAATTACTGATGCACCGCCATATTTATATAAGTAAAGTTGAAATGCTGAAAGGAATCTACTCTACCTCCACCTCCCATCATTTCCATGTCATCCCACAGCCTTCTGTCCTTCACACATTACACACTTGTCTGCTCTTGCGTAATTAGCTGCACTTATCCCCTGCTGACTGAAAGATTAAATTATTTTCCACCATGACAACTATCTTACTCCCACTTAATACTAAATATAAAAAACTCCACACTTATTTTATGGTTTCAGTGGGATAGGCCACAGCTTTATTAACTCTTTTATAACCAAATTTGAACAAACTCTTTCAATGCTTCTCTACTAAGGATGAGCGAGTATACTCGCTAAAGCACTACTCGCTCGAGTAATGTGCCTTAGACGAGTATCTCCCTGCTCGTCCCTGAAGATTCGGGTGCCGCTGCGGCTGACAGGTGAGTCGTGGCGGGGAGCAGAGGACAGCGGGCGGGAGAGAGGGAGAGAGAGATCTCCCCTCCGTTCCTCCCCGCTCTCCCACGCAGCTCCCCGCCCTGCGGCGGCACCCGAATCTTTAAGGACGAGCAGGGAGATACTCGTCTAAGGCACATTACTCGAGCGAGTAGTGCCTTAGCGAGTATACTCGCTCATCCTTATTCGCTACCCAAGAAAATTTGTCCATAATTAATGAGAGAGCTCAGAAAGCCCTGCTATCTTGGCTTAAAAATTATTCCTGGCATGGAAACTTTCTGCCATCAAGGATGCAGTATGACTTATGCTGCACTGCACCCTACCCCACTTGCCTGCACCACCGCCCTCTCGAGACCATCCTGAAGCCCTGATAAGAATATGTATAGGTCTATGTTTTTCAAGTGGACCCCATCCTCCCCAAGCAAGCTAGCATTATCCCCCTCCAACTCTATATGTCATATAGTTACCCCTCTCAATGACTGCATAAATTTAGATACTTTTATGTTCAGGACCTTTTTGGCCCTGTCAATTGCCCCCGGATTCCTGGCTCCCCTCCATACTCTCTGTGGCATAACTTCGGATCAGACTAAAGCCTGGTTTAGACACAACAATTATTGCTCAAAAGGCGTCTTTGAGCGATTTTTGAGCGAGAATCATTGTGTTCAAATCAGCCTTAACACCATCAGCTCAAAGAATTCCCCGAAACGCTGTATATCTTGCTTGATTAATGCAATTAACTCTCCTATCTTTGTGGAACCCAGATCATTACCCCCAGCATATATTAGCAGGATGACTAGACCAGATTTCCACTGGTGCATTCAAATAACCTCCGGCAAAATGCTTTCTCAGTGCAGTCCTCTGATGCCACGCCAGTGTACCTGCATCTTGGCAATAGCTAGATTCACTCCAATTGGTCACAGTCTTGTTTGGCCCAATAAATGAAAGAATGGCTGAGGATCCATATTTGCCACATTTCTGATCCTATAAGAGATCGGAAACAAACGAAAACCACATTTCTCCGCACATTATTGGCCAACCACTTAACTAACCTTGTCATTATAGGGGGGAAGTGGGAGGGATGGGGAGGAAGATCGCCATTACCATTGTAACGTCAATAAATCCATACAAACGTTGGATCGATAAGCCTCCAATTTCCAAATCCACACACATTTTACTCCTTCTGCATCCAAACTACAGGCATCTGCCATCATTGCTGCCCGTAGCCTAAGCGAGTGATTTCCGAATTCTTTCGGATTGAGGCCCAGTTCCCGTGGGCCCGAATGAAAAACCCTCATAAACTGATAGCGAGTCAGTGTGGCCCCGGAGGCATGCACCAAAAAATGTCTCGCCACCGGACACTGCACCAGAAATTCCTTAACTAACAAAATTGTGCACCATTGCGAACCCAAGGCCTTTATTGACAGCCAGTAACCCCTGCCAAAAACATCCGTTTTTGACTTTCTCACACTCACTTGAACTACCCCTTGAACCAATAAAACATTCTTATCTGATAATCCCCCAGTTTTTTCCTTGCTAGACAGAACCAATTCACTTACCTGTAGCACAATAAAAAATGCTAGTGCAAACACCCCCCCCCCCAAAAAAAAGGCAATCCCACTCATCAGAACACACCACCTCCAAAATGGCGAACAAACGACTTAAAAGAGAAAAAGATACCAAGTGTCTCCCATCCAAAACATTCTGCTCTTTTCTCCATCCTTTGAAGATTTGCGTTACGATGAAATCCTTAGTCACATCTCTGCTTCCATGCAACTTCAACAGAAAAGCGACACCCAAAAGGTGCTTACGTGCTACTCCCACTGATGCACCACGATCCCTCAGCAGAGACAGCAACTCTAATGTAACATGCAATGCTTGCTCTTAAACTGGAAAATGACCACCTGAGTAGGACAACCATAATGACCATGTTGCACTGTAGCTCCTCCACATCATCTCAGTAACCAACGAATGAAGCAGCTTCAATAATTCTACTCTATCAGCTCCCATAAGAAAATGCGGTAGTGGTTCGCCTTGACGTCCGCCGCTGGGTGAACATCTCTGAATACCGTCATCCGAGCACAAGAGAGCACGTCAGCCATCACATTTTGACAACCTGGCACATGGCTAGCCCAAAACATAATGTTGCATTGTAAATACCTCAAAACTAAATGCCTGATCAAGGCTAAAACTGTGAGTGATAAGGAAGTCTGTTTATTGGTCACTTGCACCACAGCCTCATTATCTGTCCAAAAACAAATTTTTCGATCCAAAAACATTGTACCCCAAAGCTCGACTGCCACTATAATGGGAAAAAACTCCAGCATAGCTATGTTTTTCAATAAGCTAATTTCCTGCCACGATGCTGGCCAGGGAAACCTGCACCAGTGATTCTCAAAAATAACGCTGAAACCATCCGCTCCCACTGTGTCTGAAAATAAACGTAACCCCTTGTTCGCTACCTCTGCTTCTTGGCAGATGATCCTTCCATTGAGAGATCGTAGGAACACCTGCCAGACATAGAAGAACTCTACATGCAGAAATTAATAAACCCAACAGAACCTGCATCTGATGCAACGTGTCTTTTTTATGACAATAACCGACTCGACCGTCCGTCTTAGACGCACCACCTTGTCCTCTGGCAAGTGGAAAACCATGAGTTGCGTGTCCATTTCGATCCCTTAAAATTCCAGCTGTGTAACCACGCCGACTGTCTTCTCTTCTGACAATGGTACACAAGCTTTTATCATCAACCCTATGAAATGTAAGCAGCAAAAAAAAATTGCAAATCGTGGACTCCTTCAGGCCCACAAAGATTGTGGATGACCGATGTGATGTTTGTCTCATATATCACCATCCATTCTAAAAATGAGCTAAAACTCTCAAAATAGTAAAACAATATGGAGCATCCCATCGGCAGCCACATGTCCACAAAAAAACTGGTCCTCTATCTAGCACCTGAGTAAAGCAAACTCAATGTAAGACTTTGCTAAACAAGCCCCTGGTTCCATATGCTGAATGAGAAAGCGAGGTGTATGAAACCGCCGCTTGCTCCTTTGGTATACCATCATTGACCGATTCCCCAACCAGGAACGACAAATGATGTATTAATCTGAATTTACCAGCCTCCTTTTATGGAACCAGGTCCAAAGTGGACACCTGCAAATTGGGTAGTGGTGGCAAAAGAGCTGACCATACGGACCAGTGCAACTACTTTTAACAACTTCTCTTTTACTAACTCCAAATTATCCAATGCCGATTTCAAGTTTGCATACAATGATAAAGCTGTCTGTATTTGGTGTGGAAAACCGCTGGAAAAACATTCACTGAGAATGTATGCTTCCTGCCTCCTGTGGTAACTGTCTAACCACAGTTGAAGGTAGCTGCTTCTTACCGGTGTCGAGCCTCTCTGTCTCCGAAAACACCTGACCGCCGTCGACATTGAGCTAATATTAGTTGCATCCAAACATCCATTGCTTTAGGTGCCCAATTTTTTGAAGATGACCCTGAGATCCGTTGACGAAGATCTTCGTTACAGCGCCACCAAGCCACACCTCTCTGCAACTTGTCAGCACTATAAATGCTATTAATATATGTTAACAACTTAGGGCTTTTCTTCGGTTAACTTTGTCACACAGTATGTGTCAGCACCATAAAGACCTGTAACCCATTTCGAAAGGTTTTTGCTACCTTTTGTTTTTTATCTGCCAGAGAAGCAGACCCATGCCTGATTGACACCCCACTGACCTAGTCCCCCTGACTCTGCTCCACTTGCTGCCCAACCCCCATTTTTGCACCTCCGCTACTTCTGGCTCTCCACCATCACTATCGCCATCACTATCGCCTGCCTGCTGCTGATCCCACACACTAAGGAGATCAGCTGCCGAGTCCCTACTGAATGCTCCTACTGGGGACAAACCGTGGTCTCCCTCCACCTCTCTCTCCCATACTTTCCCACCACGTGACATGAGGTCCCGGCGTCGTGCGACCGCTGACAGCAGTTCTGTTTGTCCGTTGTGAACTCCTGCTGGAAGGGAGCCGTGCAAAGTCCTGGCACCTAGCAGAGCCGGACAAGTATCTACTCCCTTGGGCTCTCCATCCCTCACCTCACTTCACCGCGGGGCTGGGGCTGAGACATGCAGACGGGTTACAGCAATGCCGAGGCCTACCCTGGACACCGCTTCCTCCTCTACAGGCATATGCTGCTCTGATGGTCCTGCCGATGAGGAAGGCCTGCAAGATTCCAGGATCTCCTCCAGCCATCCATGGCCCTTCAATGACACTGCCTCACGGATCTGTGATGCTAAAGTATCAATGTCCTTCTCCTTCTCTTCCTTCCTCTCCAGAAATGCTCTCAGACTTCTCATCCGAGCTCTAAGGGCAGAAGGATACAGCTCCTTTTTGCTCCTCTACTTTTGATTCCCTCCTCCCTTTCATACATGCCCCTTTTTATTCAAAATAGCCATTTATCACCCATTTGCTCCTGGTCCTATTCTTCAAAAATTGCCCAATCAAAAATGCCTGCCTTTCAGTCAATGGCAGCTGTGTTAATTACTGTGCTGCCTTCCAAACTCTCCTCTCAGCCTCTCAGTATTTGGTTTCCACATGCCACAAAAAATGCCCTCTGTAGTATGCTACACTTTGTTGGCCTTAAGGATAGTGCTCTCTATTGCTTTTCTTCCGGCATCTCTGCTGTCTCTCACATCATGTCCTCTCTCTATGGGTGACTGAATCTTTCAAAAACTGAGACCATTATATTCCTATATAACCTAAATCTCTTATTTCTATCTTCAAGCCTTTTTTATGTTGTACCAGTTCTCAGAAATGCGCTACCCCAGACAATCAGATATCTCCTAATACTCATAGTTTTAACTGGACATTTAAAACTCATCTTTTTAGATAGGCCTATCAGATTTCATAAATTGACTTTTATCCTTTTACTACCATTATTCAACATTAACATGCCCTACAGGACAGAGATGCAGTGAGTCAGGGACAAAGAGAGGGGCAGTATTTGTCACCAGTAGCACATAGACAGGAACCATGACTGCCAGTGGGAGGAGGTGAGGAAAGTCAGAGACTATGGCCCTGATTCATAACAATAGATATTGTGGTACAAGATTAGACCGGACACACAAGGATCTCTCTTCAGGAAGTGAATAAGTTTATTTGTGTGCGCACAGACCCTGGGGAATATCACCTCCAAAGCCCAAAGTGAGTTAACAGAGAAATTCATATAGCTTCATAGCAAGTAGGCTGGCTTATTCACAGCTTCGTAAATATTGGTTAACACTTTAAATAAAGACCAGGAAGAGAAATTCTACTTTCACTTTCAACAAAAGTACAAGGGTGGGAATGTAACATTGGGCCTTCTCAGTATCCAATTACGATAGTGTCTGTTTGATGCAGTTTACACTCAGCTAACAGAAGTACTGTATGTAGTATCTTTAGAAGAAAACATTTTAGTTAACTACATTTTACATAAGAGGAAGAGAAGTTAATAAGGCAAAAGTAAGTATGCAGTAGCTATATCATATGTGCATAGAAACATTTAAAAATAGCAGAAATGTCTATAATATACCTCAGCTTTCTGTCTGAAAATGGAGAGCAATAGCAGTTGTTACAATATTACTTTATGTCGTCCCGCCACAATATGCTACCAGAACCTAGTAAACTACACAGATATAGCAGCAAAACAAAACTCAGTGAATAAGTATAGTTCCAGATCCAGTACCAAGTTCTGTGCATGAATGCAATACCAGAACCAATCTTATACTCTCTCCTTCCCTTTTTCTCTATCCAACATAGACCACCATAATGACTTCTCTCATTCACCATTTTGAAGTGTCTGCCTGTTCACAATACTTTATTGAATTCAACATGGGAGGGTCAACAAAGACAGTGAAGCACATAGCAGGAGACACTACTATTATACTATAGGTAAAGGGTGGGCCATGTAAAAGTTGCCCATCTTCAATATCAGCATTCACTCTTTGGAGGGGGCTGTAGCCCTTTCATTTTACTTTAGCAGTTAAAGAAGTGAAAGCTACACTCTGATTGGTTTCTATTGGCAACAAAGATTTTCATAAATCTGCTCCATGGTGTTCTTCCTTTAACAGCGAATAGTTACTTTGGAGAACTATATATGAAATGGATCAATTAAGAAACTGACAAGTACCCAGGAACAAAAGCACTTACTAAACATTTTATTCAAATACCGGTTCAGAAATGGCGCTAAACGGGGTCTGTCACAAACATAAACAAACCAAGGCCTCCATTAGTCCGGATGTCTGAAATCATCTGTGAAATACAGCAGCAGATTGCAAGTAGCCCTTGAAAATAAACTTAGAGACTATACCAGCAAGTTAGTGCTGTCATGTTCTACTCCTGGAACATGCAGTTCTAGGACTTTTAGGAGCAGACTGTTGCAGGTGTGGTTGATTTGGTTCGCTGATGTTGTGCAGTTCTCCAGCCAGCCAAATCACCATCAGTCTGTGCACATAAATACAAGCCCTTCTTTGTAGATGTTACTGGTCATTTATCTATTATTCCTTTCCCTCTAAGTACTTGGTGCCATGCATGCTGCTAGCTTCGAGTTGCATCCCCCACCTTCCCTGAAGATGGTCTGGACACTTGATCTCGCTGTCTGCATGTTTGCAGGCCCCTTTTCCCTTTCCTTTTACCAGGTGTGGCCTCCAGATATTTGATGTCCTTATACATTGTCAGATGTGTTATATCTGACAACATGTGTCTTTTAGATCACATTTGTGTCTGATGCTCTTGCCCCTTTCTCGTTATGTGGACACTTAAACTAGCTCCTGTTTTATCTATGCATTCATGAGATTCTGAGTGGAGTTTCCCTTGGTTTGTAAGGTGAGCAGACTTTTGGTGTGAACAATGACTTGTTCAGTTTATATCTGAAAGTGTGCACTGCACTTGACGTGAACAAGGACTTGTTTAGTGTATGTCTGAAGGTGTGGACTGTATTTAGTGTGAATAATGTCTTGTTCTGTGTGGTGTTCCCTTTATGTTGCAGTTACTTGGTGTGAACAGGGCTGTGTTCTGTGTGTGTCTGAAGGTGTTGACTATACTAGGTGTGAACTGTCCTTTTTTAGTGTGTATGTTGTACTTCCTTTGTCTGGTGTTCCTACATTTTACCATTTAGGGCAAGCCAGACCCCTAGGTTCTAACATGGGGCTGTCCCTATTTAGATGATTGCCCCGCTTGTTGCCGGTTTTCCCTTTTGTAGTTTTAGTTGTCTTGTTAGAGTAGGGACTCACAAGAGAATGATGACCCCTGACATGGGATTGTGAGCTTACGTATTCTGGCTAAAATACAAAGCAATACATCTTACTTACTTGTAGGTATTTCCACCTGTCTGGTAGTTTAGTACATTGGTAAGTATTTTGGCATTTGTTGTCTTTGTGGTTGTTTGAATGCATGTTCACTTTATGTATCTGTGTATCTGAGTGTATATTCTTTCTGTTTCTCTTCCCTACAGCCCTTATTTAGGTTGTGTTCATGTAGATAGTGGTTTCCACGACCTGCACAAATGTAACAGATGTATCATGAACAACATGGCAGCAAGTGCTGAAATCTATTAATCTGAAACCACACTGCATAATGCATGCAGTGTCAGGGATCAAACCTGGGACCTCCTGTGCCCCAAGCAGTGGCTCTCCCTGCTGTAGACAAATGAATGGCAGGAGCTTGGATGCATGAAGGTAAACATTCTTCTGCTTTTATTTAACCCTTTCCAATCCACTGTCTGACCTCCTGAAGACATTATGATTTAAGGCTGTACAGCTCCGATGTTGGAAGACGTCCATTGGGGTTCTCTTACTGTATATTGCCAGCGTCTCTGCTGTCGTAGCCTATCCAACGTGTCACCTCATGCAATACTGGCTTTAGCCAGCATATAGCGCAGTTGTATAGCAGCAGAAAAAGAGTAAGCCCCCTAGGAAAACCAGGATACAAATTGGATTGAAAAGGGTAAAATCGTGCTCATATCAACAAGGATACTATATAGGCCTGGAGGATGCATTTCCATCTCCTCACAGATCTTAATCACCTCATTTACATTATACTACTTCCTTCCTTAAGAAACAATCTCATTAGGTTTACACCCATTGATTAACCCTTTGTTCTATTCAGACATGTACATAATCAATGGGCTCTTCGCTCCCATAAGAGCTACCACACATGTGCACAACTGTTCCAGATAATAAATAACTATTTCAGATAATAAATAACTCTTCACTATATATAATTGTTGATTAAATATCTTGCCCTTCTTACAATACTAATATTAATGGAATATTGATATCATATACATACAGATAATCCACCATAAGAAAAGACTTCAACATCATATGACTAAATGCCAGGGTAGGGAAGATAATGGAAGACAGCGATATCTATTACAGGGTATATACTTCTTTGTATCTCTCTTTGTCTTAAATCTCAAAATACCTCATATTTCTTATCCTAAATCTTTTTCTCCATATATTTTTCCCTATGCACCTTTTCATATATTTATTGGGGAAGTCATATCCAAATATTTTTTAGAACCCATTCATTTTTACACTTACACATCATATATCCATATTTAGGAATATAATTTAGATGTTCTTCATACTGACTAAGTTTATACAGTTATAGAAGAATCTAATAGCAAAAAAAAAAACTAAAAAAAACCTTCTGCAACCATTGCTTAACTATCCTATATAAATTCATTCATGTTCTGGGTTGTCACAATATTACTTTATAAATATGGCATAAATCCATCTTTATGCATTTATATATAATATATCCACATTTAAGAATAGAATTCAGATGTTCTACATATTACCCAAGTTTATGCGGCTATAAAGGGATCTAATAGCAAAAAAAAAAAATAATAATATATAATCCGTTTTCTTATTGAGACCTTCGGGGCTCACACCCATTGTCGATATTTTCTTGCGCTGCGAGAGCACGTGAAAAATCTCGCAGCGCAAGAAAGACCCTGAAATAAGACCGCAATATCGCCAATCTTTTCAATTGAGCCAGCGGCAGGAGCGCTAACCTCATTGAAAAGATATGAAGAATACTGGGACTTCTACCACAGCTGTCACAGCTGTGACAGCTGTGGTAGAGGATTCCTTCATCCCTGCACTATCTTAGCTATTCATGAATGAATAGCTAAGCGCTATCTGTAATTGGCTGAGCAGGATTTTTAAATGCCCTCCTGCTGAAAGTGCTGGACAGCAGTGTCGGGGAGCCAGCTGGAGGACGCGTCTGAGCGGCGGAGAGGTGAGTAATTTTTTTAAAATTATTTTTGTTTACCACTTACTAATGATTTTCAGGGAAGGGCTTATATTTCAAGCCCTTCCCCGAAAATCATACTGCAGGGTTTGCCACAAACCACTGCTTTCAATGGGACTGGCAGCAGCGCCGATCCCAATGAAAGCAATGGGCTAGCATGCTGCACTTCTGCCATAGCTCTCACAGCTGTCACAGCTGTGGCAGAGGTCCACTGTATTCTCCATATCTTTTCAATGGGGCTAGCACTGCTGCCGCTAGCCCCATTGACAAGACTGGCGATATCCCGGCGTGATCCCGTTTTTTTTCCTCGCACTGCGCTGCAAGAGTTTTCACTTACTCTCGCAGGGCAGTGAAGACAAAAACCCCAGTGGGTATCCACCCTTAGGGTAACGTGTCTCAAGGGTCAAAATCCAATATCCTTCTCTCTTTAACATCTGAGTTTGGTCTATATTTTGTTTTCGATTACTTGTAACTCTTTCAATACCACAATAGCTGAATCCCTCTAATTTTTGCGAGTGCTCCTCAATAAAGTGTTTAGTCACACCTGAGTGGTTGACATTAGCATTTTTTATATGTCTCACATGTTCTGTGAGCCTCATTCTCAACTTTCTCATTGTGCAACCTATATATTGAATGTTACATAAATTACAAGAAATCATGTATACTACGTGTTCTGAATCGCAATTTATGTAATTTTTTATATCATATTCCTTTCCTCCTTCCTTATCACTAAACTTATTGCATTTTCTTTGCCATATGCAAACACTACAGCGAGGTTTACCACATTTAGTGAAGCCCTTGGAATTTAACCATTGTTTAGCTTTACCATTTGATGTATAGTTGCTTGGGGATAATACATTAGCTAAACTTTTTCCTCTTTTAGCCACAACTAATATTTTTCCATCTAATAATTCATCCGTTACTCGATCTTGTCGTAAAACCGGTAAATATTTATAGAATAAACTTCTAATCTTGTTAAATTCATTGCTATATCTAGTGACAAACACTAAATTCTCATTTTTATCATTATTCCTTCTCTGTTTCCCTTATATTTGATCATTCCTATTCATTCTCTTTACTCTTCTCTCTGAGCTATCCCAAATTGATTTCTTATATCCTCTCTCTGTTAATCTTCCCCTTATCTCTCTTATTGTTGCATCATAATTATTATTTGTTGTACATGCTCTTTTTGCCCTTATCATTTTTCCTAACGGGATTGCTTTAATCACGTGTGATTGGTGTGCACTCTCCGCATGCAGGATTGTGTTCCCTGCAGTTTCCTTCTTATAAATTTTGCTTTCTATGATGCCTTTCTCTTGATTACCTAATAATTCCAAGTCCAAAAAGGACACTCTTTTCCTCATAATTACCTGTGAATTTCAAGTTATGTGGATTCTCGTTAATAAACTTCAGGAATCTTTTTAATAACTCCGATCTGTTCTCCTTTTCCTCCTCACATAATATAATGATATCATCCAGGTAACGACTGTACCATATCAAATGGTTATACATAGGATTATTCTCATTATAGATATTATCTGTTTCTCACCAACTCATTGTTAATATAGCAACGGTCGGTGAGAAACGGGAGCCCATAGTGGAATATGGGGAGGACAAATTGAAAGAGCTAAAAAAGGATATACATAACACAGAAAAAGAATTATTAAAGGGGTTCTGACATGAAAAAAAAAAAAATTGTACTCACCTTGCCTGGCCTGGCCTGATCGCCAGGCATGTCCCCTCCAGCCGGCATCTTCTTCTGTGCCTTTAAAGCAGAGCAGGAGCGGTCAAAAAGACCGCTTCCTGCTCTGGTCCGTCCGTCAGGCACTTCCGAGGTCAACGGACGGACCGCCACAGCAAGCACGTCACAAGCAGTGCTTGCTGTGGGCGGCCCGTCCGTCCGGCTGAACTCCGGAGTGCTGAGCATGCGCAGTGGAGACGCGGCCCGTCCTGACTCCTGTCAGAGGGCACCTCTCCACTGCGCATGCGCGCGATCCCGGAGCGGCGCGGCTGCTGGAGAAAGAAGACTGCCTGCCGGGAGGCATACTAGCACTTTCTGCTTAGGTTAAGCAGCGCTGCTGATTAGAGCCACCTGATTGGCTCTTCGGCACCACGTGACTGCACAGCGTGCACCAATCAGGTGGCTCTAGTCAGGCTGCTTAACCTAAGCAGAAAGTGCTAATATGCTGCCGGGAGATGACCCCCCCCCCCCCCCCCCCCCGATGTCAACAACAACAGGAGAACAGGTAAGTGTTATCTTTTTATGCTTTAGCAGCCATTAACCCGTGGGTTCCCTGGGTCCATTAGGCAGACCAGGGAACAATGGCTGCTAAAGCATAAAAACATTATTCATGTCAGAACCCCTTTAAACGTTACAAAACCAGAGGACTATGATAAAATAAATAGAAAAATAAAGGACAATCTTGCTAAAATGGAAGAAGGAATAATGAATATTAAAAAAACAAAATTGGAGCGGGAGGAGAAAGATTATGAAATGAAAGAAGTTTACAGCTGGTTTAAAAGAAGATCATACAAGGAATTTAGACCAATCCTGAAGAAAAAACAGCATAATGAAAAGCAGAATCGGGTTACGTTTACAACTACAGATACAGAAGATTACACAACAGGAAAGGATTGATCCAGTTGTAACCTGTCTAGTTCTGAGTTACCCAATGGAGAAAACCGATGGAAAACATCAATATAGTAATATTGTGACAACTGAGAACATAGATTCCTCCATAACTGTATAAACTTAGTTAGTATGAAGAACATCTAAATTCTATTCCTAAATATGGATATATGATGTGTAAGTGTAAAAGTGAATGGGTTCTAAAAAATATTTGGATATGAATCCCCCTATAAATATATGAAAAAGGTGCATAGGGAAAAATATATGGAGAAAAAGATTTAGGATAAGAAATATGAGGTATTTTGAGATTTAAGACAAAGAGATACAAAGAAGTATATACCCTGTAATAGATATCGCTGTCTTCCATTATCTTCCCTACCCTGGCATTTAGTCATATGATGTTGAAGTCTTTTCTTATGGAGGATTATCTGTATGCATATAATATAAATATTCCATTAATATTAGTATTGTAAGAAGGGCAAGATATTTAATCAACAATTATATATAGTGAAGAGTTATTTATTATCTGAAATAGTTATTTATTATCTGGAACAGTTGTGCACATGTGTGGTAGCTCTTATGGGAGCGAAGAACCCATTGATTATGTACATGTCTGAATAGAACAAAGGGTTAATCAATGGGTGTAAACCTAATGAGATTGCTTCTTAAGGAAGGAAGTAGTATAATGTAAATGAGGTGATTAAGATCTGGGAGGAGATCGAAACATGTATATAGTATCCTTGTTGATATGAGCACGATTTAAATAAAAGCAGAAGAAATTTTACCTTCATACATCCAAGATCCTGCCATTCATTTGTCTACATTGTAAAGAACTGCTGGGATCAAGCGGTATAGGATGGAAGGTCATTCCTGCTAAAGAGAGGATACGGACAGAACATAAGATGGGAGCAATCACAACCTGATGCATAAGTGAGGGACTTTTTCTTTATTTGCTCTCCTTGCTGAGCTATCCAGCCTTCCCTGATCCAGTTCCCTGTCTTGGCTCCTCCCTGCCCCTGATTAGACTTCCTATATAAGCCTGACCCTTCCACTGCACCATTGCATATTTATTGAGCCTTGTGCCTGCTAACCTGCCTCTTACCATTTTATGGTCATCTTATGTACCAGACCACGACTCCTTTGATCTCACATCCAGCCGCCTGGAGAGGCGTCCCGGGAAAGAAAACCCACTGGAAAACCATGGCTTGGTAATAATAATAATAATAATCTTTATTTGTATAGCGCCAACATATTCCGCAGCGCTTACATAGACAGGGGAAATACAGAAAGACAAAAGTACAAAAAATTACAGAACCACGGTTACAATCGTAATCAGCTGATGGAAACAATAGGGGTGAGGGTCCTGCTCCAACGAGCTTACATACTACAAGTAATGGGGTGATACAGAAGGTAAAATGGCTGGAGGTGTGCACAGTATCGCGTGCTGGAGAGTGAGGGATGCTATATACAGACAACAGTCAGACATTTAGCTATGCGACGGCAGGATCAATATGACTACAGGAGCGGTTTATGATGGCTAGCAGGGATTGCAGTCAGTAGGTCAGGGAACATGTTATCAGGCGGTGTACAGAAGGGTTTGTTTAGGGAATGCGGTATGCCTCCCTGAAGAGGTGCGTCTTTAGAGCACGCCTGAAGTTTTTCGAGTCCTGGATTGCCCGGATGTTCTTTGGTAGTGCGTTCCAGAGGACCGGTGCTGCTCTGGAGAAGTCTTGGAGGCGGGAGTGAGAAGTTCGAATTAGAGGGGTGTGCAGTCTAGTTTCGTTTGCCGAGCGGAGAGCCCGGGCTGGGTGATGGATTGAGATGAGGGAGGCGATATAGGGGGGCGCTGCACTGTGGAGGGCTTTGTGGATGAAGGTAATAAGTTTAAATTGAATTCTGTATTTAACTGGCAGCCAGTGCAGTGACTGGCACAGGGCAGAGGCATCTGAGTAGCGGCTGGACAATAATATGAGCCTGGCTGCCGCATTCAGGATGGATTGTAGAGGATAGAGTCTGGTGCAGGGGAGGCCGACCAGCAAGGAGTTGCAATAGTCGAGCCGTGAGTGGATGAGGGCAACAACAAGCGTTTTCAGCGTGTCTATGGTGAGAAAGGAGCGGATTCTTGAGATGTTCTTTAGGTGCAGCCGACATGTTCGGGCCACTGACTGGATGTAGGGAGTAAATGAGAGATCTGAGTCGAATATGACCCCAAGGCAGCGGGCATGTTGTCTAGGAGTTATGGTGACGCCACACACTGAGATGGAGATGTCAGGAGGAGGTCGGTTGGTGGAAGGAGGAAACACCAGTAAGTCAGTTTTAGAGAGGTTTAGTTTTAGGTAGAGAGAGGACATGGTGTTAGAGACAGCAGACAGACAGTTGGTGATGTTTTGGAGGAAAGGTGCAGAGATGTCACGGGAAGAGGTGTATAACTGGGTGTCATCAGCATAGAGGTGGTAATGGAGGCCAAATCTCCTGATGGTTTGTCCAACAGGGGCTGTGTAGATAGAGAAAAGGAGGGGGCCAAGGACCGAGCCTTGGGGGACCCCAACAGCAAGGGGAAGAGAAGGAGAGGTAGAGCCAGCAAAGGAGACACTGAAAAAGCGGTCAGATAGGTAGGAGGAGAACCAGGAGAGAGCAGTGTCCTTTAGGCCGATGGAGCGAAGCATACTGAGGAGGAGTTTGTGGTCAACTGTGTCAAATGCTGCAGAGAGATCGAGGAGGATCAGTAGGGAGTAGTCACCCCTCGATTTGGCTGACAGTAGGTCGTTTGATACCCTTGTAAGGGCAGTTTCTGTGGAGTGTTGGGGTCGGAAGCCAGACTGTAGGGGGTCGAGGAGAGAGTTCTCTGATAGATAGCTTACAAGGCGGGAGTAAACCAGCCGTTCTAGTAATTTGGAGATGAAGGGGAGGTTTGAGATGGGTCGGTAATTGGCAACGTCAGTTGCATCAAGAGTCAGCTTCTTTAGCAATGGGGATATGATGGCATGTTTGAAAGAAGAGGGAAAGATGCCAGAGGCCAGAGAGAGGTTGAATATAGTGGTGAGATGCGAGATGACCACTGGGGAGAGGGATCGGAGGAGGTGTGAGGGGAGAGGGTCGCTAGCGCAGGTGGTGGGGCGAGCAGAGAAGAGCAGTTTGGAGACTTCTTCCTCTGTTGCTGGTCTGAGTACAGACAGTGAGCAGGAGCTAGCTGCAGTGCTGACAAGACTAAGGTCAGGGCTAGTCTGGGATTGGGAGGTTATTTCTTGACGGATGTCATCAATTTTCTTTTTGAAATAGGCAGCCAGTTCAACAGCACTGAGATCCGTCACCGGGGGCTGCGGTTTAGGGCTGAGAAGGGAGTGAAAAGTATCAAAGAGCTGTTTAGGGTTGTGCGATAGTGAGGAGACGAGAGAGGTAAAGTAGACTTGTTTGGCGTGGTGGAGGGCGAAGTTGTAGGTTTTGAGCATGAATTTGTAGTGGAGAAAGTCTGCAGACGTTTGCGACTTCCTCCACAGCCGTTCGGCACTTCTAGAGCACCGCCGGATGAAGCGCGTTTGAGGTGTGAGCCAGGGTTGCCGTGGTCTACATCGGATGGCTCGGGTCCTGGGGGGCGCCGCTTCATCCAGGGCATGTTTGAGAGCGGTGTTGTAGTGAGCGGCAGCCAGGTTGGGGCAGGAGAGGAGAGAGATGGGGGACAGAGAGGACTGTAGGGATTCAGCAAAGTCTTGTGTGTGGATGGCCTCTAAGTTCCTGTAGGTACGATAGGTAGGTGGGTGTGGAGAGATGTTAGGGAGTGTGACAGAGAAAGAGAGGATGTTATGATCTGAGAGTGGGAGAGGGGAGTTAGTGAAGTTGGAAGCCGAGCAGAGCCGGAGGAAGACCAGATCCAGAGTATTGCCATCCCTGTGAGTGGGAGAGGCTGTGAGTTGAGAGAGACCAAGGGAGGAGGTGAGCGAAAGAAGCTGAGAGGCAGATGGGGAGATGGGGTCATTAGTGGGGATGTTAAAATCGCCTAAGATGAGGGTTGGGATTTCGCAGGATAGGAAGTGGGGGAGCCAGGCAGCAAAGTGGTCCAAAAACAGGCGAGCAGCACCTGGGGGGCGATAGATGACTGCTACTCGCATGGACAGCGGGCGGAAAAGCCGTAGCATATGTACCTCAAATGAAGGAAAAGTGAGTGAGGGTACAGGGGGGATGACCTGGTAGGTACATTTCGGGGAGAGAAGAGCACCTACTCCTCCGCCACGCCTGTCGTCTGGTCTCGGGGTATGGGAGAACTGCAGGCCATTGTAGGACAGTGCAGCAGGGGAGGCCGTGTCAGACTGCTGTACCCACGTTTCTGTGAGAGCGAGCAGATTAAAAGAATGGGCAGTAAAATAGTCGTGGATGGTGGGGAGTTTGTTACATGCTGACTGGCAATTCCAGAGGGCACATTGAAAGGAGTCGGGGGAGGGTATGCATGGGCTAGCAGTGGGGCTTGAGGGGTGTCCTAGTGAGTCAGGTAGGGAGTAATAGTTAGGAGCAATGGAGGGAGGGCCAGGATTGGGAGAGATATCCCCAGCTGCTAGTAGCAGCAAGATAGCAAGCGTAAGCAGATGATTAGGAGATTTATGGGGGTGGCAGTAATGTTTGTTAGTGGTATTAGGGGGTGTGAGGCTTAGTAAGAAAGTATAGAGTGCGTGCGGGCTGTGCATAGGGGAGGACAGGAGAGAGGGGCTGATGTGAATAGTGTGCCCCGGTTGTGGGCACTTGGAAGAAGTTCTGAGACTGAGAGCAAGGATTAGAAGAGAGGTGAAAGCATTTTCAATAGCTTTGCAACGAGAGGAATTAAAGCAGAGTTTGTGGCGTACCTGTCTCTTGCCCTGTTGAACTGCCATGTTAAACTGCATGGAAGTCACACTTAATCACGGGCCCACTTCGTCACAGGGACCACATGCGTCCACTGCCACATGCGTGTCAGTGAAGGGATTCTACTTTTAAAGCCAAGCTACAGCCAACACCTGGGAGGGACTAGTTCAATTTAGGTTCGTTAAGCGACTGGCTAGTGACCCACCCAGAGGTTTTATGGCTCGCTTACATAAATAAACACCTCCACACTAAAAAATGGGCATAGAAGTGGGGGATGATACTATATGAGGGGGGGAGATGCACAAATATGGCCAGTAGTCAAGCTAGGCAAGAAACACATACCATAAGCATAATAGTGAAAAGATGCAGGAAAATAGCAATGGTGCAGGTTAAGCAGAGATGAAAGCAGCAGGGGGGTGGGTGGACATCAATTGCAGGAGAAAACACATACCTGTTGAGAAGGAAAGGATAAGCAGATATTAATTCATGCCATGTTAAACTGCATGGAAGTCACACTTAATCACGGGCCCACTTCGTCACAGGGACCACATGCGTACACTGGTAGGAACCAGTTCAAAGAAAAGAAAAACGTTTCCCCGTGCTCTGAGAATCAAAGGAAATGTAATGGACCCAAGGGTCCATAGGTTATATTAACCAACTTTTAATGATGCTACGCATTTGGCATCCCCAACACGCCTTTCTCAAGCATAAATACCATCACAACTTTAAAAATGCACATATATACACATATACATATATACACACATATATACATATATACACATATACACACACATATATACATATATACATATATACACATATAAACATATATATATATATATATACCATATAGCGTATACTCACAAATGTGGTGCTCGCAGCAGCCGCCAGTGCAGCGGCAGCAGCCGCGTCATACGGTGGTATGAGTTTTCCGTCCATGTGACCATTGATTTCCCTCTGCGGAATGCAACATGTGTTCCACCTACTCTTTCTTCATTCATAAATTAATTGGAGAGAAACGTGGGCTCCATTGAAAATGTGATGACGTCATTCCATCCGTCGCGCCGGGTCCGATTCTCAGAGTGCAGGGAAACTTTTTCTTTTCTTTGAACTGGTAACTTAAACACTCCCAACTCCTCACAAATGTGGTTCTTAAATTGTTACGATCGTGTGGGCCAACTAAGAACAGGGGCCTCACGATCGTGACCAAATCGGACTGGGGATGGTGTGGGACGCACACAGGTTGCACACTGTATTCACGCGGGTTTCAGGCAACTGACTCTGTGCTACATGGGAGGATGACGTGGCCCTACCTAAGCGAGAACATCGCCCCAATAAGAGGGTGGCCCAGCGGTCTTTAGATCTGGGCCCTAGCTGATCCTAGGAGTCACACACCAGAACAGGACGCATTCACATGACAAAACAGGGACAGAACAAGATACACAGAGCCAGAATACACAGCATACAAAATGCAACCACTAGTAACAGATGAAAATCTGAATATAAATACCAGGTATTAGTTGACATTTTGTACAAAACGTGGAAGCTAGCAGGCCACTTCACGGCTCCTGGTTATACTGCTAGTCCCTACACTAACCAGGAGTCCAGCAGAACCGGACAGAGTTCACACAGCAAGCTGCAACAGGACACAGATGGCAAGTCACACAGCAAGCTAACACAAAACTGACAGAATATAAATGTACAAACCGACATGAACCAGCAAGACACAGATCACACAGCAAGCTTGCATAAGGAACAGGACAGAGCACAGGGCACACAGCAAGCTGATAGAAAACTAACAGGAAATAAACGTAGAAATGGACATGAACCAGCAGGTCACAGATGACACAGCAAGCTTGCAACAGGACAGACAACCAGGGCACGGACTCCACCGGCACAGACTCTACCAAGAGCTCACATGAACACAGATGAAACTCACAGCAAGTCTATGTGTCCTTATACCAGGGGGGGATAGACAGTCAGCCAGAGCTGACATAGGGGGCTGTGTCAGGGATCACCCAACTGACACACTGGAAGCAGAGACACAGAACTATTTGTGCACACAGATCAGAGTGGGAACAAGCTGAACATGACTGATAACAAGTTACAGAAAACAGCAGTAACATGATTGCACACCTTGGGACCCAGCCAAAGACTGACCAGGAGCTGGGTTTATATGTGAGCACAGACCCAGGAGATTGGCTAGCAGCAAGTACCACACCCAGCCAGCTCAATTAACCCTCAACCACCTGTAGCTGTGCTGCTAGGAGTACATAGTACAACAGATCCCAGCAGCACATCCTGACATAAATAGAGTAATAAAAAGAATCAGGAAGGCTCAACAGGGCAAATGAATAATATATGAGAATTTTAATACTATTTCAGATAGATTACATGTCAGCACAAATAAGCTGACATGCTATTCTTCAGTATTATCACCCTGGCTATACAAAGTGGACTAAATGACTCCTTTAGGCCGCCTGCAAACGGCCGGGTCGGATCCAGCTGCGAGAATACTCGCAGTGGGACCCGACCCGAGCGTCTGCAGAGAGCAGCGTGACACTCACCTGCTCCCGCGGCCCTGGCTCTTTCGCTGCCAAATCGCGGTTGTCTGCATATGATTGTGTTTGTTAACGCAATCCTATGGCAGCTTCCAGGGGCAGAATTCCCGCGGGAATCCCTCCGCGGAATTTCTGCCCATCTGCAGGCAGCCTTAGATGCTTGAATGCCTCATCCAAAGAATATAATTTTTATTCCAATAGATACAGAACACTTTCGAGAATATACATTTCTCCTGGACAACTAGTAACTTCAAAATGTGCAACTAGCTGGTACTATTGGTACTATAATATGGTCAGACTATGTCCCTATCTATCTCTCCCTTAACATAGCCTCACATATTAAGGGTGCATTCAGACGACCGTATATCGGCTGGGTTTTCACACCCAGCCGATATACGACGTCTCTCTCTGCAGGGGGAGGAGGCTGGAAGAGCCGGGAGCAGTGCTCTGAGCTCCTGCCTCCTCTCCGCCTCTGCACTATTTGCAAAGAGAGGAGGTGGAATGGGGGCGGAGCTAAGTTCCGGGGAATGCAGTGAAGCAAATGTTAACTTGACATTTAACATGTTGTGATAATTACAATGTACTACAATGCTGTGCCAGTCATGATGGCAATTGCTGCAGTTGCAGCTTATTTAAAGTTTTCATAAAGTTTACATAGTAGCACAGACATTATATGTATTACTGTTGTGGACACATACATCCCTCTGGAAAACCAGACTTCATAGACACAAACCTGTTGTACATTCCTAATAAGTGCACAATATAATGCTCAGTTCAAATACTGATTTCCCAGATGTAAATTACTTGTAGACCAGTGTGATTAGCCCCCATGGTATATTAAATCTGTAAAAACCTATTTAGAGAGGATTGATTTAAATCTGTCCTTCTAGTGCTGTTCATTAACCAAATCAACCAAAAAGAGTTGACCTGTCAGTGGCTTTCTATAATTTTCTACTTCTGTTCTTGCAAAATCGATTTAGTGCTTGACTCTACAGTATCTTACTCCCAACACCACTGCTCTCCATATTCATTTAACAACGTAATGAATACCACTATTGTTTCTGAGTTCATTTTGTTAGGTTTTCCTATGGCACCACATTTGAGAATATTTTCATTCTGCTTAATATTATTATCGTACACCTTCACAGTGATGGGCAACTTGGTCATTATATACTTAGTCTTCTCTGACACAAGACTTCACTTCCCCATGTATTATTTCCTGTGCAATTTAGCTGTCATGGACATCTGCTTTATCAGCACTGTTGTACCAGGTATGTTGAAAGGATTTCTACATCAAGGAGTTCACATTTCTTTAGGATCTTGTTTCACACAATCCTTTTTTTACTTCTTAGTTGGGACTGCAGAATCCCTCCTTTTTGCGGTGATGTCCTTTGACCGATACTTAGCTATATGCCACCCTCTGCGTTACCCTATGATTATGCATAGATATATGTGTATTCAGCTCATAGTTGGATTGTGGCTCGGATCATTCTCCACCATTGTCTTGCCTTGTGTCTTAGCATTCAAATTGAAGTTTTGCAATAATTTAATTGACAATTTTTTCCGTGATGCAAGTCCTCTTCTAAAGAATTCTTGCACAGATACAACTATGATTGAATTGCTATCACTTCTTGGTGCAAGCACATTATATATTTCTGTCCTTGTGACATTAATCTCTTATTTTAAGATAGTTTTAGCAGTACTGAAAATTAAAACAGCCGATGGAAGAGGAAAGGCTTTTTCCACTTGTTCTTCACATGCAATTGTGGTGACCGTAATATACAGCAGCTGCATATTTTTGTATGCAAAACCAGCAAAAGGTCAGGATGCTAATTTTAATAAAAAAGTTGCCATCCTGAATACAGTGGTGGCTCCTTTGCTCAATCCATTTATCTACACGTTAAGAAATCAGACTGTTAGAAGATCACTCTCTGATATATTGTTATCTTACTCAAAAACAAGAAAATCACATGTTAATTAGGTTGTAGAAGATTAAATAAACATAGCTACTGGCATATTTTGCCTGCAGAAAAGGCAATGCAGTGTTAGGCCATGTTTACGTCTTTGCTTCTTTGGAATAATTCCCATCGTTTGGTTACATTATAGGAGAAGAACAAACAAAATATTAGAATTGCTGGGTCCTGCACATACCAAACTCAAACAGTGTATGGTGAGCTGCATTTACCATAATGGGTCCACCAGGCTTTTAGCATGTGCCCAGCATTTTCCCAAATTTAGCAAGGCAGTATGCTGTCCTATCTTGTCTTGGATTTTGTGTTGAATATGTGCCACAGGCTCCAAACAGAGCCTCCAACACAGATCTGTACACGGTCTTACACAGAAGCTAGTGTAAGGCATCCTTCACACATGTTATGTGCAAGGTCATTTTCACCATTCGGCCTAGGGTCAGAAATATGGGGGCTCAGGAAGATGTAAAAAATATTCAAATGTGAACAAAGTCTAATACCATTTTATAAAATTTTAAAAAGCATTAAATCTTTGGAAATTGAGATTGTTAGAAAACCACTAATAACATAAAACACCACTTTTTCAATTTCATGTTTCAAGGAGTGTGATTCTGTAAGAATAAAAAACAAGGAAATGAGAGTTGTATAGGATAGACACAATAAGTCACTTCAATAAGCAAGTAAGCAAAGAATTAAAGCATAGCTCCACGATTCAGAATAAGCTGCTGTTTATGCTTATGTGTTGTAACATTACATCTGGCCATTATATGACTATATATCCAGTATTTATCACCAGTTTTCCCCTCTGCAGGCTGTATATCTACTTTTCAGTTCTCTCTGACCTGGTCGGATAAGCCTGCTGTTATGCTGCCTTTTATACAGTGCACATGAAGAAAACAGGATATCTACTACTGTAACTCTGTATAGCACACACAGAAACACATCAGTATGAAGGAAAACTGGACAGATTTGCTTAAATGCAGTTGCAGTACTGTGTATAATATGGAATGGATGAAAAAAAAATATTTTGAGGAAGCAATTCGTAGAAAAACTCAAACACATTTTCTGACTTAGGAATTTCTGATCTCATTCTGACCTTCTAAGGTTGTTGTTTTGTACATGGATAATAGTTTGCAAATGCAATCTAAAAAAAAAAAAAACTAAAAATAATTGTACTACTGCTACACCTGTTACCTGGTACATACTGGTGGGAATTATTGTGTATATTAGGTTAGGAAAGCCCAAATTAACTTTTGGGTCTAGGGTCCAATGCATGATTACCAGGCCCTTGTTTTATGTGGTGTATTTTTCACCTTAGTAAACACATGAAAAAATATATGTTTTTACAGGGTTTTTTTATACACGGATTTTTAACATACATTTTTTTCTGAAGCTTTTCTTGTAAAATAGTAAAGTCTATGCTAAAATGTGAGAGGAAACGACAAACCTCTAGGCTGCTGTGGTTGCATTTAAGCATACTTCTAACCTAAAAAAACATGCAACCTAACAAAAAGCTACAAAAAATGTACTCCTTGGAGTGCATTTCATGATTTGATATTGGCGTTTAGCTAGCATCTGAAGTAACAAATACTTGTTATGTTAGCCTATAGCTAACATAAGAAATATTTGTTACTATAAAGAAAGCTTGAAAAATGTGGAATCTTCTAAAAATGCTACTTGCAAAACAAGAGTTAAAAAAACAGCACTTTTTTGGTCTTTTCTAATTTTTACCCTTTTTTAAAAAAAAAACGCTAATCAGATATTAGCTCTAAGTTAATAGGGAGTTTTGAAATGCAATACAAACTTTTTTGTAATGTTTTTCCTTACTTTTGGTGCATATTTTACATCCATGGCAATTTTTTTTTAAACTCAGTATTCCATAGTCACAATTTATTTTTCAAGAATCCTCTCATACACTTTTCTATAAGAAAAAATAAGGTTGTATTAAATGTTTTGTTTTTTTTTAAAGTGTGATGGAAATGAAGGACGCCTTTGACCAATTTCACAAGCATTATTGCTGTGTGTAGTGCAGTCACATGCCGGAAGACCTCTTAAAGTGACAAAACTTGGGCAATGGAATCTTGTATGAGCTGTAAAGGCATCATGCACATTGTCTGCTGAAACACTGGCTCAGGAAGTCTCACAGGCCATTGGAATATCCACTAGAAGCAGAACCATTCGTAGGGAATTGCATGAGAAGGGTTACTATTGATGAACAGCTGCACATAAGCTTAGCATCACAACAGTTAGAGAGTCATTCTTGCATTGTAAATGAATGAAAGCAAGTGTTGTGGATAGGTGAATTACAATACACCATTTTCCACACTTTGTTTTTTTTTTCCATTAGTATTTTTATTGGTGAATTATCAAACTTATATATCTCAATGCAATATTTAAGTATATGATTGTCATAAAAATTACAAAGTATCATTCATAGATAGAAATTCTTGATCCTGGTATGCTAATAGCTCTCAATTATATCATAGATCGCTGCATAGTCCCCAAAGAAAATGTTGTTCTTATAAGTATACATAATATCAGTTTCAACATATAACACAAACAACAACAACTCGACATCTTGTTTCTTTTTCTGTGACTTTCACTTTTCCTTATATGTCATCCACCCTCCCCACACATCTAAATACTTCTAGTATGAATTGCTGTGTTTTGCTAACCATTTTTCATAAAGACAATATTCCGCCATATGATTTTCTAACTCCTCTATTGTCGGAGGCAAGGGGAGGTCCATTTCCTTGCTATGAATGTCTTTGCCATCATGAGAGCATGTCCTATCAGATATCTAGTTGGCTTAGAAAAACTATCTAGGTTTAGTAGCAGTAGAGCCATTTTCGGAGACCTTGGGACATTCACTTTCTGTATCTCTTTTAACCCCTTCCCGCTGCAGGGCGTAAGTTTACGTCCTGGGAGCGGGGTACTTCCCGCAACAGGGCGTAAACTTACGTCCTGGAGATAGCGCGGGATCACATATGATCCAGCGCTATCCCGCAGCGGGAGCCGGCTGTCAGTCACAGCCGGCGTCTCGCTGCAACAGCGGGGGCACATCGGAGATGCGCCGCCCGCTGTTAACCCCTTCCCTGCCGCGATCTAAGTAGATCACGGCAGGGAAAGAGTTCACAGCGGGAGCGCGGCTCCCTCTGTGTCTCCGGCCGGAACTCGCGATGTCATCGCGAGAGCCCAGCCTGTCACCATGGCAACAGGATGCCAGACACTGGCGTCCTGTATTGCCTATGCCTGAGATTGCTGTATGAGCGATAAGGCATGGGAGAGCAGTAGCTCTGCCATGCCTTTTGACAGCGATCATCAGGGCAGTGGTTAAAGTCCCTCAGAGGGACACAAACAGTGTAAAAAAAAGAAAGATTTAAAAAATGAATTAAAAAAAATGTAAAAAAAAGAGTAAAAAAACCATTTTTTATGCTTTTTCTCAGATTAGCATAAAAAAAGGTAAAAAAAAAATAAAACCCCACATATTTGGTATTGTCGCGTCCGTAACGATGCGTACAATAAGTTGCACATGCTTTTGACTGTGCACGGAAAAAAACGCTAAAAAAAAAGCTAAAAAACTGAGGCAAAATGCTCATTTTTAGCATTTTGCCTCACTAAAAACGCAATAAAAGTGATCAAAAAAGCCGTATGTACGCCAAAATGGTACCAATAAAATCTACAGCTCGTCTCGCAAAAAATAAGCCCTCATAGAGCTCTGTACATCAAAAAATAAAAAAAGTTACGTGACTTTGAATGCAGCAATTTAGAATAGAAAAAAGATTTCCAAAAAAAAGGGTTTTTATTGCAGAAAAGTGGGAAAACCTAAAAAAAATGTTAGAATTTTGGTATCGTTGTAACCGAACCGGTCTGCAGAAAAAATGGAAAGTCTCATTTATGCTGCATGATTAACAGTGTAAAAAAAAATTGATGCGTTTTCTCTCTCTGCTATCATTAAAAAAAAATAATAATTTTACAATATAGTCTATGTACCCAAAATTGGCATCGATAAAAACTACAGTTCGCCACGCAAAAAACAAGCCCTCATACGGCCGCGTTGACAGAAAAATAAAAAAGTTATGGCTTTTGATAAACGGAGAAGAAAATCTGCCAAAAATTGTTGCGTCCTTAAGCCCAAAATAGGCCATGTCATGAAGGGGTTAAATATTCCATCCCAGAATCCCAGCACTTTCAGGCAAGACCAGAATAGATGTGATAACGTGCCTTTTTGGTCACATTCCCTCCAGCATGCGCCACTCCCTTTTTTTAAATGATCTGCCATCAAGTGAGGAGTAAAATACCACCTCATCTTTACCTTAAGTTGGGATTCTAGGATGGCTGCCTACTTTGTGGATTGTAGCGTCCCCTCTTCTAGCCCCCAACCACTCTTCCATGGAAAATTGCTCTCCAATTCTTTTTCCCAGCTGAGCATGTGGGCTTTTTTTCCCCCCGGTATACGGTTATCAGTTAGCATATCATAGAAGCTTCTTCTTTCTGATTTGGTCATTTTTGTTTGCATGTTGAGCCTAGATATGATCTCTGAAGGTATTATTTTATTGGTAATTGGATAGTTTTTTAGGAAGGATTAAATTCTAATATATTAAAGCCTATCACTGTCCGGTACCCGGAAGCGTGACTGTAGCACATCAAAGATTTCATCCCTTCTGGCAACATAAGATTATTTACTCTTTTTATTCCTAATCGTTTCCAATTTTATATAGCTAAATTGGGGATTAGATGGCTCAAAGTTTCAATAGGTATCGATGGTTTTCATGATCTACTATATGGAATTAACTTCTGGTTTAGGAACTTCCAGGCCTCCATCTTGGCCCTCATGGCAGGGATATTCCTTGGGGCTCCACCCCTACCCCAAAAAGATTATTTTTAGTTATTAGGGCCATTGCATATCATAGGGAATGAAGTGTGGCTCCTGGCAGAGTACTCTCTTCCATTGCCTTCCGACAGGAAGTGCTCCCTTTGCTAATCCAATATTTTATCTGATGTATGATTGATTTTTAGTATGCTTCTATACTGGGGACATGCATGCCTCCCTTTTTCCTGTGCAGAGCAAGAATTGATAAAGAAATTCTGGAGGTTTTACCTCCCGAAATAAAATTAGATAATCGTTTCTGCAATTTAATCAGAGTGAGTTGGGATATCTATATAGGGAGGCCTCTGAAACAATATAGTATTTTAGGATGAATTTTGCATGTCATTACCTTTCTAGCCAGTACATGTATATCTTAGAGAGGCAGTCTAATTCTATTTGCAGGGAGGTCAGGAGCGGTGGGAAGTTTTATTTTTCTATATTAGTTATTGGGTATGTTTAGGTTACCCCAAATACGATATGCCTTTTTCCTGCCAACAAAAAGGGAACTCTGCATTTATAGTATGCTGAAGGACTTTGGGGATATTTAAACCCAAAATTTGGGATTTCCCTACATTAAGTTTATAAAATGATATTTTGTTAAATTGGTCTAAGACTGTCATGGCTTTCCTCAGTGATACAAGGGGATTAGTTACTGTCAGAATTACATAATCTGCGAATAACCCTATCTTTTGTTGATGTGATCCGATCGAGACTACCCTTATCTCTATGCTTCATCTTATGGCATCTGCTAATGGTTCAATGATAAGAAAAAACAATAATGGGGACAGCGGGCATCCCTACCTCACTCCATTTGATATGTTAAAGGATTCAGACAAAGTGCTGTCCACTAACACCCTCGCTGTAGGGGAAAAATACAGGGCCCAGATGGCATGAACCACCCCCTCGCTGAAGTCAAACTGCCTCAGGGCTTCAAAAGCATTGCCCCAATGCACCCTATGTGAACATGAATAGAGCACAATAATTTCGCTCCAGGCCGGCCGGGCTGAAAACATAACCTTCACATAGAAGGCAAAAGAAAACCATAAGAATAAAAATAAAATCAACAGTACATTTAGAGCAAGCTGTCATCGCTTGCCATTTCATGTGGGGTGGATAAGTTTTGCAATACAAAAGGTGGGCACTCCTAACACTGTGCCCTCATTACAGCGACTTAACGGGTCAAGAGATTATCTCATTGGATGTGTCAACGTTCATTTCTTTGTTCAGGCCTTAGTCAGACGGGCGTTTTTAGCCGCGATTTGCGCATGCGCATGCGTCCGGCGATTTTATAAAACCATTGCCTTGCAATGGTATCGGACACATGAGCGCTTTTTATGCGCTCGTTCGATAAATTATAGAACAAAAAAATCGCAGATCGCACCTATCTGCGATCTGCGATTCCTGTTCTCTTCTCTATATGCGCTCAATGGGGCCGGCGGCAGCAGCGCCGACCCCATTGAGAACATATAGAAGACAAATCATTCTTCTCTGCCACAGCTGTAACAGCTGTGACAGAGAAGAACGATGTTTGCCCATTGAATTCAATGGAGCCGGCAATACAGCCGCTCCATTGAAAGCAATGGGCTGCCGGCGTGCGCGGGGTTAATTGTCGGGAAGGGCTTAAATATATAAGCCCTTCCCTGCAATTCATCCTAAAATGTGTTAAAATAAAAAAAAATTGTATACTCACCTTTCCGCTGCAGCCGGAGTCCAGCCGCGGCCGCTGTCAGTTCTCCTGAACTGCTTCTCGGCACTATTCAGCCGGCGGGGCTTTAAAATCCCCGCCTGCTGAATGATCTGCCTCTGATTGGTCACAGCCCTGACCAATCAGAGGCCGGTTTCACTCACACACCCATTCATGAATTCATGAATGGGTGAGTGACTGCTGCCTCTCAGCGCTGAGCCAATCAGGGGCAGGTCTGAATCACATCCATTCATGAATTCATGAATGGGTGTGAGTGAGACATGCCTCTGATTGGCTCAGCGCTGAGCCAATCAGGGGGCAGGTCTGACTCACACCCCCTTCATACCCACTGCAGGACGGCCGCGCGGAGCTCCGGCTGCCGGGAGAAGGTGAGTATACATATATTTTTTTATTTTTACACATTTTAGGATGAATTGCAGGGAAGGGCTTATATATTTAAGCCCATGCCGACAATTCATCCCGGGCTCGCCCGCAGCGCATTGCTTTAAATGGAGCCGGCTGTATTGCCGTCTCCATTGAATGCAATGCGCTGGATAGCTCCGGCCCGTTTCTAATGAAACGCGGCTAGGAGCAGATTTTCGGGCGATTTGCGGGCGACTTGCGCGCACCGGTCACGCGATTTGCGGATGCGCATCCGTCATGCGATCCGCAAATCGCGCGAAAAAACGCCCGTCTGACTAAGGCCTCAGGGTCTTTCGTTCTACTGGTTCTGGGTGGAAACTGCCGCTTAGATCTAGCGTCTTTAGGTAGCTGCTTTGGAGCTTGAATAGTTAATCCCCAGCAACATGTGTTTTGTTAACCTTTTAGTGGGGAAACCACATTTATAAAACTCTCCTCGAGGAATGAAAGAAAAGCGCTCTACATATCTATCGGAATTTGGTGGAATGAAACAAGGCAATATGCTGTTTTATCTGTGAACAATGTCCTATTGTCCTATTCAATGCATGTCTGAAGGTATGGATTGCACTTGGCGTGAACAAGGTCCTGTTCAGTGTATGTCTGAAGGTGTGAACAAGGTCCTGTTCAGTGTATGTCTGAAAGTGTGAACAAGGTCCTGTTCAGTGTATGTCTGAAAGTGTGAACAAGGTCCTGTTCTGTGTATGTCTGAAGGTGTGAACTGCAGTAGGTGTTCTGTGTGGTGTTCCCTATATGTTGCAGTCAGATGGTGTGAACGGGGTTGTGTTTTGTGTATGTCTGTAGGTGTTGACTATGTTAGGTGTGAACTGTTCTGTTTCAGTGTGCATGCTGTCTGGTGTTCCCACCTGTTACCATCTATGACAAGCCAGATCCTTATGTTCCAACATATTACCGTTCCTATTGGGCAGATCTGAACACCCTTTCTGATAGCACACTGGCAGTGGGGCAGGCAAACACATAAAGCATGTTTAGCAAACTCTGGCCACATATCCAGCATAGAAAACCATAGGTCAAAAGAGCCAATGCCATTTCTGTGTACATATGGAGAAATGTGTTGGAAAAGACACTCCCTTTCTTACCCAAAAGCCACCCTCCCTGTAGTGTTGAGTAATGGTGGAATGGCCAAACACTTGGGAGATTGGTAACCCATTCTCCTCCAGTTACGACACATCATTATCACTAAGGCCCTGTAGCATCTGTTCCAGCAGGCAAGCAACAGGGATGGTCATACTGATCATTGCATCATCAGTCTTCCTGGTCTTTTCCAGTACTGAATGTAATCCTGGGTAATTGTTTAGGAAGCACTGCACTAGCAGGTTCATAACATGGGCCAGGCAAGGTACATGTTCTGTCATCACATGTGGTTTCCAAGCATGCCCAGGCTGAACAAGTCCTGTGAGTAGACTTAGCTGTGGGCCTAATGTTGGTGCTGCTGTGACTAGTAGTAGCTGATGGTTTTGGTACAACCCTTATGTTTGTCTGTGATACCCTACTCCTTGTCTTAGTATGGTGCTGCCCTGCAACCTCTGCCTCTTCCACCAACTAAATAAGCCACAATCTCTGGGAGGCATAATATATGAGAACAGAAGGCTATAGAGTATAACTTGTATTTTTGGGAGCTGTCCCTGTTTGGCGCAGCATGATTGAATTCTCCACACCCCATTACTTGCTGTGTATAGTTTGCAAATAATTTGCAGTGGCTGGACTGGCGACTTCAAATGATGTCAGAGGCCATTGACATGCACTGTATGTTTTTGTTGTTTCCCTGTTTAGTTTTCTTTTTGTTTTCTTTTAATAAAATAGCACCACCAACTAAATAAGCTGCAATCCCTGGGAGACACAATATGTGAGGACAGCAAGAGACAGGGTACAGCTTGTATCTTTGTGAGCTGTTCCTGTTTGGTGTAGCATAATTGAATTCGCCAAACCCCTGTAGTGGCCCAGTATACCATTCTGGTCCCCTCCATAAATCTCATACATGTTTTGTCCTATGTAGATGCACTGTGCAAAGCTTGTCCTGTCATATCCAGTGTGTGTGTTGCACAGCTGCGGCACTCGAGAGGTTAACAGTAATAAAATCACTGCCTGCATATAGGTGTATCAGTTTGTCTTGTCATGTGGTACAAGTGAGGTGATAAATATGAGTGCTTGAGAGCAGTAGTGAGGTCTTCCATCTTGCCTGCTACAGAGTGTTAACACAGAGCCACATGGAAGCACCTTCAGCTTCCATGTAGGTGAAGATGGAGGAAGAGGAGCAATATCCCATAGCGTTTGGAGTGTGGATGTGAGAGGAGTGAGTCCCGTCAGCAGAGAGAGAGAAAGCCCTACCAAAGTTCTAAACCAGGTACCAGTTCACACTGCAAGCTTTTCCTGTGCAGCTGTCCATAGTTAGGATCACCGCAGAGATACTTTATTGTGTGACACCCACACGACTCCCAAACTTGGTGTTTATTGGCTAAGCCTTCTTTAGTAATTGTCTGCCGCAGAGTCTGCGGAGTAACCCCCTTCCTCCCAATTCAGGACCTGTGAGATACAGATAATGTGGGCTGTAGGACCGTATTCATCTTGTGTATCCTCCGTACCTCTGAGCTATAGGCTGTTACTGTTTAAAGTGAATTGTACCTGCATTACCTGTTATACCAGTTATTATAGAGTAAAAGTTATACCGGGCCCTAACTGTTACTGGAGACCCGAGGTACTATACACAAGTCTCTGTGTTCATTTCTCTGCCGTGTAGCATAGGGGTGTGTGGGAACGGTGGTGTCACAATTGATAAGTACAACTACTCCTCCCATCCCGTTTATTGGCACTCCCTAACCTAGGGGTGTCGAAGCTGGCCTGCAATCCTACTCTGGCTTTGGCTGCATGTCATCCCTCTGGGACCAGAGCATGGTAAGTGCCACTGTGACAAGTCAGCACTTATCCCTCCCAGCTCTTCACGTTATCCTGGGGCCCCAGGTCACCCCTCTGGGGTGTTGCACCCCACTGCTAGCTGCATAAAGCCTGCAAATAATTTGTAGTGACCAGACTGGGGACTTTGAATGATGTCTGAGGCCACAAACAGAGAACTGCAATATTCCCCACACCAAAGTGTAGTTTGTTGATCTGCTTTGCTTCTATATACATTGACAGCAACAGAAATATACCCTCTCCTAATGTATAGACTATGTTTCCTATATAAACGTAATGCAGCTTCTTTTTCTGCTCCCTCTAATAGAACCCCATTTAACTTCTCTGCTGGTATACAAGCTTTCACATCAGCAACAATATATCCTCTGTTTTAATATCAACAAGGTGACTGCTGATTGTCTTCATGCTGAACACTGCGGCAGGCATTATGGGAAATCCGATTTTCCCACATTTTTGCCATAAATCAGTTCAAACTTACTTAATTGGATTTTCTTAAAATTGTGATGATTAAATCACCTGGCAGAACAAGACAAGCAACACTAACCATGACTCAATGTGCAGAGATCAATGTCTCACTACGTTTGTGGCTCGGCTCAGATCCCTAATAAATATCTTGGCTTCATTCCCCTTTTCACCTGTAGTGTGCCAGGCATCACTGATTGTACATTCACAGTTGTACCCTTTAGTAGCCAGCTCCTGCAGACTGCTGGCCTGCTGCACCCTGGTAGGTCAATCGGGTTGCTGCCAATCTTAGTTTAATCAATATTTACTCAAAGGAGGAGAGGTTGATATTAGTGCTGTGAGGCCAATACTATGGACTGTTAGGCTGACATCTTTTTGAACTACGGGAGCAGACGTATGACCAGAGCTGATGATTTCTGTATCTGATAACCCTACAAAGCTTAAATCAGCCTCTACAGAGGTCATATCATCATCTGAAAAGCTTATATCTTCTGTAGATTCTTAATGACCCGCCTGCTATGGAAGGGCAACAAAGGAAGCATTTTTCTTTCTTAACTGGCAATTAATGAATTTATATAATAGATAATGGTCAATGATACTTAGCTTTGTGTCTCGTTGAGCATTTACTTTACAGCAGAGTATCAGTTGAGATGGACCAAAACAATAATTCCATGTTGTTTGCTTTGTGGTTTGCCTAAAACTGAACATCCATTAACAAAGAACATAAAGTTACCATTTCAATCATTATCAAGGCAGTCAGCAAAGGCATCGCTTCTGGGATCAGGAATACAGAGTAAAAGTGCACCAAAGGAGTGTAAGAGGTAACTTACCTGGCGTGACTGTGCCGCCCAAAGTGAGGGCAGTCCACCATGCCTGAAGTCTCAGCAGTCAGTGTTATTAATTATAGATTGTTCAGTCTGCCAGCCCTGGTCACACGGACATCCAACAGGAAGGAAGAGCGTCAGTGAGGACTCCGAATCCAAATATCGGGTAACAAGAAAGCGAGTAAACAATGCGTCAAAAAATGACCCCAGCGCTCCAGGGGGTAAACCATAAACTGAGAGTGGATAAATAGGTCACTTACTTCACAGGGATGTCTCAGATTAGAACACCCATTGATCCTGTTAATAGATCAATCACAGGAATAGTTCCACAGAAGTCCAGCAGGGTAGAATTTCCAAGTCTTTATTGAAGTATACAATGTCTAGGTTTAGTTAGCCATATATAGGCAAACAGTAAAAAACACATACAGTGGTGGGCAACACATTTCAGTGTTATCTTAACGTCTTTATCAAGCCTCTAGCAGAGGCCATTATTAAGACCTAGTATATTAAGTCGGGATGTTCTATCTGATCTCCCATTAATTATCCAGTGCTTATGCAATCCCCCATTTGAACCACTTTATAGTGATTAATTGAAGCATCGTTTCTAGAAGATCTCCTTAAGTCTTGTAATCAATTCTGCTAAAAGAAACAGGTAGCTTCAAGCACTGAATCTGCCCTTCATGGACAGATAGAGCTTGCCTTAGGTTTCTTTCTTCCTTCAGGAATAAATTCCTTAATTCACAAACATTAATCAGGAGATATGTCTCCCAATTGCTCTTCAAGCAAAGACAGTAATTTCTAAGAGTTTCTTAGAGTTGGGACTTTATCTTCTAACCTGCATTGCTACAACAGTCATGCTAAGGAAAGCAGAAAATCTTTTGGCCTTTTTAGGCCCTAATAAGGGGTATAAAGCTTCAAAATCAACAATTGCCTGCTCCATTAAACAGGCAAGCTCCACTGCTTATGTTTCTTCTAACCTCTCTATTCCTTTTGGGCATAAAGTCCCATTATACTGCTGAACGCCTTTCAGTCTTGTGATTACAGTGTACTTACCTGTAGTGATCACAGGCAGCGTCTTCCCTGATTCATGTCATTGTATTTCCCATATATGGTCTCAGACTGCCTTAATGACTTCTGCCATTCAGAACCAGCGATATTCGATTAAGCCAGTACAATGTGTCTGGTGTGTGTTGTGACAACCAAAACAGTCATATGATAAGATTAGCTGCTATGAGCATGTGTCCAGGTAGGGAATGACGGGTCAGGGGATTTATCTGATAGCAGGTTCAAAAAAATCAATTGCAGCATGAGTTTGACATCTGAGTCACATGCCTCATTTATCATCTTCTCAACTGCCCTCTAATAAGAAGTAACTGAATAGCATTCCCACCAAATATGGAGAAAGGTCCCCACGTCTAAACCTCATCTCCAACACTTTGAAGAGGCATTAGGATGCATTCTTGCAATTCTGAAGAGAGGAAAGTACCATCTAGAGACAATCGTAAAGAAGTTTTCTTGTATTGCGATACATCGAGAGGTACCATGGGATCATTTCAGAATCTGCCTTGTGTCTTCTGCGAAGAATTTAATACATAAGTTCCTTTTTAGAGATGAGCGAACGTACTCGTCCGAGCTTGATACTCGTTCGAGTATTAGCGTGTTCGAGATGCTCGTTATTCGTAACGAGTACCACGCGATGTTCGGGTTACTTTCACTTTCATCTCTGAGACGTTAGCGCGCTTTTCTGGCCAATACAAAGACAAGGAAGGCATTACAACTTCCCCCTGCGACGTTCAAGCCCTATACCACCACCCTGCAGTGAGTGGCTGGCGAGATCAGGTGTCACCCGAGGGGGAAGAGACAGCTTGGCCCACTGCTGAGGGTACACATGCTGCTTGCCTGTCATCCTTTCAGCGTGTATGGCCTGAGGAGGAGGAGGAGGATCCTGAAAGTGAGGACAGCCATGTGTTGCGTACAGGTACCCTGGCACACATGGCTGACTTCATGTTAGGATGCCTTTCTCGTGACCCTCGCGTTACACGCATTCTGGCCACTACGGATTACTGGGTGAACACACTGCTTGACCCACGGTATAAGGAGAACCTTTCCACTCTCATACCTGAAGAGGAAAGGGGTTCGAGAGTGATGCTATACCACAGGACCCTGGCGGACAAACTGATGGTAAAATTCCCATCCGACAGCGCTAGTGGCCGAAGGCGCAGTTCCAAGGGCCAGGTAGCAGGGGAGGCGCGGAGATCAGGCAGCATGTACAGCACAGGCACGGGAACACTCTCTAAGGCCTTTGACAGCTTTCTGGCTCCCCAGCAAGACTGTGTCACCGCTCCCCAGTCAAGGCAGAGTCGGCGGGAGCACTGTAAAAGGATGGTGAGGGAGTACGTAGCCGATCGCACGACCGTCCTCCGTGACGCCTCTGCCCCCTACAACTACTGGGTGTCGAAGCTGGACACGTGGCCTGAACTCGCGCTGTATGCCCTGGAGGTGCTTGCTTATCCTGCGGCTAACGTCTTGTCAGAGAGGGTGTTTAGTGTGGCTGGGGGAATCATCACAGATAAGCGTACCCGCCTGTCAACCGACAGTGCCGACAGGCTTACACTCATCAAGATGAACAAAGCCTGGATTTCCCCAGACTTCTCTTCTCCACCAGCGGACAGCAGTGATACCTAAGCAATACGTAGGCTGCACCCGCGGATGGAAGCATCGTTCTCTATCCCCATCAAAAACGGGGACCTTTTTGCATCATCAATCTGTGTATAATATCCCTCCTCCTCCTCCTGCTCCTCCTCATGAAACCTCACATAATCATGCCGAACGGGCAATTTTTCTTAGGCCCACAAGGCTCAGTCATATAATTTTTTTAAACAATTTTTATACGTTTCAATGCTCTTTAAAGCGTTGAAACTTTCACCTCAACCAATTTTTATTTTAACTGGGCTGCCTCCAGGCCTAGTTACCAATTAAGCCACATTAACCAAAGCGATTAATGGGTTTCACATGCCCTCTTGGTTGGGCATGGGCAATTTTTCTGAGGTACATTAGTACTGTTGGTGCACCAATTTTTGGGGGCCCTCGCCTACAGTGTAATCAAATTAATTTTTAGCCCACCTGCATTACTGCTGACGTTACATCAGCTGTGTTGGGCACTGCAATGGGATATATTTATGTACCGCCGGTGGCTTCCTAGCACCCACCCATGCTGTCGGTCCACAGGGAGTTGTAACTGCATGTGTCCACTTCTAAAGAACCCCAGTCTGACTGGGGCATGCAGTGTGGGCCGAAGCTAACCTGCATTAAGCACGACATTACATCAGCTGTGTTGGGCACTGCAATGGGATATATTTAGGTAGCGCCAGTGGGTTCCAGGGAGCCACCCATGCCGTGGGTCCACAGGGAGTACTAACTGCATGTGTCCACTTCTAAAGAACCCCAGTCTGACTGGGGCATGCAGTGTGGGCCGAAGCCCACCTGCATTAAGCACGACATTACCTCAGCTGTGATGGGCAATGCAATGGGATATATTTATGTACCGCCGGTGGCTTCCTGGCACCCAACTATACTGTCGGTCCACAGGGAGTTGTAACTGCATGTGTCCACTTCTAAAGAACCCCAGTCTGACTGGGGCATGCAGTGTGGGCCAAAGCCCACCTGCATTAAGCATGACATTACATCAGCTGTGTTGGGCACTGCAATGGGATACATTAATGTACAGCCGGTGGGTTCCAGAGAGCCACCCATGCTGTGGGTGCACACGGAATTCCCATTGCGGAGTTGTACCTGGCTGTGACTATTTATAAAAAACCGCGCTCTGACTGGGGTATGCAGACACCTTGACAGAATGAATAGTGTGTGACACATAGTTTCCCCATTGCTATGCCCACGTGTGCAGCTCCTGATGGCGGTGGCACAGGATTATTTTTCTCATTGCTTCTGTACAGCATTGTGGGCTATTGCCCCGCCCCTTTTAAAGAGGGTCGCTGCCTAGCCGTGCCAACCCTCTGCAGTGTGTGCCTGCGGTTCCTCCTCATGGCAGACGCACTTATAAATAGACATGAGGGTGGCGTGGCATGAGGGCAGCTGAAGGCTGCGCAGGGACAATTTGGTGTGTGCTGTGGACACTGGGTCGTGCGGGGGCGTTGGGCAGCATGTAACCCAGGAGAAGTGGCAGCGGAGTGTCATGCAGGCAGTGATTGTGCTTTGTTGGAGGTAGTGTGGTGCTTAGCTAAGGTATGCCATGCTAATGAGGGCTTTTCAGAAGTAAAAGTTGTTGGGAGGGGGGGGCTCACTCTTGCCGGTATTGTGGCTTAATAGTGGGAACTGTGAACTTGAGATGCAGCCCAACATGTAGCCCCTCGCCTGCCCTATCCGTTGCTGTGTCGTTCCCATCACTTTCTTGAATTGCCCAGATTTTCACACATGAAAACCTTAGCGAGCATCGGCGGAATACAAAAATGCTCGGGTCACCCATTGACTTCAATGGGGTTCGTTACTCGAAACGAACCCTTGAGCATCGCGATAATTTCGTCCCGAGTAACCAGCACCCGAGCATTTTGGTGCTCGCTCATCTCTAGTTGAGACTCATTAACTTTTTCTATTTTTGACATAATCAATGCCTGTGCCAAATTTCAAATTTATATGACATCGGGAAGTGAGAGCATTAGATTACGTACGTAAAATTTGGACGCTAATTCGTTTGCGCTTAGAATTGAATATTCGAGTTGGGACCCATTAACTTTTCCTATTTATGACATAATAATCAATGCCCGTGCCAAATTTCAAGTGAGAGAATTAGATTCCATACATAACACTTGTATGCTAATTCTTTTGCGCTAGAATTGAATAATCGAGTTGGGATCCATTAGCTTTCCTATTTATGATGCAATCAATGCTCATGCCAAATTTCAAGTTTCTATGACATTGGGAAGTGAGAGAATTAGATTTTGTACATAAAATTTGGACGCTAATTCTTTTGCGCTTAGAATTGAATAATCGAGTTGGGACCAATTAACTTTTCCTACTTATGAAATAATCAATGATCGTGCCAAATTTCAAGTTTTTATCGAATCGGGAAGTGAGAGAATTAGATTCCGTACGTAAAATTTGGAAGCTAATTCTTTAGTGCTTATAATTCAATAATCGAGTTGAGACCCATTAACTTTTTCTATTTTTGACATAATCAATGCCCGTGCCAAATTTCAAATTTCTATGACATCTAAAAGTGAGAGCATTAGAGTACGTACGTAAAATTTGGACGCTAATTCTTTTGCGCTTAGAATTGAATAATCGAGTTGGGACCCATTAACTTTTCCTATTTATGACATAATAATCAATGCCCGTGCCAAATTTCAAGTGAAAGAATTAGATTCCGTACGTAACATTTGTACGCTAATTCTTTTGCGCTAGAATTGAATAATCAAGTTGGGACCCATTAGCGTTTCCTATGTATGACACAATCAATGCTCATGCCAAATTTCCAGTTTCTATGACATTGGGAAGTCAGAGAATTAGATTACGTACGTAAAATTTGGACGCTAATTCTTTTTCGCTTAGAATTGAATAATTGAGTTGGGATCTATTAGCTTTTTCTGTTTATGACATAATCAATGCCCGTGCCAAATTTCAAGTTTCTTTGACATCGGGAAGTGAGAGAATTAGATTCCGTACATAAAATTTGGACGCTAATTCTTTTGCGCTTAGAATTGATTAATCAAGTTGGGACCCATTAACGTTTCCTATTTATGACATAATCAATGCTCGAGCCAAATTCCAAGTTTCTATGACATCGGGAAGTGAGAAAATTAGATTACGTACATAAAATTTGGACGCTAGTTCTTTTGCGCTAGAATTGAATAATCGAGTTGGGACCCATTTACTATTCCTATTTTATACATAATCTATGCTCGTGCTGAATTTCATGTTTCTATGACATCGGGAAGTTGGAGAATTATTGGCGAGTCAGTGAGGGCTTTCGTCTTTATATATATAGACTAGCTGATATACCCGGGTTCGCCCGAGTTAATTTGGTACTGGTGTTTATCTGGTGTTCACACGGAAAATCTTATGAAGTCGTGCTTACTTTAGAGATACTGAGGAAAAACATATGTTCACCATTTTGCATAGTTCTCTGCGTTACCCAGGAAACACCACGTGGAGGTAACAATGCAACGTTTCCTTCATATAAAATGACATCAGGAAGTGAGAGAATTAGATTACGTACATAACATTCGGACACTAATTCTTTTGCGCTTAGAATTGAATAATCGAGTTGGGACCTATTAACTTTTCATATTTATGACACAATCAATGCTTGTTGCAAATTTCATGTTTCTATGACATGGGGAAGTGAGAGATTTGGATTATGTACGTAAAATTTGGATGCAAATTCTTTTGCGCATAGAATTGAATAATCAAGTTGGGACCCATTAACTTTTCCTACCTGTGAAATATTCAATGATCGTGCCAAATTTCAAGTTTCTATCGAATCGGGAAGTGAGAGAATTAGATTCCGTACATAAAATTTGGACGCCAATTTTTTTGCGCTAGAATTGAATAATGGAATTGGGACCTATTAACCTTTCCTATTTATGACATAATCAATGCTCGTGCCAAATTTCCCGTTTCTATGACACCGGAAAGTGAGAAAATTACATACCGCACGTAAAATTTGGACGCAAATTCTTTTACGCATAGAATTGAATAATGGAGTTGGGACCCATTAGCTTTTCCTATTTATGACATAATCAATGCTCGTGCCAAATTTCCCATTTCTATGACACCGGAAAGTAAGAAAATTACATTCCGCACGTAAAATTTGGACGCCAATTCTTTTGCGCTAGAATTGAATAATGGAATTGGGACCTATTAACCTTTCCTATTTATGAAATAATCAATGCACGTGCCAAATTTCCCGTTTCTATGACACCGGAAAGTAAGAAAATTACATTCCCCACGTAAAATTCGGACGCTAATTCTTTTGCGCATAGAATTGAATAATGGAGTTGGGACCCATTAGCTTTTCCTATTTATGACATAATCAATGCTCGTGACAAATTTCCTGTTTCTATGACACCGGAATGTGAGAAAATTAGATTCCGTACGTAAAATTTGGACGCTAATTCTTTTGCGCATAGAATTGAATAATGGAGTTGGGACCCATTAGCTTTTACTATTTATGACATAATCAATGTTTTTACCAAATTTCCTGTTTCTATGACACCAGAAAGTGAAGAAATTAGATTCCGCACGTAAAATTTGGACGCCAATTCTTCTGCGCATAGAATTGAATAATCGAGTTGGGACCCATTAGCTTTTCCTACTTATGACATAATCAATGCTCGTGCCAGATTTCCCATTGCTATGACACCGGAATGTGAGGTAATTAGATTCCGTACGTAAAATTTGGACGCTAATTCTTTTGCGCATAGAATTGAATAATCGAGTTGGGACCCATTAGCTTTTACTATTTATGACATAATCAATGCTCGTGACAAATTTCCTGATTCTATGACACTGGAAAGTGAAGAAATTACGTTTGGCACGTAAAATTTCGATGCCAATTCTTTTGCACTAGAATTGAATAATCGAGTTGGGACCCATTCGCTTTTCCTATTTATGACATAATCAATGCTCGTGCCAAATTTCACGTTTCTATGACACCGGAAAGTGAGAAAATTACATTCCGCACGTAAAATTTGGACGCTAATTCTTTTGCGCATAGAATTGAATAATCGAGTTGGGACCCATTTGCTTTTCCTATTTATGACATAATCAATGCTCGTGCCAAATTTCCCGTTTCTATGACACCGGAAAGTAAGAAAATTACGTTCCGCACGTAAAATTTGGACGCTAATTCTTTTGCGCATAGAATTGAATAATGGAGTTGGGACCCATTAGCTTTTCCTACTTATGACATAATCAATGCTCGTGCCAAATTTCCTGCTTCTATGACACTGGAAAGTGAAGAAATGACATTCCGCACGTAAAATTTGGACGCCAATTCTTTTGCGCTAGAATTGAATAATCGAGTTGGGACCTATTAATTTCTCCTATTTATGACATAATCAATGCTCGTGCCAAATTTCACGTTTCTATGACATCGGAAAGTGAGAAAATTGCATTCCGCACGTAAAATTTGGACGCTAATTCTTTTGCGCATAGAATTGACTAGTCGAGTTGGGACCCATTAGTGTTTCCCATTTATGACATAATCAATGCTCGTGCCAAATTTCCCGTTTCTATGACATTGGGAAGTGAGTGATTTAGATTATGTACGTTAAATTTCGACGCCAATTCTTTTGCGCTAGAATTGAATAATCGAGTTGGGACCCAATTTCTTTTCCTATTTTGGAGATAATCTATGCTTGCCCCAAATTTCATGTTTCTACGATATTGGGAAGTTGGAGAACTTTTGGCGAGTCAGTCAGTCAGTCAGTCAGTCAGTCAGTGAGTCAGTCAGTGAGGGCTTTCAGCTTTATATATATAGATTTGTACTTATAAACTGCACCTTTCCAGGCTAAGATGGTAGGAAGCCTGTCCCTCACTAATCAGGAAAGTGGGGCACCCCTGCTCAAAAGCAGGGCCCCTCTGTCTTCATCTGGGACCTAGCTATCGCTGATCAGGAACCTGGAAAAGTGCCCAAAACACACAGGACACAACACTGTTCACACAAACACACACACACTATACACAGAACAGGACTGCACATAAACCACATGCCAGGCCACTTGCACAGACATACCACACACGTCGTTGTTCACACCAATGTACCAGGTTGCGCATACAACATATAACAGGGACCCCAACCAGAGCTCACATGCATACAGATGGTAAACCAAAACCAGTCCAAGTGTACTCACACCAGGGAGATAGAGAGTTAGCCACCGTGCTGACATAGGAAACAGTGTCAGCCATCACCCATCTGACACACACACAAGACATAAGACGTCTGGAGGCCGCACCTGTCAAAGGGAAGGGAACATGGGGTCTGCATATGATACAGACAAGGAATATAGGTGTCCAGACCGTCTTTAGGGAAGGAGAGAGACACTACAGACAAGTATGCACTCACCAGCTCTGAGTGGAATTAACAGTGATACATAAAGCACTAAAATGACCATCAATCTCTCCCAAGAGTTTGCTGGTATTAAAGGGGTTGTCCCGAGGCAGCAAGTGGGTCTATACACTTCTGCATGGCCATAATAATGCACTTTGTAATGTACATTGTGCATTAATTATGAGCCATACAGAAGTTATAGAAAGTTTTATACTTACCTGCTCCGTTGCTGGCGTCCTCGTCTCCATGGTGCCGACTAATTTTCGCCCTCCGATGGCCAAATTAGCCGCGCTTGCGCAGTCCGGGTCTTCTCCTCTTCTCTATGGGGCTCCGTGTAGCTCCGCCCCGTCACGTGCCGATTCCAGCCAATCAGGAGGCTGGAATCGGCAATGGACCGCACAGAAGCCCTGCGGTCCATGAAGACAGAGGATCCCGGCGGCCATCTTCAGCAGGTGAGTATGAAGACGCCGGACCGCCGGGATTCAGGTAAGCGCTGTGCGGGTGGTTTTTTTAACCCCTGCATCGGGGTTGTCTCGCGCCGAACGGGGGGGGGGGGTTTAAAAAAAAAAAAACCCGTTTCGGCGCGGGACATCTCCTTTAATCTGCTGCAGACAAGGGGGATTGGCTGGTGGAGAATACCACACCTAGCCAGCTCAATTAAAGGGGTTGTCTCGAGGCAAGAGTGGAATTTTTTTATTGCCCAGTCCCCCTTTTTAAGCATACATAACTATGCACACATGTAAATGGGTTTTAACCCCTTCATGACATGGCCTATTTTGGGCTTAAGGACGCAACAATTTTTGGCGGATTTTCTTCTCTGTTTATCAAAAGCCATAACTTTTTTATTTTTCCGTCGACGCGGCCGTATGAGGGCTTGCTTTTTGCGTGGCGAACTGTAGTTTTCATCAATGCCAATTTTGGGTACATAGACTATATTGTAAATTTTTTTTTTAATGATAGCAGAGAGAGAAAACGCATCAATTCTGCCATAGATTTTTTTTTTTTTTACATCGTTAATCATGCAGCATAAATGAGACTTTCCATTTTTTCTGCAGACCGGTACGGTTACAACGATACCAAAAATTCTAACATTTTTTTTAGGTTTTCCCACTTTTCTGCAATAAAAACCCTTTTTTTTTGGAAATCTTTTTTCTATTCTAAATTGCTGCATTCAAAGTCCCGTAACTTTTTTATTTTTTGATGTACAGAGGTCTATGAGGGCTTATTTTTTGCGAGACGAGCTGTAAATTTTATTGGTACCATTTTGGCGTACATACGGCTTTTTTGATCACTTTTATTGCGTTTTTAGTGAGGCAAAATGCTAAAAATGAGCATTTTGCCTCAGTTTTTTAGCGTTTTTTTTAGCGTTTTTTTCTGTGCACAGTCAGAAGCATGTGCAACTTATTGTACGCATCGTTATGGATGCGACAATACCAAATATGTGGGGTTTTATTTATTTTTTTTACCTTTTTTTATGCTAATCTGAGAAAAAGCATAAAAAATGTTTTTTTTACTCTTTTTTTTACATTTTTTTAATTCATTTTTTAAATCTTTCTTTTTTTTACACTGTTTGTGTCCCTCTGAGGGACTTTAACCACTGCCCTGATGATCGCTGTCATAAGGCATGGCAGAGCTACTGCTCTCCCATGCCTTATCGCTCATACAGCGATCTCAGGCATAGGCAATACAGGACGCCAGTGTCTGGCGTCCTGTTGCCATGGTGACAGGCCGGGCTCTCACGATGACATCGCGAGTTCCGGCCGGAAACACAGAGGGAGCCGTGTTCCCTCTGTGAACTCTTTCCCTGCCGCGATCTACTTAGATCGCGGCAGGGAAGGGGTTAACAGTGGCGGGCGCATCTCCGATGTCCCCCCGCTGTTGCAGCGAGACGCCGGCTGTGACTGACAGCCGGCTCCCGCTGCGGGATAGCGCTGGATCATATGTGATCCCGCGCTATCTACAGGACGTAAGTTTACGCCCTGTTGCGGGAAGTACCAGGCTGCCAGGACGTAAACTTACGCCCTGCAGCGGGAAGGGGTTAAAGCTGGATTCTACTCACAGTTCTTGTATTTCAGCAACTTATATCACGTTTCCCAAAGATGGCCGCCGGTTCTTTTCCCATGGTGCACCGCGCTTGCTGTAGCCCGACGTGCGCGCTCCCGAGACGCTACCAGCTGTGTTTCCCTGACAACCAGACGCCCCCCAGCCGCCGACCGGACCCCGGGATTGAACGTGGCCGACCACGGCACACAGTCACCCACCGCCAGGCAGCAGGTAACCGTCGCTAGGCCCCGCCTCCCCCGCGCTAGGCCCCTGACAACAGACGAAGGCTCCGGGGCCCAGCGGCAGTCCCCCCGGCCCAGCGGCAGTCCCCCCGGCCCAGCGGCAGTCCCCTCGGCCCAGCGGCAGTCCCCTCAAGACAGGTGAAGGCCCCGGAGCCCAGCGCTAGGCTCCGGAGCCCAGCGCTAGGCTCCGGGGCCCAGCGCTAGACTCCGGGGCCCAGCACTAGGCTCTGGGGCCCAGCGCTAGGCTCCGGGGCCTTCACCTGTCTTAGGCTCCCCGACCCATCACTTACCTGGGTGGCAGGGCGGCGGGACAGCTGGGCGGCTTCTCGGGACAGCTGGGCGGCTCAAGTTACTGCACCCTTCTCTAAGAGAGGATGGTACAGAATGGCCGCTCCAGCGCGCTCCCGAGAAGTGACAGCTCGTCTGCGCATGCGCAGAAGAGCTGTAGCGGCTAGCAGGCTGAAGTGGCTCATGCTGAGAGCAGAAGACCGGACTGCGCAAGCGCGTCTAAAAAAGCAAGCCGCCAGCGAATTTAGACGGAACCATGGAGACGGGGACGCCAGCAACGGAGCAGGTAAGTGAATAACTTCTGTATGGCTCATATTTAATGCACGATGTATATTACAAAGTGCATTAATATGGCCATACAGAAGTGTATAACCCCACTTGATTTCGCGAGACAACCCCTTTAACCCCTACCTGTGAAGGTGTGCACAAGGAAACCTGTAGAACCACAGGTCGCAGACGCAAAATCTTAACTGTTCTGTTATCATATGGAGATGTTGCTGCTGGGAAAATACTAGGGCCTTTGGTTATAGTGAAGTTAAACCTCAACACCAATGGGTATAGAGACATTCTAGACAATATGGTATTACCTACCCTGTGGCAATACTTTGGATCCTTGTCTGTACCAACATAACCAAGCACCTTGTCATACAGCATGGAGTGTTGAGGCTTGGTTTGAGGAGCAAAACATCTGTAAATTTCATTGGCTAGCCTAAAGTCCGAAGCTCAATCTAAACAAGCATCTTTGGGATGACCTAAAATGCTGTGTCTGTGCGTGACCAGCACACTAATCAGCCCCCACACTGTTATCTTAAGCTCTCCTAGAGGAATGTAAGAAAATCCCTCTACACATCTATCAGAATTTGGTGGAACGAAACAAGGCAATATGCTGTGTTACCTTGTGTTGAAATAAAGTTTATAGCTGTATTGTAAATAATTACTGATGCACCGCCATATTTATATAAGTAAAGTTGAAATGCTGAAAGGAATCTACTCTACCTCCACCTCCCATCATTTCCATGTCATCCCACAGCCTTCTGTCCTTCACAATTTACACACTTGTCTGCTCTTGCGTAATCAGCTGCACTTATCCGCTGCTGACTGAAAGATTAAATTATTTTCCACCATGACAACTATCTTACTCCCACTTAATACAAAATATAAAAAACTCCACACTTATTTTATGGTTTCAGTGGGATAGGCCACAGCTTTATTAACTCTTTTATAACCAATTTTGAACAAACTCTTTCAATGCTTCGCTACTAAGGATGAGCGAGTATAGTCGCTAAGGCACTACTCGCTCGAGTAATGTGCCTTAGACGAGTATCTCCCTGCTCGTCCATAAAGATTCGGGGACCGCCGCGGCTGACAGGGGAGTCGCGGCGGGGAGCAGGGGAGAGTGGGCGGGAGAGAAGGAGAGAGAGATCTCCCCTCCGTTCCTCCCCGCTCTCCCCCGCAGCTCCCCGCCCCGCGGCGGCACCCGAATCTTTAAGGGCGAGCAGGGAGATACTCGTCTAAGGCACATTACTCGAACGAGTAGTGCCTTAGCGAGTATACTTGCTAATCCTTATTCGCTACCCAAGAAAATTTGTCCATAATTAATGAGAGAACTCAGAAAGCCCTGCTATCTTGGCTTAAAAATTATTCCTGGCATGGAAATTTTCTGCCATGAAGGATGCAGTGTATGACTTATGCTGCACTCCACCCTACCCCACTTTCCCGCACCACCGCCCTCTCGAGACCATCCTGAAGCCCTGATAAGAATATGTCTAGGTCTATGTTTTTCAAGTGGACCCCATCCTCCCCAAGCAAGCTAGCATTATCCCCCTCCAACTCTATATGTCATATAGTTACCCCTCTCAACAACTGCATAAATTTAGATACTTTTATGTTCAGGACCTTTTTGGCCCTGTCAATTGCCCCCGGATTCCTGGCTCCCCTCCATACTCTCTGTGGCATAACTTCGGATCAAACTAAAGCCTCGTTTAGACACAACAATTATCGCTCAAAGATGTCTTTTGAGCTACAATCATTGTGTGCCTTTACAGCGCAAGGTGATTGCTCAAATGTTGAGTGATCATTTTGCTCTCTGAGAGGGATATACAGAAGACAAGCGGGGCTGCTTGTCTTCTGCATCCAGCTTTTCTCTGCTTGTAGCGCCCGGATGTTATACAGCTGAGAGCTCTGAGTCGGGTATGCAGAACACCTGTGGGCAGCTGTGTCCTTCATACCCCGCCTGTGTTCAGGAACGGGAAACAATTGTATCAGCTGTATCCCGCCGTGAATTCCTGATAAGGCTGATCATTCTCTTTCAGCATGCTGAAAGAGAAAGATCAGCCATTCCTTAACAAAAACTGCATGATGTCAGTGCAGTTAGACACAACAATTATTGCTCAAAAGGCGTCTTTGAGCGATTTTTGAGCGAGAATCATTGTGTCCAAATCAGCCTTAACACCATCAGCTCAAAGAATTCCCCGAAACGCTGTATATCTTGCTTGATTAATGCAATTAACTCTCCTATCTTTGTGGAACCCAGATCATTACCCCCAGCATATATTAGCAGGATGACTAGACCAGATTTCCACTGGTGCATTCAAATAACCTCCGGCAAAATCCTTTCTCAGTGCAGTCCTCTGATGCCACGCCAGTGTACCTGCATCTTGGCAATAGCTAGATTCACTCCAATTGGTCACAGTCTTGTTTGTCCCAATAAATGAAAGAATGGCTGAGGATCCATATTTGCCACATTTCTGATCCTATAAGAGATCGGAAGCAAACGAAAACCACATTTCTCCGCACATTATTGGCCAACCACTTAACTAACCTTGTCATTATAGGGGGGAAGTGGGAGGGATGGGGAGGAAGATCGCCATTACCATTGTAACGTCATTAAATCCATACAAACGTTGGATCGATAAGCCTCCAATTTCCAAATCCACACACATTTTACTCCTTCTGCATCCAAACTACAGGCATCTGCCATCATTGCTGCCCGTAGCCTAAGCGAGTGAGTTTCGAATTCCTTCGTATTGAGGCCCAGTTCCCGTGGGCCCGAATGAAAAACCCTCATAAACTGATAGCGAGTCAGTGTGGCCCCGGAGGCATGCACCAGAAAATGTCTCACCACCGGACGCTGCACCAGAAATTCCTTAACTAACAAAATTGTGCACCATTGCGAACCCAAGGCCTTTATTGACAACAGTAACCCCTGCCAAAAGCATCCGTTTTTGACTTTCTCACACTCACTTGAACTACCCCTTGAACCAATAAAACATTCTTATCTGATAATCCCCCAGTTTTTTCCTTGCTAGACAGAATCAATTCACTTACCTGTAGCACAATAAAAAATGCTAGTGCAAACACCCCCCCCCCCAAAAAAAAGGCAATCCCACTCATCAGAACACACCACCTCCAAAATGGCGAACAAACGACTTAAAAGAGAAAAAGATACCAAGTGTCTCCCATCCAAAACATTCTGCTCTTTTCTCCATCCTTTGAAGATTTGCGTTACGATGAAATCCTTAGTCACATCTCTGCTTCCATGCAACTTCAACAGAAAAGCGACACCCAAAAGGTGCTTACGTGCTACTCCCACTGATGCACCACGATCCCTCAGCAGAGACAGCAACTCTAATGTAACATGCAATGCTTGCTCTTAAACTGGAAAATGACCACCTGAGTAGGACAACCATAATGACCATGTTGCACTGTAGCTCCTCCACATCATCTCAGTAACCAACGAATGAAGCAGCTTCAATAATTCTACTCTATCAGCTCCCATAAGAAAATGCGGTAGTGGTTCGCCTTGACGTCCGCCGCTGGGTGAACATCTCTGAATACCGTCATCCGAGCACAAGAGAGCACGTCAGCCATCACATTTTGACAACCTGGCACCTGGCTAGCCCAAAACATAATGTTGCATTGTAAACACCTCAAAACTAAATGCCTGATCAAGGCTAAAACTGTGAGTGATAAGGAAGTCTGTTTATTGGTCACTTGCACCACAGCCTCATTATCTGTCCAAAAACAAATTTTTCGATCCAAAAACATTGTACCCCAAAGCTCGACTGCCACTATAATGGGAAAAAACTCCAGCATAGCTATGTTTTTCAATAAGCTACTTTCCTGCCACGATGCTGGCCAGGGAAACCTGCACCAGTGATTCTCAAAAATAACGCTGAAACCATCCGCTCCCACTGTGTCTGAAAATAAACGTAACTCCTTGTTCGCTACCTCTGCTTCTTGGCAGATGATCCTTCCATTGAGAGATCGTAGGAACACCTGCCAGACATAGAAGAACTCTACATGCAGAAATTAATAAACCCAACAGAACCTGCATCTGATGCAACGTGTCTTTTTTATGACAATAACCGACTCGACCGTCCGTCTTAGACGCACCACCTTGTCCTCTGGCAAGTGGAAAACCATGAGTTGCGTGTCCATTTCGATCCCTTAAAATTCCAGCTGTGTAACCACGCCGACTGTCTTCTCTTCTGACAATGGTACACGAGCTTTTATCATCAACCCTATGAAATGTAAGCAGCAAAAAAAAATTGCAAATCGTGGACTCCTTCAGGCCCACAAAGATTGTGGATGACCGATGTGATGTTTGTATCATATATCACCATCCATTCTAAAAATGAGCCAAAACTCTCAAAATAGTAAAACAATATGGAGCATCCCATCGGCAGCCACATATCCACAAAAAAACTGGTCCTCTATCTAGCACCTGAGTAAAGCAAACTCAATGTAAGACTTTGCTAAACAAGCCCCTGGTTCCGTATGCTGAATGAGAAAGCGAGGTGTATGAAACCGCCGCTTGCTCCTTTGGTATACCATCATTGACCGATTCCCCAACCAGGAACGACAAATGATGTATTAATCTGAATTTACCAGCCTCCTTTTATGGAACCAGGTCCAAAGTGGACACCTGCAAATTGGGTAGTGGTGGCAAAAGAGCTGACCATACGGCCCAGCGCAACTACTTTTAACAACTTCTCTTTTACTAACTCCAAATTATCCAATGCCGATTTCAAGTTTGCATACAATGATAAAGCTGTCTGTAATTGGTGTGGAAAACCGCTGGAAAAACATTCACTGAGAATGTATGCTTCCTGCCTCCTGTGGTAACTGTCTAACCACAGTTGAAGGTAGCTGCTTCTTACCGGTGTTCGCTGTGCCACCGGCCGAAACCACCGAGGTCGAGCCTCTCTGTCTCCGAAAACACCTGACCGCCGTCGACATTGAGCTAATATTAGTTGCATCCAAACATCCATTGCTTTTGGTGCCCAATTTTTTGAAGATGACCCTGAGATCCGTTGACGAAGATCTTCGTTACAGCGCCACCAAGCCACACCTCTCTGCAACTTGTCAGCACTATAAATGGTATTAATATATGTTAACAACTTAGGGCTTTTCTTCGGTTAACTTTGTCACACAGTATGTGTCAGCACCATAAAGACCTGTAACCCATTTCGAAAGGTTTTTGCTACCTTTTGTTTTTTATCTGCCAGAGAAGCAGACCCATGCCTGATTGACACCCCACTGACCTAGTCCCCCTGACTCTGCTCCACTTGCTGCCCAACCCCCATTTTTGCACCTCCGCTACTTCTGGCTCTCCACCATCACTATCGCCATCACTATCGCCTGCCTGCTGCTGATCCCACACACTAAGGAGATCAGCTGCCGAGTCCCTACTGAATGCTCCTACTGGGGACAAACCGTGGTCTCCCTCCACCTCTCCTCCCATACTTTTCCACCACGTGACATGAGGTCCCGGCGTCGTGCGACCGCTGACAGCAGTTCTGTTTGTCCGTTGTGAACTCCTGTGGAAGGGAGCCGTGCAAAGTCCTGGCACCTAGCAGAGCCGGACAAGTATCTACTCCCTTGGGCTCTCCATCCCTCACCTCACTTCACCGCGGGGCTGGGGCTGAGATATGCAGACGGGTTACAGCAATGCCGAGGCCTACCCTGGACACCGCTTCCTCCTCTACAGGCATATGCTGCTCTGATGGTCCTGCCGATGAGGAAGGCCTGCAAGATTCCAGGATCTCCTCCAGCCATCCATGGCCCTTCAATGACACTGCCTCACGGATCTGTGATGCTAAAGTATCAATGTCCTTCTCCTTCTCTTCCTTCCTCTCCAGAAATGCTCTCAGACTTCTCATCCGAGCTCTAAGGGCAGAAGGATACAGCTCCTTTTTGCTCCTCTACTTTTGATTCCCTCCTCCCTTTCATACATGCCCCTTTTTATTCAAAATAGCCATTTATCACCCATTTGCTCCTGGTCCTATTCTTCAAAAATTGCCCAATCAAAAATGCCTGCCTTTCAGTCAATGGCAGCTGTGTTAATTACTGTGCTGCCTTCCAAACTCTCCTCTCAGCCTCTCAGTATTTGGTTTCCACATGCCACAAAAAATGCCCTCTGTAGTATGCTACACTTTGTTGGCCTTCAGGATAGTGCTCTCTATTGCTTTTCTTCCGGCATCTCTGCTGTCTCTCACATCATGTCCCCTCTCTATGGGTGACTGAATCTTTCAAAAACTGAGACCATTATATTCCTATATAACCTAAATCTCTTATTTCTATCTTCAAGCCTTTTTTATGTTGTACCAGTTCTCAGAAATGCGCTACCCCAGACAATCAGATATCTCCTAATACTCATAGTTTTAACTGGACATTTAAAACTCATCTTTTTAGATAGGCCTATCAGATTTCATAAATTGACTTTTATCCTTTTACTACCATTATTCAACATTAACATGCCCTACAGGACAGAGATGCAGTGAGTCAGGGACAAAGAGAGGGGCAGTATTTGTCACCAGTAGCACATAAACAGGAACCATGACTGCCAGTGGGAGGAGGTGAGGAAAGTCAGAGACTATGGCCCTGATTCATAACAATAGATATTGTGGTACAAGATTAGACCGGACACACAAGGATCTCTCTTCAGGAAGTGAATAAGTTTATTTGTGTGCGCACAGACCCTGGGGAATATCACCTCCAAAGCCCAAAGTGAGTTAACAGAGAAATTCATATAGCTTCATAGCAAGTAGGCTGGCTTATTCACAGCTTCGTAAATATTGGTTAACACTTTAAATAAAGACCAGGAAGAGAAATTCTACTTTCACTTTCAACAAAAGTACAAGGGTGGGAATGTAACATTGGGCCTTCTCAGTATCCAATTACAATAGTGTCTGTTTGATGCAGTTTACACTCAGCTAACAGAAGTACTGTATGTAGTATCTTTAGAAGAAAACATTTTAGTTAACTACACTTTGCATAAGAGGAAGAGAAGTTAATAAGGCAAAAGTAAGTATGCAGTAGATATATCCTATGTGCATAGAAACATTTAGAAATAGCAGAAATGTCTATAATATACCTCAGCTTTCTGTCTGAAAATGGAGAGCAATAGCAGTTGTTACAATATTACTTTATGTCGTCCCGCCACAATATGCTACCAGAACCTAGTAAACTACACAGATATAGCAGCAAAACAAAACTCAGTGAATAAGTATAGTTCCAGATCCAGTACCAAGTTCTGTGCATGAATGCAATACCAGAACCAATCTTATACTCTCTCCTTCCCTTTTTCTCTATCCAACATAGACCACCATAATGACTTCTCTCATTCACCATTTTGAAGTGTCTGTCTGTTCACAATACTTTATTGAATTCAACATGGGAGGGTCAACAAAGACAGTGAAGCACATAGCAGGAGGCACTACTATTATACTATAGGTAAAGGGTGGGCCATGTAAAAGTTGCCCATCTTCAATATCAGCATTCACTCTTTGGAGGGGGCTGTAGCCCTTTCATTTTACTTTAGCAGTTAAAGAAGTGAAAGCTACACTCTGATTGGTTTCTATTGGCAACAAAGATTTTCATAAATCTGCTCCATGGTGTTCTTCCTTTAACAGCGAATAGTTACTTTGGAGAACTATATATGAAATGGATCAATTAAGAAACTGACAAGTACCCAGGAACAAAAGCACTTACTAAACATTTTATTCAAATACCGGTTCAGAAATGGCGCTAAACGGGGTCTGTCACAAACATAAACAAACCAAGGCCTCCATTAGTCCGGATGTCTGAAATCATCTGTGAAATACAGCAGCAGATTGCAAGTAGCCCTTGAAAATAAACTTAGAGACTATACCAGCAAGTTAGTGCTGTCATGTTCTACTCCTGGAACATGCAGTTCTAGGACTTTTAGGAGCAGACTGTTGCATGTGTGGTTGATTTGGTTCGCTGATGTTGTGCAGTTCTCCAGCCAGCCAAATCACCATCAGTCTGTGCACATAAATACAAGCCCTTCTTTGTAGATGTTACTGGTCATTTATCTATTATTCCTTTCCCTCTAAGTACTTGGTGCCATGCATGCTGCTAGCTTCGAGTTGCATCCCCCACCTTCCCTGAAGATGGTCTGGACACTTGATCTCCCTGTCTGCATGTTTGCAGGCCCCTTTTCCCTTTCCTTTTACCAGGTGTGGCCTCCAGATATTTGATGTCCTTATACATTGTCAGATGTGTTATATCTGACAACATGTGTCTTTTAGATCACATTTGTGTCTGATGCTCTTGCCCCTTTCTCGTTATGTGGACACTTGAACTAGCTCCTGTTTTATCTATGCATTCATGAGATTCTGAGTGGAGTTTCCCTTGGTTTGTAAGGTGAGCAGACTTTTGGTGTGAACAATGACTTGTTCAGTTTATATCTGAAAGTGTGCACTGCACTTGACGTGAACAAGGACTTGTTTAGTGTATGTCTGAAGGTGTGGACTGTATTTAGTGTGAATAATGTCTTGTTCTGTGTGGTGTTCCCTTTATGTTGCAGTTACTTGGTGTGAACAGGGCTGTGTTCTGTGTGTGTCTGAAGGTGTTGACTATACTAGGTGTGAACTGTCCTTTTTTAGTGTGTATGTTGTACTTCCTTTGTCTGGTGTTCCTACATGTTACCATTTAGGGCAAGCCAGACCCCTAGGTTCTAACATGGGGCTGTCCCTATTTAGATGATTGCCCCGCTTGTTGCCGGTTTTCCCTTTTGTAGTTTTAGTTGTCTTGTTAGAGTAGGGACTCACAAGAGAATGATGACCCCTGACATGGGATTGTGAGCTTACGTATTCTGGCTAAAATACAAAGCAATACATCTTACTTACTTGTAGGTATTTCCACCTGTCTGGTAGTTTAGTACATTGGTAAGTATTTTGGCATTTGTTGTCTTTGTGGTTGTTTGAATGCATGTTCACTTTATGTATCTGTGTATCTGAGTGTATATTCTTTCTGTTTCTCTTCCCTACAGCCCTTATTTAGGTTGTGTTCATGTAGATAGTGGTTTCCACGACCTGCACAAATGTAACAGATGTATCATGAACAACATGGCAGCAAGTGCTGAAATCTATTAATCTGAAACCACACTGCATAATGCATGCAGTGTCAGGGATCAAACCTGGGACCTCCTGTGCCCCAAGCAGTGGCTCTCCCTGCTGTAGACAAATGAATGGCAGGAGCTTGGATGCATGAAGGTAAACATTCTTCTGCTTTTATTTAACCCTTTCCAATCCACTGTCTGACCTCCTGAAGACATTATGATTTAAGGCTGTACAGCTCCGATGTTGGAAGACGTCCATTGGGGTTCTCTTACTGTATATTGCCAGCGTCTCTGCTGTCGTAGCCTATCCAACGTGTCACCCCATGCAATACTGGCTTTAGCCAGCATATAGCGCTGTTGTATAGCAGCAGAAAAAGAGTAAGCCCCCTAGGAAAACCAGGATACAAATTGGATTGAAAAGGGTAAAATCGTGCTCATATCAACAAGGATACTATATAGGCCTGGAGGATGCATTTCCATCTCCTCCCAGATCTTAATCACCTCATTTACATTATACTACTTCCTTCCTTAAGAAACAATCTCATTAGGTTTACACCCATTGATTAACCCTTTGTTCTATTCAGACATGTACATAATCAATGGGCTCTTCGCTCCCATAAGAGCTACCACACATGTGCACAACTGTTCCAGATAATAAATAACTATTTCAGATAATAAATAACTCTTCACTATATATAATTGTTGATTAAATATCTTGCCCTTCTTACAATACTAATATTAATGGAATATTGATATCATATACATACAGATAATCCACCATAAGAAAAGACTTCAACATCATATGACTAAATGCCAGGGTAGGGAAGATAATGGAAGACAGCGATATCTATTACAGGGTATATACTTCTTTGTATCTCTCTTTGTCTTAAATCTCAAAATACCTCATATTTCTTATCCTAAATCTTTTTCTCCATATATTTTTCCCTATGCACCTTTTCATATATTTATTGGGGAAGTCATATCCAAATATTTTTTAGAACCCATTCATTTTTACACTTACACATCATATATCCATATTTAGGAATAGAATTTAGATGTTCTTCATACTGACTAAGTTTATACAGTTATAGAAGAATCTAATAGCAAAAAAAAAACTAAAAAAAACCTTCTGCAACCATTGCTTAACTATCCTATATAAATTCATTCATGTTCTCAGTTGTCACAATATTACTTTATAAATATGGCATAAATCCATATTTATGCATTTATATATAATATATCCATATTTAAGAATAGAATTCAGATGTTCTACATATTACCCAAGTTTATGCGGCTATAAAGGGATCTAATAGCAAAAAAAAAAAAAAATAATATATAATCCGTTTTCTTATTGAGACCTTCGGGGCTCACACCCATTGTCGATATTTTCTTGCGCTGCGAGAGCACGTGAAAAATCTCGCAGCGCAAGAAAGACCCTGAAATAAGACCGCAATATCTCCAATCTTTTCAATTGAGCCAGCGGCAGCAGCGCTAACCTCATTGAAAAGATATGAAGAATACTGGGACTTCTACCACAGCTGTCACAGCTGTGACAGCTGTGGTAGAGGATTCCTTCATCCCTGCACTATCTTAGCTATTCATGAATGAATAGCTAAGCGCTATCTGTAATTGGCTGAGCCGGATTTTTAAATGCCCTCCTGCTGAAAGTGCTGGACAGCAGTGTCGGGGAGCCAGCTGGAGGATGCGTCTGAGCGGCGGAGAGGTGAGTAATTTTTTTAAAATTATTTTTGTTTACCACTTACTAATGATTTTCAGGGAAGGGCTTATATTTCAAGCCCTTCCCCGAAAATCATACTGCAGGGTTTGCCACAAACCACTGCTTTCAATGGGACCGGCAGCAGCGCCGATCCCAATGAAAGCAATGGGCTAGCATGCTGCACTTCTGCCATAGCTCTCACAGCTGTCACAGCTGTGGCAGAGGCCCACTGTATTCTCCATATCTTTTCAATGGGGCTAGCACTGCTGCCGCTAGCCCCATTGACAAGACTGGCGATATCCCGGCGTGATCCCGTTTTTTTTCCTCGCACTGCGCTGCGAGAGTTTTCACTTACTCTCGCAGCGCAGTGAAGACAAAAACCCCAGTGGGTATCCACCCTTAGGGTAACGTGTCTCAAGGGTCAAAATCCAATATCCTTCTCTCTTTAACATCTGAGTTTGGTCTATATTTTGTTTTCGATTACTTGTAACTCTTTCAATACCACAATAGCTGAATCCCTCTAATTTTTGTGAGTGCTCCTCAATAAAGTGTTTAGTCACACCTGAGTGGTTGACATTAGCATTTTTTATATGTCTCACATGTTCTGTGAGCCTCATTCTCAACTTTCTCATTGTGCAACCTATATATTGAATGTTACATAAATTACAAGAAATCATGTATACTACGTGTTCTGAATCGCAATTCATGTAATTTTGTATATCATATTCCTTTCCTCCTTCCTTATCACTAAACTTATTGCATTTTTTTTGCCATATGCAAACACTACAGCGAGGTTTACCACATTTAGTGAAGCCCTTGGAATTTAACCATTGTTTAGCTTTACCATTTGATGTATAGTTGCTTGGGGATAATACATTAGCTAAACTTTTTCCTCTTTTAGCCACAACTAATATTTTTCCATCTAATAATTCATCCGTTACTCAATCTTGTCGTAAAACCGGTAAATATTTATAGAATAAACTTCTAATCTTGTTAAATTCATTGCTATATCTAGTGACAAACACTAAATTCTCATTTTTATCATTATTCCTTCTCTGTTTCCCTTATATTTGATCATTCCTATTCATTCTCTTTACTCTTCTCTCTGAGCTATCCCAAAGTTAATCTTCCCCTTATCTCTCTTATTGTTGCATCATAATTATTATTTGTTGTACATGCTCTTTTTGCCCTTATCATTTTTCCTAACGGGATTGCTTTAATCACGTGTGATGGGTGTGCACTCTCCGCATGCAGGATTGTGTTCCCTGCAGTTTCCTTCTTATAAATTTTGCTTTCTATGATGCCTTTCTCTTGATTACCTAATAATTCCAAGTCCAAAAAGGACACTCTTTTCCTCATAATTACCTGTGAATTTCAAGTTATGTGGATTCTCGTTAATAAACTTCAGGAATCTTTTTAATAACTCCGATCTGTTCTCCTTTTCCTCCTCACATAATATAATGATATCATCCAGGTAACGACTGTACCATATCAAATGGTTATACATAGGATTATTCTCATTATAGATATTATCTGTTTCTCACCAACTCATTGTTAATATAGCAACGGTCGGTGAGAAACGGGAGCCCATAGTGGAATATGGGGAGGACAAATTGAAAGAGCTAAAAAAGGATATACATAACACAGAAAAAGAATTATTAAACGTTACAAAACCAGAGGACTATGATAAAATAAATAGAAAAATAAAGGACAATCTTGCTAAAATGGAAGAAGGAATAATGAATATTAAAAAAACAAAATTGGAGCGGGAGGAGAAAGATTATGAAATGAAAGAAGTTTACAGCTGGTTTAAAAGAAGATCATACAAGGAATTTAGACCAATCCTGAAGAAAAAACAGCATAATGAAAAGCAGAATCGGGTTACGTTTACAACTACAGATACAGAAGATTACACAACAGGAAAGGATTGATCCAGTTGTAACCTGTCTAGTTCTGAGTTACCCAATGGAGAAAACCGATGGAAAACGTCAATATAGTAATATTGTGACAACTGAGAACATAGATTCCTCCATAACTGTATAAACTTAGTTAGTATGAAGAACATCTAAATTCTATTCCTAAATATGGATATATGATGTGTAAGTGTAAAAGTGAATGGGTTCTAAAAAATATTTGGATATGAATCCCCCTATAAATATATGAAAAAGGTGCATAGGGAAAAATATATGGAGAAAAAGATTTAGGATAAGAAATATGAGGTATTTTGAGATTTAAGACAAAGAGATACAAAGAAGTATATACCCTGTAATAGATATCGCTGTCTTCCATTATCTTCCCTACCCTGGCATTTAGTCATATGATGTTGAAGTCTTTTCTTATGGAGGATTATCTGTATGCATATAATATAAATATTCCATTAATATTAGTATTGTAAGAAGGGCAAGATATTTAATCAACAATTATATATAGTGAAGAGTTATTTATTATCTGAAATAGTTATTTATTATCTGGAACAGTTGTGCACATGTGTGGTAGCTCTTATGGGAGCGAAGAGCCCATTGATTATGTACATGTCTGAATAGAACAAAGAGTTAATCAATGGGTGTAAACCTAATGAGATTGCTTCTTAAGGAAGGAAGTAGTATAATGTAAATGAGGTGATTAAGATCTGGGAGGAGATCGAAACATGTATATAGTATCCTTGTTGATATGAGCACGATTTAAATAAAAGCAGAAGAAATTTTACCTTCATACATCCAAGATCCTGCCATTCATTTGTCTACATTGTAAAGAACTGCTGGGATCAAGCGGTATAGGATGGAAGGTCATTCCTGCTAAAGAGAGGATACGGACGGAACATAAGATGGGAGCAATCACAACCTGATGCATAAGTGAGGGACTTTTTCTTTATTTGCTCTCCTTGCTGAGCTATCCAGCCTTCCCTGATCCAGTTCCCTGTCTTGGCTCCTCCCTGCCCCTGATTAGACTTCCTATATAAGCCTGACCCTTCCACTGCACCATTGCATATTTATTGAGCCTTGTGCCTGCTAACCTGCCTCTTACCATTTTATGGTCATCTTATGTACCAGACCACGACTCCTTTGATCTCATATCCAGCCGCCTGGAGAGGCGTCCCGGGAAAGAAAACCCACTGGAAAACCATGCCTTTTTAGGAACCAGTTCAAAGAAAAGAAAAACGTTTCCCCGTGCTCTGAGAATCAAAGGAAATGTAATGGACCCAAGGGTCCACAGGTTATATTAACCAACTTTTAATGATGCAACGCATTTGGCATCCCCAACACGCCTTTCTCAAGCATAAATACCATCACAACTTTAAAAATGCACATATATACACATATACATATATACACACATATATACATATATAGACATATACACACACATATATACATATATACATATATACACATATAAACATATATATATATATATATACCATATAGCGTATACTCACAAATGTGGTGCTCGCAGCAGCCGCCAGTGCAGCGGCAGCAGCCGCGTCATACGGTGGTATGAGTTTTCCGTCCATGTGACCATTGATTTCCCTCTGCGGAATGCAACATGTGTTCCACCTACTCTTTCTTCATTCATAAATTAATTGGAGAGAAACGTGGGCTCCATTGAAAATGTGATGACGTCATTCCATCCGTCGCGCCGGGTCCGATTCTCAGAGTGCAGGGAAACTTTTTCTTTTCTTTGAACTGGTAACTTAAACACTCCCAACTCCTCACAAATGTGGTTCTTAAATTGTTACGATCGTGTGGGCCAACTAAGAACAGGGGCCTCACGATCGTGACCAAATCGGACTGGGGATGGTGTGGGACGCACACAGGTTGCACACTGTATTCACGCGGGTTTCAGGCAACTGACTCTGTGCTACATGGGAGGATGACGTGGCCCTACCTAAGCGAGAACATCGCCCCAATAAGAGGGTGGCCCAGCGGTCTTTAGATCTGGGCCCTAGCTGATCCTAGGAGTCACACACCAGAACAGGACGCATTCACATGACAAAACAGGGACAGAACAAGATACACAGAGCCAGAATACACAGCATACAAAATGCAACCACTAGTAACAGATGAAAATCTGAATATAAATACCAGGTATTAGTTGACATTTTGTACAAAACGTGGAAGCTAGCAGGCCACTTCACGGCTCCTGGTTATACTGCTAGTCCCTACACTAACCAGGAGTCCAGCAGAACCGGACAGAGTTCACACAGCAAGCTGCAACAGGACACAGATGGCAAGTCACACAGCAAGCTAACACAAAACTGACAGAATATAAATGTACAAACCGACATGAACCAGCAAGACACAGATCACACAGCAAGCTTGCATAAGGAACAGGACAGAGCACAGGGCACACAGCAAGCTGATAGAAAACTAACAGGAAATAAACGTAGAAATGGACATGAACCAGCAGGTCACAGATGACACAGCAAGCTTGCAACAGGACAGACAACCAGGGCACGGACTCCACCGGCACAGACTCTACCAAGAGCTCACATGAACACAGATGAAACTCACAGCAAGTCTATGTGTCCTTATACCAGGGGGGGATAGACTGTCAGCCAGAGCTGACAGGGGGCTGTGTCAGGGATCACCCAACTGACACACTGGAAGCAGAGACACAGAACTATTTGCGCACACAGATCAGAGTGGGAACAAGCTGAACATGACTGATAACAAGTTACAGAAAACAGCAGTAACATGATTGCACACCTTGGGACCCAGCCAAAGACTGACCAGGAGCTGGGTTTATATGTGAGCACAGACCCAGGAGATTGGCTAGCAGCAAGTACCACACCCAGCCAGCTCAATTAACCCTCAACCACCTGTAGCTGTGCTGCTAGGAGTACATAGTACAACAGATCCCAGCAGCACATCCTGACATAAATAGAGTAATAAAAAGAATCAGGAAGGCTCAACAGGGCAAATGAATAATATATGAGAATTTTAATACTATTTCAGATAGATTACATGTCAGCACAAATAAGCTGACATGCTATTCTTCAGTATTATCACCCTGGCTATACAAAGTGGACTAAATGACTCCTTTAGGCCGCCTGCAAACGGCCGGGTCGGATCCAGCTGCGAGAATACTCGGAGTGGGACCCGACCCGAGCGTCTGCAGAGAGCAGCGTGACACTCACCTGCTCCTGCGGCCCTGGCTCTTTCGCGCGGCCGAATCGCGGTTGTCTGCATATGATTGTGTTTGTTAACGCAATCCTATGGCAGCTTCCAGGGGCAGAATTCCTGCGGGAATCCCTCCGTGGAATTTCTGCCCATCTGCAGGCAGCCTTAGATGCTTGAATGCCTCATCCAAAGAACATAATTTTTATTCCAATAGATACAGAACACTTTCGAGAATATACGTTTCTCCTGGACAACTAGTAACTTCAAAATGTGCAACTAGCTGGTGCTATTGGTACTATAATATGGTCAGACTATGTCCCTATCTATCTCTCCCTTAACATAGCCTCACATATTAAGGGTGCATTCAGACGACCGTATATCGGCTGGGTTTTCACGCCCAGCCGATATACGGCGTCTCTCTCTGCAGGGGGAGGAGGCTGGAAGAGCCGGGAGCAGTGCTCTGAGCTCCTGCCTCCTCTCCGCCTCTGCACTATTTGCAAAGAAAGGAGGTGGAATGGGGGCGGAGCTAAGTTCCGGGGAATGCAGTGAAGCAAATGTTAACTTGACATTTAACATGTTGTGATAATTACAATGTACTACAATGCTGTGCCAGTCATGATGGCAATTGCTGCAGTTGCAGCTTATTTAAAGTTTTCATAAAGTTTACATAGTAGCACAGACATTATATGTATTACTGTTGTGGACACATACATCCCTCTGGAAAACCAGACTTCATAGACACAAACCTGTTGTACATTCCTAATAAGTGCACAATATAATGCTCAGTTCAAATACTGATTTCCCAGATGTAAATTACTTGTAGACCAGTGTGATTAGCCCCCATGGTATATTAAATCTGTAAAAACCTATTTAGAGAGGATTGATTTAAATCTGTCCTTCTAGTGCTGTTCATTAACCAAATCAACCAAAAAGAGTTGACCTGTCAGTGGCTTTCTATAATTTTCTACTTCTGTTCTTGCAAAATCGATTTAGTGCTTGACTCTACAGTATCTTACTCCCAACACCACTGCTCTCCATATTCATTTAACAACGTAATGAATACCACTATTGTTTCTGAGTTCATTTTGTTAGGTTTTCCTATGGCACCACATTTGAGAATATTTTCCTTCTGCTTAATATTATTATCGTACACCTTCACAGTGATGGGCAACTTGGTCATTGTATACTTAGTCTTCTCTGACACAAGACTTCACTTCCCCATGTATTATTTCCTGTGCAATTTAGCTGTCATGGACATCTGCTTTATCAGCACTGTTGTACCAGGTATGTTGAAAGGATTTCTACATCAAGGAGTTCACATTTCTTTAGGATCTTGTTTCACACAATCCTTTTTTTACTTCTTAGTTGGGACTGCAGAATCCCTCCTTTTTGCGGTGATGTCCTTTGACCGATACTTAGCTATATGCCACCCTCTGCGTTACCCTATGATTATGCATAGATATATGTGTATTCAGCTCATAGTTGGATTGTGGCTCGGATCATTCTCCACCATTGTCTTGCCTTGTGTCTTAGCATTCAAATTGAAGTTTTGCAATAATTTAATTGACAATTTTTTCTGTGATGCAAGTCCTCTTCTAAAGAATTCTTGCACAGATACAACTATGATTGAATTGCTATCACTTCTTGGTGCAAGCACATTATATATTTCTGTCCTTGTGACATTAATCTCTTATTTTAAGATAGTTTTAGCAGTACTGAAAATTAAAACAGCCGATGGAAGAGGAAAGGCTTTTTCCACTTGTTCTTCACATGCAATTGTGGTGACCGTAATATACAGCAGCTGCATATTTTTGTATGCAAAACCAGCAAAAGGTCAGGATGCTAATTTTAATAAAAAAGTTGCCATCCTGAATACAGTGGTGGCTCCTTTGCTCAATCCATTTATCTACACGTTAAGAAATCAGACTGTTAGAAGATCACTCTCTGATATATTGTTATCTTACTCAAAAACAAGAAAATCACATGTTAAATAGGCTGTAGAAGATTAAATAAACATAGCTACTGGCATATTTTGCCTGCAGAAAAGGCAATGCAGTGTTAGGCCATGTTTACGTCTTTGCTTCTTTGGAATAATTCCCATCGTTTGGTTACATTATAGGAGAAGAACAAACAAAATATTAGAAGTGCTGGGTCCTGCACATACCAAACTCAAACAGTGTATGGTGAGCTCCATTTACCATAATGGGTCCACCAGGCTTTTAGCATGTGCCCAGCATTTTCCCAAATTTAGCAAGGCAGTATGCTGTCCTATCTTGTCTTGGATTTTGTGTTGAATATGTGCCACAGGCTCCAAACAGAGCCTCCAACACAGATCTGTACACGGTCTTACACAGAAGCTAGTGTAAGGCATCCTTCACACATGTTATGTGCAAGGTCATTTTCACCATTCGGCCTAGGGTCAGAAATATGGGGGCTCAGGAAGATGTAAAAAATATTCAAATGTGAACAAAGTCTAATACCATTTTATAAAATTTTAAAAAGCATTAAATCTTTGGAAATTGAGATTGTTAGAAAAACACTAATAACATAAAACACCACTTTTTTAAATTCATGTTTCAAGGAGTGTGATTCTGTAAGAATAAAAAACAAGGAAATGAGAGTTGTATAGGATAGACACAATAAGTCACTTCAATAAGCAAGTAAGCAAAGAATTAAAGCATAGCTCCACGATTCAGAATAAGCTGCTGTTTATGTATATGTGTTGTAACATTACATCTGGCCATTATATGACTATATATCCAGTATTTATCACCAGTTTTCCCCTCTGCAGGCTGTATATCTACTTTTCAGTTCTCTCTGACCTGGTCGGATAAGCCTGCTGTTATGCTGCCTTTTATACAGTGCACATGAAGAAAACAGGATATCTACTACTGTAACTCTGTATAGCACACACAGAAACACATCAGTATGAAGGAAAACTGGACAGATTTGCTTAAATGCAGTTGCAGTACTGTGTATAATATGGAATGGATGAAAAAAAAATATTTTGAGGAAGCAATTCGTAGAAAAACTCAAACACATTTTCTGACTTAGGAATTTCTGATCTCATTCTGACCTTCTAAGGTTGTTGTTTTGTACATGGATAATAGTTTGCAAATGCAATCTAAAAAAAAACAAACTAAAAATAATTGTACTACTGCTACACCTGTTACCTGGTACATACTGGTGGGAATTATTGTGTATATTAGGTTAGGAAAGCCCAAATTAACTTTTGGGTCTAGGGTCCAATGCATGATTACCAGGCCTTTGTTTTATGTGGTGTATTTTTCACCTTAGTAAACACATGAAAAAATATATGTTTTTACAGGGTTTTTTTTATACACGGATTTTTAACATACATTTTTTTCTGAAGCTTTTCTTGTAAAATAGTAAAGTCTATGCTAAAATGTGAGAGGAAACGACAAACCTCTAGGCTGCTGTGGTTGCATTTAAGCATACTTTTAACCTAAAAAACATGCAACCTAACAAAAAGCTACAAAAAATGTACTCCTTGAAGTGCATTTCATGATTTGATATTGGCGTTTAGCTAGCATCTGAAGTAACAAATACTTGTTATGTTAGCCTATAGCTAACATAAGAAATATTTGTTACTATAAAGAAAGCTAGAAAAATGCGGAATCTTCTAAAAATGCTACTTGCAAAACAAGAGTTAAAAAAAAAGCACTTTTTTGGACTTTTCTAATTTTTACCCTTTTTTAAAAAAAAACGCTAATCAGATATTAGCTGTAAGTTATTAGGGAGTTTTGAAATGCAATACAAACTTTTTTGTAATATTTTTCCTTACTTTTGGTGCATATTTTACATCCATGGCAATTTTTTTTTAAACTCAGTATTCAATAGTCACAATTTATTTTTTAAGAATCCTCTCATACACTTTTCTATAAGAAAAAATAAGGTTGTATTAAATGTTTTTTTTTTAAAAGTGTGATGGAAATGAAGGACGCCTTTGACCAATTTCACAAGCATTATTGCTGTGTGTAGTGCAGTCACATGCCGGAAGACCTCTTAAAGTGACAAAACTTGGGCAATGGAATCTTGTATGAGCTGTAAAGGCATCATGCACATTGTCTGCTGAAACACTGGCTCAGGAAGTCTCACAGGCCATTGGAATATCCACTAGAAGCAGAACCATTCGTAGGGAATTGCATGAGAAGGGTTACTATTGATGAACAGCTGCACATAAGCTTAGCATCACAACAGTTAGAGAGTCATTCTTGCATTGTAAATGAATGAAAGCAAGTGTTGTGGATAGGTGAATTACAATACACCATTTTCCACACTTTGTTTTTATTTCCATTAGTATTTTTATTGGTGAATTATCAAACTTATACATCTCAATGCAATATTTAAGTATATGATTGTCATAAAAATTACAAAGTATCATTCATAGATAGAAATTCTTGATCCTGGTATGCTAATAGCTCTCAATTATATCATAGATCGCTGCATAGTCCCCAAAGAAAATGTTGTTCTTATAAGTATACATAATATCAGTTTCAACATATAACACAAACAACAACAACTCGACATCTTGTTTCTTTTTCTGTGACTTTCACTTTTCCTTATATGTCATCCACCCTCCCCACACATCTAAATACTTCTAGTATGAATTGCTGCATTTTGCTAACCATTTTTCATAAAGACAATATTCCGCCATATGATTTTCTAACTCCTCTATTGTCGGAGGCAAGGGGAGGTCCATTTCCTTGCTATGAATGTCTTTGCCATCATGAGAGCATGTCCTATCAGATATCTAGTTGGCTTAGAAAAACTATCTAGGTTTAGTAGCAGTAGAGCCATTTTCGGAGACCTTGGGACATTCACTTTCTGTATCTCTTTTAAATATTCCATCCCAGAATCCCAGCACTTTCAGGCAAGACCAGAATAGATGTGATAACGTGCCTTTTTGGTCACATTCCCTCCAGCATGCGCCACTCCCTTTTTTTAAATGATCTGCCATCAAGTGAGGAGTAAAATACCACCTCATCTGTACCTTAAGTTGGGATTCTAGGATGGCTGCCTACTTTGTGGATTGTAGCGTCCCCTCTTCTAGCCCCCAACCACTCTTCCATGGAAAATTGCTCTCCAATTCTTTTTCCCAGCTGAGCATGTGGGCTTTTTTTCCCCCCGGTATACGGTTATCAGTTAGCATATCATAGAAGCTTCTTCTTTCTGATTTGGTCATTTTTGTTTGCATGTTGAGCCTAGATATGATCTCTGAAGGTATTATTTTATTGGTAATTGGATAGTTTTTTAGGAAGGATTAAATTCTAATATATTAAAGCCTATCACTGTCCAGTACCCGGAAGTGTGACTGTAGCACATCAAAGGATTTCATCCCTTCTGGCAACATAAGATTATTTACTCTTTTTATTCCTAATCGTTTCCAATTTTATATAGCTAAATTGGGGATTAGATGGCTCAAAGTTTCAATAGGTATCGATGGTTTTCATGATCTACTATATGGAATTAACTTCTGGGTTAGGGACTTCCAGGCCTCCATCTTGGCCCTCATGGGAGGGATATTCCTTGGGGCTCCACCCTTACCCCAAAAAGATTATTTTTGGTTATTAGGGCCATTGCATATCATAGGGAATGAAGTCTGGCTCCTGGCAGAGTACTCTCTTCCATTGCCTTCCGACAGGAAGTGCTCCCTTTGCTAATCCAATATTTTATCTGATGTATGCTTGATTTTTAGTATGCTTCTATACTGGTGACATCTATGCCTCCCTTTTTCCTGTGCAGAGCAAGAATTGATAAAGAAATTCTGGAGGTTTTACCTCCCCAAATAAAATTAGATAATTGTTTCTGAAATTTAATCAGAGTGAGTTGGGATATCTATATAGGGAGGGCTCTGAAACAATATAGTATTTTAGGATGAATTTTGCATGTCATTACCTTTCCTAGCCAGTACATGTATATCTTAGAGAGGCAGTCTAATTCTATTTGCAGGGAGGTCAGGAGCGGTGGGAAGTTTTCTTTTTCTATATTAGTTATTGGGTATGTTTAGGTTACCCCAAATACGATATGCCTTTTTCCTGCCAACAAAAAGGGAACTCTGCATTTATAGTATGCTGAAGGTCTTTGGGGATATTTAAACCCAAAATTTGGGATTTCCCTACATTAAGTTTATAAAATGATATTTTGTTAAATTGGTCTAAGACTGTCATGGCTTTCCTCAGTGATACAAGGGGATTAGTTACTGTCAGAATTACATAATCTGCGAATAACCCTATCTTTTGTTGATGTGATCCGATCGAGACTACCCTTATCTCTATGCTTGATCTTATGGCATCTGCTAATGGTTCAATGATAAGAAAAAACAATAATGGGGACAGCGGGCATCCCTACCTCGCTCCATTTGATATGTTAAAGGATTCAGACAAAGTGCTGTCCACTAACACCCTCGCTGTAGGGGAAGAATACAGGGCCCAGATGGCATGAACCACCCCCTCGCTGAAGTCAAACTGCCTCAGGGCTTCAAAAGCATTGCCCAAATGCACCCTATGTGAACATGAATAGAGCACAATAATTTCGCTCCAGGCCGGCCGGGCTGAAAACATAACCTTCACATAGAAGGCAAAAGAAAACCATAAGAATAAAAATAAAATCAACAGTACATTTAGAGCAAGCTGTCATCGCTTGCCATTTCATGTGGGGTGGATAAGTTTTGCAATACAAAAGGTGGGCACTCCTAACACTGTGCCCTCATTACAGCGACTTAACGGGTCAAGAGATTATCTCATTGGATGTGTCAACGTTCATTTCTTTGTTCAGGCCTTAGTCAGACGGGCGTTTTTAGCCGCGATTTGCGCATGCGCATGCGTCCGGCGATTTTATAAAACCATTGCCTTGCAATGGTATCGGACACATGAGCGCTTTTTATGCGCTCGTCCGATAAATTATAGAACAAAAAATCGCAGATCGCACCCATCTGCGATCTGCGATTCCTGTTCTCTTCTCTATATGCGCTCAATGGGGCCGGCGGCAGCAGCGCCGACCCCATTGAGAACATATAGAAGACAAATCATTCTTCTCTGCCACAGCTGTAACAGCTGTGACAGAGAAGAACGATGTTTGCCCATTGAATTCAATGGAGCCGGCAATACAGCCGCTCCATTGAAAGCAATGGGCTGCCGGCGTGCGCGGGGTTAATTGTCGGGAAGGGCTTAAATATATAAGCCCTTCCCTGCAATTCATCCTAAAATGTGTTAAAATTAAAAAAAATTGTATACTCACCTTTCCGCTGCAGCCGGAGTCCAGCCGCGGCCGCTGTCAGTTCTCCTGAACTGCTTCTCGACACTATTCAGCCGGCGGGGCTTTAAAATCCCCGCCTGCTGAATGATCTGCCTCTGATTGGTCACAGCCCTGACCAATCAGAGGCCGGTTTCACTCACACACCCATTCATGAATTCATGAATGGGTGAGTGACTGCTGCCTCTCAGCGCTGAGCCAATCAGGGGCAGGTCTGAATCACATCCATTCATGAATTCATGAATGGGTGTGAGTGAGACATGCCTCTGATTGGCTCAGCGCTGAGCCAATCAGGGGGCAGGTCTGACTCACACCCCCTTCACACCCACTGCAGGACGGCCGCGCGGAGCTCCGGCTGCCGGGAGAAGGTGAGTATACATATATTTTTTTATTTTTACACATTTTAGGATGAATTGCAGGGAAGGGCTTATATATTTAAGCCCTTCCCGACAATTCATCCCAGGCTCGCCCGCAGCGCATTGCTTTAAATGGAGCCGGCTGTATTGCCGTCTCCATTGAATGCAATGCGCTGGATAGCTCCGGCCCGTTTCTAATGAAACGCGGCTAGGAGCAGATTTTCGGGCGATTTGCGGGCGACTTGCGCGCACCGGTCACGCGATTTGCGGATGCGCATCCGTCATGCGATCCGCAAATCGCGCGAAAAAACGCCCGTCTGACTAAGGCCTCAGGGTCTTTCGTTCTACTGGTTCTGGGTGGAAACTGCCGCTTAGATCTAGCGTCTTTAGGTAGCTGCTTTGGAGCTTGAATAGTTAATCCCCAGCAACATGTGTTTTGTTAACCTTTTAGTGGGGAAACCACATTTATAAAACTCTCCTCGAGGAATGAAAGAAAAGCGCTCTACATATCTATCGGAATTTGGTGGAATGAAACAAGGCAATATGCTGTTTTATCTGTGAACAATGTCCTATTGTCCTATTCAATGCATGTCTGAAGGTATGGATTGCACTTGGCGTGAACAAGGTCCTGTTCAGTGTATGTCTGAAAGTGTGAACAAGGTCCTGTTCAGTGTATGTCTGAAGGTATGAACAAGGTCCTGTTCAGTGTATGTCTGAAGGTGTGAACAAGGTCCTGTTCAGTGTATGTCTGAAAGTGTGAACAAGGTCCTGTTCAGTGTATGTCTGAAGGTGTGAACTGCAGTAGGTGTTCTGTGTGGTGTCCCCTATATGTTGCAGTCAGATGGTGTGAACGGGGTTGTGTTTTGTGTATGTCTGTAGGTGTTGACTATGTTAGGTGTGAACTGTTCTGTTTCAGTGTGCATGCTGTCTGGTGTTCCCACCTGTTACCATCTATGACAAGCCAGATCCTTATGTTCCAACATATTACCGTTCCTATTGGGCAGATCTGAACACCCTTTCTGATAGCACACTGGCAGTGGGGCAGGCAAACACATAAAGCATGTTTAGCAAACTCTGGCCACATATCCAGCATAGAAAACCATAGGTCAAAAGAGCCAATGCCATTTCTGTGTACATATGGAGAAATGTGTTGGAAAAGACACTCCCTTTCTTACCCAAAAGCCACCCTCCCTGTAGTGTTGAGTAATGGTGGAATGGCCAAACACTTGGGAGATTGGTAACCCATTCTCCTCCAGTTACGACACATCATTATCACTAAGGCCCTGTAGCATCTGTTCCAGCAGGCAAGCAACAGGGATGGTCATACTGATCATTGCATCATCAGTCTTCCTGGTCTTTTCTAGTACTGAATGTAATCCTGGGTAATTGTTTAGGAAGCACTGCACTAGCAGGTTCATAACATGGGCCAGGCAAGGTACATGTTCTGTCATCACATGTGGTTTCCAAGCATGCCCAGGCTGAACAAGTCCTGTGAGTAGACTTAGCTGTGGGCCTAATGTTGGTGCTGCTGTGACTAGTAGTAGCTGATGGTTTTGGTACAACCCTTATGTTTGTCTGTGATACCCTACTCCTTGTCTTAGTATGGTGCTGCCCTGCAACCTCTGCCTCTTCCACCAACTAAATAAGCCACAATCTCTGGGAGGCATAATATATGAGAACAGAAGGCTATAGAGTATAACTTGTATTTTTGGGAGCTGTCCCTGTTTGGCGCAGCATGATTGAATTCTCCACACCCCATTACTAGCTGTGTATAGTTTGCAAATAATTTGCAGTGGCTGGACTGGCGACTTCAAATGATGTCAGAGGCCATTGACATGCACTGTATGTTTTTGTTGTTTCCCTGTTTAGTTTTCTTTTTGTTTTCTTTTAATAAAATAGCACCACCAACTAAATAAGCTGCAATCCCTGGGAGACACAATATGTGAGGACAGCAAGAGACAGGGTACAGCTTGTATCTTTGTGAGCTGTTCCTGTTTGGTGTAGCATAATTGAATTCGCCAAACCCCTGTAGTGGCCCAGTATACCATTCTGGTCCCCTCCATAAATCTCATACATGTTTTGTCCTATGTAGATGCACTGTGCAAAGCTTGTCCTGTCATATCCAGTGTGTGTGTTGCACAGCTGCGGCACTCGAGAGGTTAACAGTAATAAAATCACTGCCTGCATATAGGTGTATCAGTTTGTCTTGTCATGTGGTACAAGTGAGGTGATAAATATGAGTGCTTGAGAGCAGTAGTGAGGTCTTCCATCTTGCCTGCTACAGAGTGTTAACACAGAGCCACATGGAAGCACCTTCAGCTTCCATGTAGGTGAAGATGGAGGAAGAGGAGCAATATCCCATAGCGTTTGGAGTGTGGATGTGAGAGGAGTGAGTCCCGTCAGCAGAGAGAGAGAAAGCCCTACCAAAGTTCTAAACCAGGTACCAGTTCACACTGCAAGCTTTTCCTGTGCAGATGTCCATAGTTAGGATCACCGCAGAGATACTTTATTGTGTGACACCCACACGACTCCCAAACTTGGTGTTTATTGGCTAAGCCTTCTTTAGTAATTGTCTGCCGGAGAGTCTGCGGAGTAACCCCCTTCCTCCCAATTCAGGACCTGTGAGATACAGATAATGTGGGCTGTAGGACCGTATTCATCTTGTGTATCCTCCGTACCTCTGAGCTATAGGCTGTTACTGTTTAAAGTGAATTGTACCTGCATTACCTGTTATACCAGTTATTATAGAGTAAAAGTTATACCGGGCCCTAACTGTTACTGGAGACCCGAGGTACTATACACAAGTCTCTGTGTTCATTTCTCTGCCGTGTAGCATAGGGGTGTGTGGGAACGGTGGTGTCACAATTGATAAGTACAACTACTCCTCCCATCCCGTTTATTGGCACTCCCTAACCTAGGGGTGTCGAAGCTGGCCTGCAATCCTACTCTGGCTTTGGCTGCATGTCATCCCTCTGGGACCAGAGCATGGTAAGTGCCACTGTGACAAGTCAGCACTTATCCCTCCCAGCTCTTCACGTTATCCTGGGGCCCCAGGTCACCCCTCTGGGGTGTTGCACCCCACTGCTAGCTGCATAAAGCCTGCAAATAATTTGTAGTGACCAGACTGGGGACTTTGAATGATGTCTGAGGCCACAAACAGAGAACTGCAATATTCCCCACACCAAAGTGTAGTTTGTTGATCTGCTTTGCTTCTATATACATTGACAGCAACAGAAATATACCCTCTCCTAATGTATAGACTATGTTTCCTATATAAACGTAATGCAGCTTCTTTTTCTGCTCCCTCTAATAGAACCCCATTTAACTTCTCTGCTGGTATACAAGCTTTCACATCAGCAACAATATATCCTCTGTTTTAATATCAACAAGGTGACTGCTGATTGTCTTCATGCTGAACACTGCGGCAGGCATTATGGGAAATCCGATTTTCCCACATTTTTGCCATAAATCAGTTCAAACTTACTTAATTGGATTTTCTTAAAATTGTGATGATTAAATCACCTGGCAGAACAAGACAAGCAACACTAACCATGACTCAATGTGCAGAGATCAATGTCTCACTACGTTTGTGGCTCGGCTCAGATCCCTAATAAATATCTTGGCTTCATTCCCCTTTTCACCTGTAGTGTGCCAGGCACCACTGATTGTACATTCACAGTTGTACCCTTTAGTAGCCAGCTCCTGCAGACTGCTGGCCTGCTGCACCCTGGTAGGTCAATCGGGTTGCTGCCAATCTTAGTTTAATCAATATTTACTCAAAGGAGGAGAGGTTGATATTAGTGCTGTGAGGCCAATACTATGGACTGTTAGGCTGACATCTTTTTGAACTACGGGAGCAGACATATGACCAGAGCTGATGATTTCTGTATCTGATAACCCTACAAAGCTTAAATCAGCCTCTACAGAGGTCATATCATCATCTGAAAAGCTTATATCTTCTGTAGATTCTTAATGACCCGCCTGCTATGGAAGGGCAACAAAGGAAGCATTTTTATTTCTTAACTGGCAATTAATGAATTTATATAATAGATAATGGTCAATGATACTTAGCTTTGTGTCTCGTTGAGCATTTACTTTACAGCAGAGTATCAGTTGAGATGGACCAAAACAATAATTCCATGTTGTTTGCTTTGTGGTTTGCCTAAAACTGAACATCCATTAACAAAGAACATAAAGTTACCATTTCAATCATTATCAAGGCAGTCAGCAAAGGCATCGCTTCTGGGATCAGGAATACAGAGTAAAAGTGCACCAAAGGAGTGTAAGAGGTAACTTACCTGGCGTGACTGTGCCGCCCAAAGTGAGGGCAGTCCACCATGCCTGAAGTCTCAGCAGGCAGTGTTATTAAAGGAGATGTCCCGCGCCGAAACGGGTTTTTTTTTTTTTAACCCCCCCCCCCCCCCGTTCGGCGCGAGACAACCCCGATGCAGGGGTTAAAAAAACCACCCGCACAGCGCTTACCTGAATCCCGGCGGTCCGGCGTCTTCATACTCACCTGCTGAAGATGGCCGCCGGGATCCTCTGTCTTCATGGACCGCAGGGCTTCTGTGCGGTCCATTGCCGATTCCAGCCTCCTGATTGGCTGGAATCGGCACATGACGGGGCGGAGCTACACGGAGCTACACGGAGCCCCATAGAGAAGAGGAGAAGACCCGGACTGCGCAAGCGCGGCTAATTTGGCCATCGGAGGGCGAAAATTAGTCGGCACCATGGAGACGAGGACGCCAGCAACGGAGCAGGTAAGTATAAAACTTTTTATAACTTCTGTATGGCTCATAATTAATGCACAATGTACATTACAAAGTGCATTATTATGGCCATGCAGAAGTGTATAGACCCACTTGCTGCCTCGGGACATCTCCTTTAATTATAGATTGTTCAGTCTGCCAGCCCTGGTCACACGGACATCCAACAGGAAGGAAGAGCATCAGTGAGGACTCCGAATCCAAATATCGGGTAACAAGAAAGCGAGTAAACAATGCGTCAAAAAATGACCCCAGCGCTCCAGGGGGTAAACCATAAACTGAGAGTGGATAAATAGGTCATTTACTTCACAGGGATGTCTCAGATTAGAACACCCATTGATCCTGTTAATAGATCAATCACAGGAATAGTTCCACAGAAGTCCAGCAGGGTAGAATTTCCAAGTCTTTATTGAAGTATACAATGTCTAGGTTTAGTTAGCCATACATAGGCAAACAGTAAAAAACACATACAATGGTGGGCAACACATTTCAGTGTTATCTTAACTTCTTTATCAAGCCTCTAGCAGAGGCCATTATTAAGACCTAGTATATTAAAGGGGTTGTCCCGCGCCGAAACGGGTTTTTTTTTTTTTAACCCCCCCCCCCCCCGTTCGGCGCGAGACAACCCCGATGCAGGGGTTAAAAAAACAACCCGCACAGCGCTTACCTGAATCCCGGCGGTCCGGCGTCTTCATACTCACCTGCTGAAGATGGCCGCCGGGATCCTCTGTCTCCATGGACCGCAGGGCTTCTGTGCGGTCCATTGCCGATTCCAGCCTCCTGATTGGCTGGAATCGGCACGTGACGGGGCGGAGCTACACGGAGCTACACGGAGCCCCATTCAGAAAAGAAGAAGACCCGGACTGCGCAAGCGCGGCTAATTTGGCCATCGGAGGGCGAAAATTAGTCGGCACCATGGAGACGAGGACGCCAGCAACGGAGCAGGTAAGTATAAAACTTTTTATAACTTCTGTATGGCTCATAATTAATGCACAATGTACATTACAAAGTGCATTATTATGGCCATGCAGAAGTGTATAGACCCACTTGCTGCCTCGGGACAACCCCTTTAAGTCGGGATGTTCTATCTGATCTCCCATTAATTATCCAGTTCTTATGCAATCCCCCATTTGAACCACTTTATAGTGATTAATTGAAGCATCGTTTCTAGAAGATCTCCTTAAGTCTTGTAATCAATTCTGCTAAAAGAAACGGGTAGCTTCAAGCACTGAATCTGCCCTTCATGGACAGATAGAGCTTGCCTTAGGTTTCTTTCTTCCTTCAGGAATAAATTCCTTAATTCACAAACATTAATCAGGAGATATGTCTCCCAATTGCTCTTCAAGCAAAGACAGTAATTTCTAAGAGTTTCTTAGATTTGGGACTTTATCTTCTAACCTGCATTGCTACAACAGTGATGCTAAGGAAAGCAGAAAATCTTTTGGCCTTTTTAGGCCCTAATAAGGGGAATAAAGCTTCAAAATCAACAATTGCCTGCTCCATTAAACAGGCAAGCTCCACTGCTTATGTTTCTTCTAACCTCTCTATTCCTTTTGGGCATAAAGTCCCATTATACTGCTGAACGCCTTTCAGTCTTGTGATTACAGTGTACTTACCTGTAGTGATCACAGGCAGCGTCTTCCCTGATTCATGTCATTCTATTTCCCATATATGGTCTCAGAATGCCTTAATGACTTCTGCCATTCAGAACCAGCGATATTCAATTAAGCCAGTACAGTGTGTCTGGTGTGTGTTGTGACAACCAAAACAGTCATATGATAAGTTTAGCTGCTATGAGCATGTGTCCAGGTAGGGAATGACGGGTCAGGGGATTTATCTGATAGCAGGTTCAAAAAAACCAATTGCATTATGAGTTTGACATCTGAGTCACATGCCTCATTTATCATCTTCTCAACTGCCCTCTAATAAGAAGTAACTGAATAGCATTCCCACCAAATATGGAGAAAGGTCCCCACGTCTAAACCTCATCTCCAACACTTTGAAGAGGCATTAGGATGCATTCTTGCAATTCTGAAGGGAGGAAAGTACCATCTAGAGACCATCGTAAGGAAGTTTTCTTGTATTGCAATACATCGAGAGGTACCATGGGATCATTTCAGAATCTGCCTTGTGTCTTCTGCGTAGAATTTAATACATAAGCTCCTTTTTAGAGATGAGCGAACGTACTCGTCCGAGCTTGATACTCGTTCGAGTATTAGCGTGTTCGAGATGCTCGTTATTCGTAACGATTACCACGCGATGTTCGGGTTACTTTCACTTTCATCTCTGAGACGTTAGCGCGCTTTTCTGGCCAATACAAAGACAGGGAAGGCATTACAACTTCCCCCTGCGACGTTCAAGCCCTATACCACCCCCCTGCAGTGAGTGGCTGGCGAGATCAGGTGTCACCCGAGTATAAAAATCGGCCCCTCCCGCGTCTCGCCACAAATTTATTCTGACATAGAGGAGGGAAAGTGCTGTTGGTGCCGGAGCTGCTATAGGGAGAGTGTTAGGAGTATTTTAGGCTTCAAGAACCCCAACGGTCCTTCTTAGGGCCACATCTAACCGTGTGCAATACTGTGGAGGCTGCTTTTTGCAGTGTTGCACATTTTTTTTTCTGGTATATCGGTCGTGCAGAGCATTGCGCCCTGCAGTAATTAGATATAGTGCAGGGCCAGTAGTGGTGAGGCAGGGACAGAAGACATATATTGTGAGGCAGGGACAGAACACATATATTGTGAGGCAGGGACAGAAGACATATTGATTGAATATAGGCAGTGGGTCTTTGCAAAAACAATTGGGGAAAAAAATCTATTTGGGCTGTGACTGTCCTCAGTGTTCTGGGTCTGTGCTGGGTGTAGTAGTCCTCCACATTCATACGCAGCCAGCTAAGTGTTACAGCAGGGTTGCGCAAAATTATTTCCTGGCTCTGTCTGGGCTGTTAAATCACCGCTGTATTGCAGTCCACAGTGCAACACTCTGCAGTTATTTGACATACTCCAGGGCCAGTAGCGGTGACGCAGAGAGAGAAGAGATATATTGATTGAATATAGGCAGTGGGCCTTTGCAAAAACAATTGGGGAAAAAAATCTATTTGGGCTGCCTCTGACTGTCCTCAGTGTTCTGGGTCTGTGCTCGGTGTAGTAGTCCTCCTCATTCATACGCAGCCAGCTAAGTGTTACAGCAGGCTTGCGCAAAATTATTTCCTGGCTCTCTCTGGGCTGTTAAATCACCGCTGTATTGCAGTCCACAGTGCAACACTCTGCAGTTCTTTGACATACTCCAGGGCCAGAAGTGGTAACGCAGAGAGAGAAGAGATATATTGATTGAATATAGGCAGTGGGCCTTTGCAAAAACAATTGGGGAAAAAATCTATTTGGGCTGGCTGTGACTGTCCTCAGTGTTCTGGGTCTGTGCTGGGTGTAGTAGTCCTCCTCATTCATACGCAGCCAGCTAAGTGTTACAGCAGGCTTGCGCAAAATTATTTCCTGGCGTTCCGTAAGCGAAGTCAGCCTCCAAACACAGGCCAATAACCGGCACATTTAATTACAGCATTCTGTTTCTGCATTACTGGTAATACAGCATGCTGAGGGCTAGGGGTAGGCCTAGAGGACGTGGACGCGGCCGAGGATGCGGAGGCCCAAGTCAGGGTGTGGGCACAGGCCGAGCTCCTGATCCAGGTGTATCGCAGCCGACTGCTGTGGGATTAGGAGTGAGGCACGTTTCTGGCGTCCCCACATTCATCGCACAATTAATGGGTCCACGCGGTAGACCTTTATTAGAAAATGAGCAGTGTGAGCAGGTCCTGTCGTGGATGGCAGAAAGTGCATCCAGCAATCTATCGTCCACCCACAGTTCTGCGCCGTCCACTGCTGCAACTCAGAATTCTCTGGCTGCTGCTCCTCCTTCCTCCCAGCCTCCTCACTCCATTACAATGACACATTCTGAGGAGCGGGCAGACTCCCAGAAACTGTTCTTAGGCCCCTGCTCAGATTGGGCAGCAATGGTTCCTCTCCCACCAGAGGAGTTTATCGTGACTGATGCCCAACCTTTGGAAAGTTCCCGGGGTCCGGGGGATGAGGCTGGGGACTTCCGGCAACTGTCTCAAGACCTTTCAGTGGGTGAGGAGGCCGATGACGATGAGACACAGTTGTCTTGCAGTGAGGTAGTAGTAAGGGCAGTAAGTGCGAGGGAGGAGCGCACAGAGGATTCGGAGGAAGAGCAGCAGGACAATGAGGTGACTGACCCCACCTGGTATGCTACGCCTACTGAGGACACGTCTTCAGAGGGGGAGGCAAGGGCAGCAGCAGGGCAGGTTGCAAGAGGCAGTGTGGTGTCCAGGGGTAGAGGCAGGGCCAGACCGAAGAATCCACCAACTGTTTCCCAAAGCGCCCCCTCACGCCATGCCACCCTGCAGAGGCTGAGGTGCTCAAAGGTCTGGCAGTTTTTCACTGAGAGTGCAGACGACCGACGAACAGTGGTGTGCAACCTTTGTCGCACCAAGATCAGCCGGGGAGCCACCACCACCAGCCTCACCACCACCAGCATGCGCAGACATATGACGGCCAAGCACCCCACAAGGTGGGACGAAGGCCGTTCACCGCCTCCGGTTTGCACCGCTGCCTCTCCCCCTGTGCCCCAACCTGCCACTGAGATCCAACCCCCCTCTCAGGGCACAGGCACTACCGTCTTCTGGCCTGCACCCACACCCTCACCTCCGCTGTCCTCGGCCCCATCCACCAATGTCTCTCAGCGCACCGTCCAGCCGTCGCTAGCGCAAGTGTTTGAGCGCAAGCGCAACTACGCCGCTACGCACCCGCATGCTCAAGCGTTAAACGTGCACATTGCCAAATTTATCAGCCTGGAGATGCTGCCGTATAGGGTTGTGGAAACGGAGTCTTTCAAAAATATGATGGCGGCGGCGGCCCCGCGCTACTCAGTTCCCAGTCGCCACTACTTTTCCCGATGTGCTGTCCCAGCCCTGCACGACCACATCTCCCACAACATTGTACGCGCCCTCACCAACGCGGTTACTGCCAAGGTCCACTTAACAGCGGACATGTGGACAAGCACAGGTGGGCAGGGCCACTATATCTCCCTGACGGCACATTGGGTGAATTTAGTGGAGGCTGGGACAGAGTCAGAGCCTGGGACCGCTCACGTCCTACCCACCCCCAGAATTGTGGGCCCCAGCTCGGTGCTGGTATCTGCGGCGGTGTATGCTTCCTCCACTAAACCACCCTCCTCCTCCTCCTCCTCCAACGCAACCTCTGTGTCACAATCAAGATGTGTCAGCAGCAGCAGCATGTCGCCGGCAGTCGGTGTCGTGCGGCGTGGCAGCACAGCGGTGGGCAAGCGTCAGCAGGCCGTGCTGAAACTACTCAGCTTAGGAGATTAGAGGCACACGGCCCACGAACTGCTGCAGGGTCTGACAGAGCAGACCGACCGCTGGCTTGCGCCGCTGAGCCTCCAACCGGGCATGGTCGTGTGTGACAACGGCCGTAACCTGGTGGCGGCTCTGCAGCTCGGCAGCCTCACGCACGTGCCATGCCTGGCCCACGTCTTTAATTTGGTGGTTCAGCGCTTTCTGAAAAGCTACCCATGCTTGACAGACCTGCTCGGAAAGGTGCGCCGGCTCTGCGCACATTTCCGCAAGTCCCACACGGACGCTGCCACCCTGCGCACCCTGCAACATCGGTTTAATCTGCCAGTGCACCGACTGCTGTGCGACGTGCCCACACGGTGGAAATCTACGCTCCACATGTTGGCCAGGCTCTATGAGCAGCGTAGAGCTATAGTGGAATACCAACTCCAACATGGGCGGCGCAGTGGGAGTCAGCCTCCTCAATTATTTTCAGAAGAGTGGGCCTGGTTGGCAGACATCTGCCAGGTCCTTGGAAAGTTTGAGGAGTCTACCCAGGTGGTGAGCGGCGATGCTGCAATCATTAGCGTCACCATTCCTCTGCTATGCCTCTTGAGAAGTTCCCTGCAAAGCATAAAGGCAGACGCTTTGCGCTCTGTAACAGAGCCGGGGGAAGACAGTATGTCGCTGGATAGTCAGAGCACCCTCCTGTCTCAGCGCGGTGAGGAGGAGGAGCATGAGGAGGATGAGGAGGAGGGGGAAGAGACAGCTTGTCCCACTGCTGAGGGGACACATGCTGCTTGCCTATCATCCTTTCAGCGTGTATGGCCTGAGGAGGAGGAGGAGGATCCTGAAAGTGATCTTCCTAGTGAGGACAGCCATGTGTTGCCTACAGGTACCCTGGCACACATAGCTGACTTCATGTTAGGATGCCTTTCCCGTGACCCTCGCGTTACACGCATTCTGGCCACTACGGATTACTGGGTGTACACACTGCTTGACCCATGGTATAAGGAGAACCTTTCCACTCTCATACCCGAAGAGGAAAGGGGTTCGAGAGTGATGCTATACCACAGGACCCTGGTGGACAAACTGATGGTAAAATTCCCATCCGACAGCGCAGTGGCCGAAGGCGCAGTTCCGAGGGCCAGGTAGCAGGGGAGGCGCGGAGATCAGGCAGCATGTACAGCACAGGCAGGGGAACACTCTCTAAGGCCCTGGACAGCTTTATGGCTCCCCAGCAAGACTGTGTCACCGCTCCCCAGTCAAGGCTGAGTCGGCGGGAGCACTGTAAAAGGATGGTGAGGGAGTACGTAGCCGATCGCACGACCGTCCTCCGTGACGCCTCTGCCCCCTACAACTACTGGGTGTCGAAGCTGGACACGTGGCCTGAACTCGCGCTGTATGCCCTGGAGGTGCTTGCTTGTCCTGCGGCTAGCGTCTTGTCAGAGCAGGTGTTTAGTGTGGCTGGGGGAATCATCACAGATAAGCGTACCCGCCTGTCAACCGACAGTGCCGACAGGCTTACACTCATCAAGATGAACAAAGCCTGGATTTCCCCAGACTTCTCTTCTCCACCAGCGGACAGCAGCGATACCTAAGCAATACGTAGGCTGCACCCGCGGATGGAAGCATCGTTCTCTATCCCCATCAAAAACGGGGACCTTTTTGCTTCATCAATCTGTGTATAATATTCCTCCTCCTCCTCCTGCAATTTTTCTTAGGCCCACAAGGCTCAGTCATATAATTTTTTTAAACAATTTTTATACGTTTCAATGCTCTTTAAAGCGTTGAAACTTTCACCTCAACCAATTTTTATTTTAACTGGGCTGCCTCCACGCCTAGTTACCAATTAAGCCACATTAACCAAAGCGATTAATAGATTTCACCTGCCCTCTTGGTTGGGCATGGGCAATTTTTCTGAGGTACATTAAAGGGGTTGTCCCGCGCCGAAACGGGGTTTTTTTTTTTTCAACCCCCCCCCCCCCCGTTCGGCGCGAGACAACCCCGATGCAGGGACGTACAGAAAGCTCACCGGAGCGCTTACCTTAATCCCCGCGCTCCGGTGACTTCTATACTTACCTGTGAAGATGGCCGTCGGGATCCTCTGCCTCCGTGGACCGCAGCTCTTCTGTGCGGTCCATTGCCGATTCCAGCCTCCTGATTGGCTGGAATCGGCACGTGACGGGGCGGAGCTACACGGAGCTACACGGAGCCCCATAGAGAAGAGAAGAAGACCCGGACTGCGCAAGCGCGGCTAATTTGGCCATCGGAGGGCGAAAATTAGTCGGCACCATGGAGACGAGGACGCTAGCAACGGAGCAGGTAAGTATAAAACTTTTTATAACTTCTGTATGGCTCATAATTAATGCACAATGTATATTACAAAGTGCATTAATATGGCCATACAGAAGTGTATAGACCCACTTGCTGCCGCGGGACAACCCCTTTAATACTGTTGGTGCACCAATTTTTGGGAGTCCTCGCCTACAGTGTAATCAAATTAATTTTTAGCCCACCTGCATTACTGCTGACGTTACATCAGCTGTGTTGGGCACTGCAATGGGATATATTTATGTACCGCCGGTGGCTTCCTGGCACCCACCCATGCTGTCGGTCCACAGGGAGTTGTAACTGCATGTGTCCACTTCTAAAGAACCCCAGTCTGACTGGGGCATGCAGTGTGGGCCGAAGCCCACCTGCATTAAGCACGACATTACATCAGCTGTGTTGGGCTCTGCAATGGGATATATTTAGGTAGCGCCGGTGGGTTCTAGGGAGCCACCCATGCCGTGGGTCCACACGGAGTTGTAACTGCATGTGTCCACTTCTAAAGAACCCCAGTCTGACTGGGGCATGCAGTGTGGGCCGAAGCCCACCTGCATTAAGCACGACATTACCTCAGCTGTGATGGGCAATGCAATGGGATATATTTATGTACCGCCGGTGGCTTCCTGGCACCCAACCATGCTGTCGGTCCACAGGGAGTTGTAACTGCATGTGTCCACTTCTAAAGAACCCCAGTCTGACTGGGGCATGCAGTGTGGGCCGAAGCCCACCTGCATTAAGCACGACATTACCTCAGCTGTGATGGGCAATGCAATGGGATATATTTATGTACCGCCGGTGGCTTCCTGGCACCCAACCATGCTGTCGGTCCACAGGAAGTTGTAACTGCATGTGTCCACTTCTAAAGAACCCCAGTCTGACTGGGGCATGCAGTGTGGGCCAAAGCCCACCTGCATTAAGCACGACATTACATCAGCTGTGTTGGGCACTGCAATGGGATATATTTATGTACCACCGGTGGGTTCCAGGGAGCCACCCATGCCTTGGGTCCACAGGGAGTTGTAACTGCATGTGTCCACTTCTAAAGAACCCCAGTCTGACTGGGGCATGCAGTGTGGGCCGAAGCCCACCTGCATTAAGCATGACATTACATCAGCTGTGTTGGGCACTGCAATGGGATACATTAATGTACAGCCGGTGGGTTCCAGGGAGCCACCCATGCTGTGGGTGCACATGGAATTCCCATTGCGGAGTTGTACCTGCCTGTGACTATTTATAAAAAAAACGCGGTCTGACTGGTGCATGCAGACACCTTGACAGAATGAATAGTGTGTGGCACATAGGTTCCCCATTGCTATGCCCACGTGTGCAGCTCCAGATGGAGGTGGCACAGGATTGGATTTCTCATTGCTTCTGTACAGCATTGTGGGCTATCGCCCCACACCTTTTAAAGAGGGTCGCTGCCTAGCCGTGCCAACCCTCTGCAGTGTGTGCCTGTGGTTCCTCCTCATGGCAGACGCACTTATAAATAGACATGAGTGTGGCGTGGCATGAGGGCAGCTGAAGGCTGCGCAGGGACAATTTGGTGTGCGCTGTGGACACTGGGTCGTGCAGGGGGGGTTGGGCAGCATGTAACCCAGGAGAAGTGGCAGCGGAGTGTCATGCAGGCAGTGATTGTGCTTTGTTGGAGGTAGTGTGGTGCTTAGCTAAGGTATGCATTGCTAATGAGGGCTTTTCAGAAGTAAAAATTGTGGGGAGGGGGGGGCCCACTCTTGCCGCTATTGTGGCTTAATAATGGGACCTGTGAACTTGAGATGCAGCCCAACATGTAGCCCCTCGCCTGCCCTATCCGTTGCTGTGTCGTTCCCATCACTTTCTTGAATTGCCCAGATTTTTACAAATGGAAACCTTAGCGAGCATCGGCGATATACAAAAATGCTCGGGTCGCCCATTGACTTCAATGGGGTTCGTTACTCGAAACGAACCCTCGAGCATCGAGAAAAGTTCGTCTTGAGTAACGAGCACCCGAGCATTTTGGTGCTCGCTCATCTCTATTCCTTTTCCATACACCCACAAAATATAGTTTGATATTTGCAGGGGGGGCAATTAATTTATTGTATAACATAGAATTTAGGCACTTTGGCTTAGTGCAGGAGGAGGACATAAGTGTTTCATGCCAAGAGTCCTGCCCGTCTACCAGTTAAACAAGTGGCCTTTTTTTGCGGGTCTCAAGAAGTCTGTAAGAGTGTCATAGAATGACCGGGTGGTCATTTTAGTGTGTATATGATTAAGTATAGAGTAGGCTATCTCTGGAATTTTTATATCTTGAAGATTTTGTATGCCTAGGAAAGAGCATATTTAAGTATATTTATATACAGTTAGGGCCAGAAATATTTGGACAGTGACACAAGTTTTGTTATTTTAGCTGTTTACAAAAACATGTTCAGAAATACAATTTTATATATAATATGGGCTGAAAGTGCACACTCCCAGCTGCAATATGAGAGTTTCCACATCCAAATCGGAGAAAGGGTTTAGGAATCATACCTCTGTAATGCATAGCCTCCTCTTTTTCAAGGGACCAAAAGTAATTGGACAATGGAATCTAAGGGCTGCAATTAACTCAGAAGGCGTCTCCCTCGTTAACCTGTAATCAATTAAGTAGTTAAAAGGTCTGGGGTTGATTCCAGGTGTGTGGGTTTGCATTTGGAAGCTGTTGCTGTGACCAGACAACATGCGGTCAAAGGAACTCTCAATTGAGGTGAAGCAGAACATCCTGAGGCTGAAAAAAAAGAAAAAATCCATCAGAGAGATAGCAGACATGCTTGGAGTAGCAAAATCAACAGTCGGGTACATTCTGAGAAAAAAGGAATTCACTGGTGAGCTTGGGAACTCAAAAAGGCCTGGGCGTCCACGGAAGACAACGGTGGTGGATGATCGCCGCATACTTTCTTTGGTGAAGAAGAACCCGTTCACAACATCAACTGAAGTCCAGAACACTCTCAGGGAAGTAGGTGTATCTGTCTCTAAGTAAACAGTAAAGAGAAGACTCCATGAAAGTAAATACAAAGGGTTCACATCTAGATGCAAACCATTCATCAATTCCAAAAATAAACAGGCCAGAGTTAAATTTGCCGAACAACATCTCAAGAAGCCAGCCCAGTTCTGGAAAAGTATTCTATGGACAGATGAGACAAAGATCAACCTGTACCAGAATGATGGGAAGAAAAAAGTTTGGAGAAGAAAAGGAACGGCACATGATCCAAGGCACACCACATCCTCTGTAAAACATGGTGGAGGCAACGTGATGGCATGGGCATGCATGGCTTTCAATGGCACTGGGTCACTTGTGTTTATTGATGACATAACAGCAGACAAGAGTAGCCGGATGAATTCTGAAGTGTACCGGGATATACTTTCAGCCCAGATTCAGCCAAATGCTGCAAAGTTGATCGGACGGCGCTTCACAGTACAGATGGACAATGACCCCAAGCATACAGCCAAAGCTACCCAGGAGTTCATGAGTGCAAAAAAGTGGAACATTCTGCAATGGCCAAGTCAATCACCAGATCTTAACCCAATTGAGCATGCATTTCACTTGCTCAAATCCAGACTTCAGACGGAAAGACCCACAAACAAGCAAGACCTGAAGGCTGCGGCTGTAAAGGCCTGGCAAAGCATTAAGAAGGAGGAAACCCAGCGTTTGGTGATGTCCATGGGTTCCAGACATATCCCATTGGAGTGATTGCCTCCAAAGGATTCGCAACAAAATATTGAACCAAAAAATATTTTGTTTGGGTTATGTTTATTTGTCCAATTACTTTTGAGCTCCTTAAATGTGGAGTGTTTGTAAAGAAATGTGTACAATTCCTCCATTTTCTATCAAATATTTTGCTCAATCCTTTAAATTAAACGTTACAATCTGCACTTGAATTCTGTTGTAGAGGTTTCATTTCAAATCCAATGCGGTGGCATGCAGAGCCCAACTCGCGAAAATTGTGTTACTGTCCAAATATTTCTGGCCCTAACTGTATTTCAGACTTTATCAGATGGAATTTTGACATAAGAGAATGAAAGGGAAGGAGACCACCTGCTAAGCTAAGGTCTGTAATAAATCTAATCCCTTTGTGTGTCCAAGAGTTCAACTGGAGGTCAGGTATAAAGTATTACAGGATTCTAATAGGTGTATTGTAGAGTGCATGAAAAGTACTTTTTTCCGTGTTTTGGATTAAATCGTTCCAAGCTTCTAACGAAGCGTGCATAGGTGGAAAGAGATTAGGGATATTTAGATATTTCATAAGTGCAGGAGAAAATGAGGCTACAGCAGAGGCGTAAAGAAGAAGTTTTAGTGGTTTCTTTTTAATATATTCTATCTCTATTAAGGGTCAACCTATCTTTGGATTATGTTGTGTCAACGAGAGCAGATGGCTTAGTATAGTAGATTTACGGTAGGATTCCAGGTTGGGGAGGGCCAGTCTGCCTTGGTATCTATTTAACAATAGAATAGATAGTGTTATTTTAGGATTTTGTTTTGCCATATATAGTTAGAAAGTTGTCTTTGGAATCCTGCAATAGTTTGTTTCGGAATTTGCATGGGAAGGGTACGGAAGAAGTGAAGAATTTTAGGTAATATTATCATCTTGTATATGACAACCCGACCCATCCAAGAAATAGGGCGGATGCTGAAGGAATCTAGTTCTTTCTGAAGATCGGAAAGAAATGGGGGAAAATTTACCGATATTAGTTCAGAGATAGGAAAGCATAGATTTATACCTAGATAAGGAATGCTTTTTGTTTGCCATTGAAATAGAAATTCTCTTTTTATTTCTTGTTTAAGGTCTTCTGTAAAGAAGATGCCTAAAATTTGTGATTTAGTTATGTTTAATTTGGAAAAGGCCGTTTCAGCAAATTTGGTCAGAGTGTAATGGACTGCTCTAGGACCCAAGTGGGTTTGTGAATGTAAGCAAGATATCATCAGTAAATAAACTGATTTTCTGTTGCCGGAGTCCAGCGTTTATACCCTGTATGTCTGGGTTATTTCTTATGTGTTCAGCTAAAGGTTCCATAACCAATGTGAACAATAAAGGGGATAAAGGACATCCTTGGTGGGTGCCATTGGTTATAAAGAAGGGATTGGATAGTGAACAATCGACTAGTACTTTTAGCTGATGGGGTCGTATATATCAAGCATATAGCTTTAAAAATATTGCCACAGAAACCAAACTTGTTTAGGGTAGAGAAAGCGAATTCCCAGTGGAGTCGATCAAATGCTTTTTCAGCATCGAGAGCAACCAAAATTGTTGGGAAGCGTGTGCATTCGGTTTTATATAGAAGGTTAAGGATTTTTCTCCTCCCGTCTGAGGCCTGTCTCCCTTTTGTGAAGCCCACTTGATCCGAGTGTACAATCTCAGGTCGAATTTTTAGAAGCCTGAGAGCTATGGTCTTTGCATAAATTTTAATATCGCAGTTCAAGAGAGATATAGGTTTGAAATTAGATGGTGAAGTGGGATCTTTACGCAGTTTCGGAATTGTTACGATTGTGGCCTCCAACATCTCTAGGGGAAAAGAGCATTGTTCAATACCTTGATTAAAGGCCACAGACATATGTGGGACGAGAGAAGTGGCGAAGAGTTTGTAATAGTCATTAGAAAATCCGTCCGGTCCTGGGGCTTTTGGGGGTTTTAGGGACTTAATAGTGTCTACAACTTCCCTAGATGATATTAGGGTGTTTAAAAAGTCAAGATGGACCTTTGAGAGAGATGGTAACTTTACTTCTTTTAGAAAATTCTCAATTAATTGAGGTGATGGTTGAGACGTATTTTTATCGTCCTTTAAATTGTAGAGCTTATTGTAGTATTGGCGGAAGGCTTCTGTAATTTGAGAATGGTGGTAGAGGTTTGATTTCTAGTTACGTGGATGTGTAATATAAGGGATCGAGGATTTCTGTATTTTTTTTTTAACTAGTTTAGCCATCATTCGTGATGGTTTGTTGTTTGATACATAGAAAGTTGATCGCTAGGATCTCATTTCCCTGTCATAATTGACTACTAGTAAATTTCTAAGCTTTTGCCTTAAATTAAATAGCTGGTTGTGTAGAATTTCAGAGGGGGAAGCGCACAGTTGGTTTTCTATGTTAGATATTTGTGTTAAAAGTGTGTTGAGCTGTTTAGGGTTTTCTTTTATAATGGGCGCTGATTTTAATAAGAACCCCTCTAATGAATGCTTTATGAGCGTTTCATATAGTGAGTGGGGACACCTCAGGTGTAGCGTTGTTTTTGAAATATTCCTTTAGATCAGACATAATTGTATTACAGTGCGTTGGGAGCTTCATTAACCCTCTCCAATCCAATGTCGGGCCTGCCCCGACATCATCATTTTCCTCCACAGCTCCGATGTCGGGACAGGCCCGACACTGCAGTGCAGGGGTGCATCTGCACCCGATCATCAGACACATCGAGTGCAGATACACTCCTGCACTGGTCCTCATCAAGGACCCCCGAGGAGAAGGCAGAAAGGATTTTCAACCCTTTCTGCCTTCTCCTTTACACATTACATAGCACTCAATTAGCGCTATGTAATGCACGGAGATTCCGTCTGGCGATCATGTGACCGCCGGTTGTTACCTGACCCCAGCTGTTACATGATTACCGGGCCGGGGGGCTAAAGGAAGAATGCGGAAGTAATTGGATTTGGATGCACTAACTACAGTCTAAGCAGACTCTTCAGGCAATGGCGGAAGTGGCATCTAATCCTGGAATGGGAGCCAGGATTGAATGAACAGGGGGTCAATTTCCAGAATTTCCCAGCAGCTTGGAGGCCATCAGGTTCTCTAAACAAGATTATCTCACCTTTGTGCAGAAAATTAAGCCCAAAGAGAAATGACCAGCAATATGGGATATGTAGTGTCCCATTTTTCCAGTTGAAAAAATGCTCCTTCAAATGATAAATCATGTTTTTTGCGTGCCTTTTGCAGTAAACACACAGCATCAGCATAATTTAGTAGGCAGCATATAACATGCCTCAGAAGGGCATTTGGCCTGGGTCTGAGGGTCCTGTGCACCCTCTCAATGGTTGCTGACATAGCAAAATTATTACTGACCAGATCAGTACTAATATATATTCAATAGTAGCCGGTAATGCATCCATAACAATTTCTTCTGATAAACCACAAATCTGGATATTCTGTCTCCTTCCTCTATTCTCAAGAAGAAGATAGAGGTGATCAAAGTGATCCTTCTTTTTAGCAAGCTGAGCAGACACTGCTTTATCGAAAGGGATTATGTCACTTTGTGTGTGTTCCAGAGACTCCACCTGCCAGCTAGCTGCCTCATGCCTGATTTTATCTCAGCTAAGTCCTGTGCTAGAGGTGACAGTGCATTAGCTAAAGCTTACCTTAGAAAGTTCCTGGTGATAGTTTGTGTACCTGATTCAGAGGCAGAGTTTGCTGCATCTTCAGAATCTGAGCACACTGTTGAAGAGGAGAGAAGATGAGAGGCTGTTTGGGCAGAATCTCCTGAAGATGGCGCCATCTTGGATCCCCAAGCAGGAGAAGGTAAGGGCTGTTTCTCTAAATCTTTCGGCACCCACGGTGTGCAAGCAGCCTGAGGGGGGTCCCAGTGCTTGTCTTTGCCTCTTGAGTTGACCATGGTGTCGGGTGAACACTGTAAGGCAGTGGTGAAGGTGCTCTGTGGATGGAGCAGGGAGCTCAAGCAGCCATGCTCACTCTTGATCAGGCCATGTCCCCGATGCTAGTTATTTGAACTCATCATTGATGGGTCAGTAATAAGCCAATCAATATGTAAAATGTTTTTTGTTGGCAGTCAGGCACAATCCTGTTTTAAAAAGCTCATTCCATAGAAAATACAGATTCTGTTGCAGTTTCTTGGCATAAAAGTCTGGGCTCAAGTTAATGGTTCTCCTACACCTACACTTTCGCATCTCCCACTCACTTTTTCCTTTCCCAAATCACTAATGAATAGGTGGCAATTCAAAGGAACAATGCTTTGTGTGTGACATTTCTGAAGCCTAAGACTGTTACTAACAGTCTAGTAATTGGAGCCTAATATCGTTGGTCAATGTTGACCATGGCATCTAAGCGATTTGGAGCCCAATCCCTCAATCTATCAGCCTCACCACACTGCAATTCCAGAGTGTTGATGATTACCATGACAACTAGATAATGGTCTCCAAGTTTACTATGTATGGTGCCTATTAGACCCTACTGGAGGCAGTTTAATATCTGTCACTGAAGAAAATGTCAGCTGGAGGTAATACATTGCACTACGCAAGTAGTGCAATGTGTTATCTAAGCAATCGAATGTTTGCATGTTCAAGTTCCCTTGTGGGAATAAATGTCATAAAAAATTGTTTTCATGTATCTAAAAAAAACCATGTGAACAGGATTTCTTATGGCAAAACCACAAATAAAGAAAATGACCCATACTATAAAGTTATTATGCTATTTACCCCACATGGTGTACATTGTAAACAAAAATGTGAGAATTGCTTCCTTTGATCCCCCCCCTCTGAAAAATGAGATAAAAACACATCAAAAAGTGGTATGCATCCCAAAATAGTAACAATAAAAATGTAATTTTATCATACAAAAGACAGGCTCTCTAAATATGTTGATACCTATAACATTTTCCCTATGAAAGTGCTTTTATTGTTCAATTAGTAAAACATTAACAACATTTCCCTTCAGGGGGAATATAGGAGCTCCTATATTTCCCTGGAGATGCTACTTAGGTGGTGAAACATGTTGGAAAACTGCTGTTTCATCTTTAAATATCAGTATTAGAGCTCTTACACACTGGCGATAGGTTTTCCAGTGATGCAAGAGTGAGTGAAAACGCATGATTATGAAACCAATGATTTTGAATGGTTTCATTCTCATTTGTGATGTGTTCACTCAAGCCTCGCTGCAATAAAAAAAATCTGCGATATCGCCCATTGTTTTCAATGGGGCCGGGGCCCCATTGAAATCATTGGGAGAAGATCTCAAAACAGCATTGAAAAAATCCCCCATAGCAAGGAGAGAGAGGGGGTGGAGCTATAGGGGATCGAGGTTAAAGGGCTTTCCCAGGGCTTCCCCAAAAGCAGGGGTGAGGGGTGGGGCAAAAGGGATTCTCTTAGTGATTCTTCTTTGGCCAAGAGAGTGGGCCTGGCTATCGGGATCTGCTCGGTAGCCCTGCCCCCTCTATTTGCTAGTGATGAATTGCTATGAGAATCCTTCTAGCCCCGCCCCATCGACCCTGCTCTTGGGAAAGCCCTGGGAAAGTTCTTTAGCCCTGCTCTATCTCTCCAAATATGGGAACCTATGTAGGAGATTCCCTGTAGCTCTACCCCATCTATTACTTTTTTAATGAAACTCCCTAATTTTAAAAAGAAGACAGAAACTGCATTAAAAAATTGTCTCCAGATCAACCAAACACCCGAGATCTCCATTCGGGTGTTTGGTGTTTGGGAATGCCCATAAGGCTTACATAAGAGGTATAATGATCCAACTAGGTTCCCAATATAAAGGAAAAACAAGCGAAAAAATACACTGAAATACAACTTCAAAATGATCCGACACTTCCTGTACATGACTCACTATCTAAATTAGGTATACAACGCCGTACTCACCTTGCAGCAGTCTATGACAAAAACCGAAACCGTCTGAATATGGTTTATTAATTATACATCCTATAATAAGGCCGACAAACTAATGGCCTAGAAGATTAAACAAACATGTAGATAATCTAGAATTCCATTTATATGGTCGCATGATAAAAAAGCATAAACAGGTCCACTCTCAGGATATTGTAGATGCTTTTAATTCTTCTATGCAGAATTATATGACTTGAAAAAGGATCCCTCCATCGGTCATCCCACTGAGAGCATGATCCATAAATTTGTTAATTCTATTCATTTCTCCAAAATCTCTGACTCCAATATAAAATTAATTAACAAAACAATACCCTAGAGGAAGTCCAAACTTCAATTAAAAAACTTAAATTAGGTAAGGCACCAAGCCCTGATCGGTTCTCGAGTGAGTACAACTAGTTACTTGGACATATACTCTTACTTATATTGGTAGAGGTTTTCTATGAAGCGTCTCACTCCGGCAACTTTCCTTCAGCGATCTTACAGACCACAATAGTAATGATACCCAAACCTTGGAAGACTGCCCTGCAAACTTTCAACTCATGTTTCTTTTGAATCGCGACATTAAAATGTATGCAATAATTCTGGCACTTCACTTATTAAACATACTGCCAGATATAATCCATTTAGGACCAAGTGGGTTTTGTTAAGGGGAGGCAGGTATCAGACAGTACTAAAAGAATAATTTATCTAATGGCTCCTGTAGAAAGGGATCCGATTTCTTCTTTATTTCTTACTCTGGATGCACAGAAGGTCTCTAATAGGATACATTGGGGCTTTGCATTCTCAGTTTTGAGGAAATTCAGTTTTAAGGAAGCCATTTTAAAGACAGTCTCTATAAGTCTCCCTCTCAGCTTGTGTTCTAGCGAATGGGGTATTGTCTGGGTCCTTTCGGATAAACAATGGTACCAAACAGGATGCCCCCTCTCCCCTTTATTGTTTGCAATCATTATAGAACATTTGACTAAAGCTATTAGATCTCACCCTGATATCCAAGGTATTCACATCGGCTTAAAACAACAAAAGGTAGATTTATTTACCAATGATATTATTATCACCATGACAAACTCCTTGCCATCTCTGAGAGCAGTATCTAACACTCTGGAGCAAATTGGGAAAATTTCCTATTGTAAAGTGAATCCAAGTAAATCCTAGATGCTGGGCCCTTCCATCTCAAATGATCTGCATAAAGCCATCCAGACAAAATTCTATTTCCAATGAGCAAAAAATAGTCTTCCCTATTTAGGCACTAATCTATGTTTCCTACTGGTAAACTTAGCAGTTGTTAATTTTACTCTTCTTCTAGAAGACATTCGCTCACAACTAAAAATCTTTACAAGCACAGAGTCCTCTTGGATGGTCCGGATGGTGCTATACAAGATGATTTTCCTACGAAAAATATTATAACTTTTTTTTTACTCCAGCTATCCCGATTAATAGATCCATAGTACAACAATTTTAACACCAACTAAACCACTTTGTATGGGGGGAAAAGAGACCCATAATAGCGACATCTATTTTGCAGAAACCTAGACTGACAGGGGGAATGGGTGTCCCAAACCTCAGAGCTTATTATGATGCTATCACATTACACCACCTTAAGCAATGGTGGAAACCCTCACCATCAAAGAGTTGGCCCACTATTGAACAAAACTTGATGGGTGGGATACCTCTATGTACACATCTTATGGCCTGAATCTCCACACAGCAAATATCTGTAACTCCCCCTTTTAGTGGCTTCTAGTAGTGTAGTATCTACATAGTTTGTCAAGCACCCACTTCCAACGTGACAGGTGCCACAGCCTTTTATAGTTTCATGGCCATGCCCACCTGCCCCTTTGATAGTGTGATAACCGACCCTTTGCGGAGGTTGGATCCTCACCCACTTTAGCATATGTTGTTATGCCTACTCCTTCCGTCCCTCGCAAAATGGCATATTATAGCAGAAATTCCAGCCCTATGATGTATCATGATTAGAGATGAGCGAACGTACTCGTTTAGGGCGATTTCGCAATCGAGCACCGCTTTTTTCGAGTAACTGACTACTCGGGCGAAAAGATTCGGGGGGCGCCGGGGGGCGGAAGGGTATCAGTGGGGAACAGGTGGAAGCTCTCTCCCCCCCCCCCCCCCCGACTCCCTTCTGCAACCCCCCGCCCACCCCCGGCGCCCCCCGAATCTTTTCGCCTGAGTAGTCAGTTACTCGATAAAAGTGGTGCTCGATTGCGAAATCGCCTTAAACGAGTACGTTCGCTCATCTCTAATCATGATACTTTGTCTTTTATCCACCAGGCTCTAAAAATTGTATCTTGATTATAAGGCTTTATTTATAGTGAATGTCTTGAGTTATATACCTCCAAGGTCTAATACGTTTATCCCATGACCTTATATTTTTATCCAGCCCTCTCCGCAGATTGTATTATTATTATAAGGCTTTATTCATAGCCAGTGACAGAAGGTTATGTACCTCCAAGTCCTATTATATCCAAACTCCACCTTTTTTAATTTATAAGACCAGCAAGACCTATTATATTTGTAGAGAGATCATGCAGCAGTCTAATCCCAAGCTTTAAAAGCTTTATTGAATGTACGTATGAATACACATATGTACGATAAAATATATTTTATAGATTCAATACGTAAATATCAGTCATATAGTTACTAATGTAATAAATACATAGGGGAAATAAATACGACATATAAAGTAAAACCATTGTATAAGTTATAAAGTTAAATACAGCACATAAAATTCTTTGTGACTTGCAACTTTACAGCCATCAAGACATTTAAAATGCAGTCCATTTTCAAAAGCAAAGCAGATGCATGAAGTAAGAGTCTTTTTGACTTACAATTTAGCAGCCATTAAGGCTTTCATGAGATAGTCCATTTTCAATTCATTGAGAAGCTCCTTCATTCAGGGATCATTGACGATAGTAAAAGGTATAGCAATCTGTGCCAGAGCGTGCATAAAGATGGTCCATCCCAGAGGCAAAAACTTTTTTTCATTGCAGTGGCTTTTTGTCACATTTGTCTCATATTCCATGGTTTCCCCTTTGTAGAGCGGCATAGACCTCTGTATAAAGCAGCGTGCTGAGGCAGAATGAAAATTTGAAATCTATGCGAAAAGACTTTAAAATTAGAGATGAGCGAGCACCAAAATGCTCGGTTGCTCGTTACTCGGGACGAAAATTTCACGATGCTCGAGGGTTCGTTTCAAATAACGAACCCCATTGAAGTCAATGGGCGACCCGAGCATTTTTGTACATTGCCGATGCTCGCTAAGGTTTCCATTTGTGAAAATCTGGGCAATTCAAGAAAGTGATGGGAACGACACAGCAACGGATAGGGCAGGCGAGGGGCTACATGTTGGGCTGCATCTCAAGTTCACAGGTCCCACTATTAAGCCACAATAGCGGCAAGAGTGGGCCCCCCCTCCCAACAATTTTAACTTCTGAAAAGCCCTCATTAGCAATGCATACCTAAGCTAAGCACCACACTACCTCCAACAAAGCACAATCACTGCCTGCATGACACTCCGCTGCCACTTCTCCTGGGTTACATGCTGCCCAACCCCCCCCCCCCCCCGCACTACCCAGTGTCCACAGCACACACCAAAGTGTCCCTGCGCAGCCTTCAGCTGCCCTCATGCCACACCACAGTAGCAATGAGAAATCCAATCCAGTGCCACCTCCGTCTGGAGCTGCACACGTGGGCATAGCAACAGGGAACCTATGTGCTACACACTATTCATTCTGTTAAGGTGTCTGCATGCCCCAGTCAGACCGCGGTTTTTTATAAATAGTCACAGGCAGGTACAACTCCGCAATGGGAATTCCGTGTGCACCCACAGCATGGGTGGCTCCCTGAAACACACCGGCTGTACATAAATGTATCCCATTGCAGTACCCTGGACAGCAGAGCTAACGTCAGATTAAATGCAGGTGGGCATCGGCCCACACTGCATGCTCCAACCTGACCGAGGTTTTTAATTCATAGACACAGGCAGCTACAACTCCCTATTGTGAAGTCCCTGTGGACCCACAGCATGGGTGGGTGCCAGGAAGCCACCGGCGGTACATAAATATATCCCATTGCAGTGCCCATCACAGCTGAGGTAATGTCATGTTTAATGCAGGTGGGGTTCGGCCTACACTGCATGCCCCAGTCAGACTGGGGTTCTTTAGAAGTGGACACATGCAGTTACAACTCCGTGTGGACCGACAGCATGGGTGGCTCCCTGGAATCCATCGGCGGTACATAAATATATCCCATTGCATTGCCCATCACAGCTGAGGTAATGTCATATTTAATGCAGGTGGGCTTCGGCCCACACTGCATGCCCCAGTCAGACTGGGGTTCTTTAGAAGTGGAAACATGCAGTTACAACTCCGTGTGGACCGACAGCATGGGTGGCTCCCTGGAACCCACCGGCGGTACATAAATATATCCCATTGCATTGCCCATCACAGCTGAGGTAATGTCATGTTTAATGCAGGTGGACTTCGGCCCACACTGCATGCCCCAGTCAGACTGGGGTTCTTTAGAAGTGGACACATGCAGTTACAACTCCATGTGGACCGACAGCATGGGTGGCTCCCTGGAACCCACCGGCGGTACATAAATATATCCCATTGCAGTGCCCAGCACAGCTGATGTAACGTCAGCTTTAATGCAGGTGGGCAAAAAATTAATTGGATTACACTGTAGGCGAGTCTAATTGGTGTACCAACAGTACTAATGTACCTCAGAAAAATTGCCCATGCCCAACCAAGAGGGCAGGTGAAACCAATTAATCGCTTTGGTTAATGTGGCTTAATTTGTAACTGGGCCTGGAGGCAGCCCAGTTAAAATAAAAATTGGTTCAGGTGCAAGTTTCAACGCTTTAATGAGCATTGAAACGTATAAAAATTGTTTACAAAAATTATATGACTGAGCCTTGTGGGCCTAAGAAAAATTGCCCGTTCGGCGTGATTACGTGAGGTTTCAGGAGGAGGAGCAGGAGGAGGAGGATGAATAGAATACACAGATTGATGAAGCTAAAAGGTCCCCGTTTTTGATGGTGATAGAGAACGATGCTTCCATCCGCGGGTGCAGCCTACATATTGCTTAGGTATCGCTGATGTCCGCTGGTGGAGAAGAGAAGTCTGGGGAAATCCAGGCTTTGTTCATCTTGATGAGTGTAAGCCTGTCGGCACTGTCGGTTGACCGGCGGGTACGCTTATCTGTGATGATTCCCCCAGCCGCACTAAACACCCTCTCTGACAAGACGCTAGCCGCAGGACAAGCAAGCACCTCCAGGGCATACAGCGCGAGTTCAGGCCACGTGACCAGCTTCGACACCCAGTAGTTGTAGGGGGCAGGGGCGTCACGGAGGATGGTCGTGCGATCGGCTACGTACTCCCTCACCATCCTTTTACAGTGCTCCCGCCGACTCAGCCTTGACTGGGGAACGGTGACACAGTCTTGCTGGGGAGCCAGAAAGCTGTCAAAGGCCTTAGAGAGTGTTCCCCTGCCTGTGCTGTACATGCTGCCTGATCTCCGCGCCTCCCCTGCTACCTGGCCCTCGGAACTGCGCCTTCGGCCACTAGCGCTGTCGGATGGGAATTTTACCATCAGTTTGTCCACCAGGGTCCTGTGGTATAGCATCACTCTCGAACCCCTTTCCTCTTCGGGTATGACAGTGCAAAGGTTCTCCTTATACCGTGGGTCGAGCAGTGTGTACACCCAGTAATCCGTAGTGGCCAGAATGCGTATAACGCGAGGGTCACGAGAAAGGCATCCTAACATGAAGTCAGCCATGTGTGCCAGGGTACCTGTACGCAGCACATGGCTGTCCTCACTAGGAAGATCACTTTCAGGATCCTCCTCCTCCTCAGGCCATACACAATGAAAGGATGACAGGCAAGCAGCATGGGTACCCTCAGCAGTGGGCCAAGCTGTCTCTTCCCCCTCCTCCTCATGCTCCTCCACCTCCTCCTGAACGCGCTGAGATATAGACAGGAGGGTGCTCTGACTATCCAGCGACATACTGTCTTCCCCCGCCTCCGTTTCGAAGCGCAACGCGTTTGCCTTTATGCTTTGCAGGGAACTTCTCAAGAGGCATAGCAAAGGAATGTTGACGCTAGTGATTGCAGCATCCCCGCTCACCATCTGGGTAGACTCCTCAAAGTTTCCAAGGACCTGGCAGATGTCTGCCAACCAGGCCCACTCTTCTGTAAAGAATTGAGGAGGCTGACTCCCACTGCGCCGCCCATGTTGGAGTTGGTATTCCACTATAGCTCTACGCTGCTCATAGAGCCTGGCCAACATGTGGAGCATAGAGTTCCACCGCGTGGGCACGTCGCACAGCAGTCGGTGCACTGGCAGATTAAACCGATGTTGCAGGGTGCGCAGAGTGGCAGCGTCCGTGTGGGACTTGCGGAAATGTGCGCAGAGCTGGCGCACCTTTCCGAGCAGGTCTGACAAGCGTGGGTAGCTTTTCTGAAAGCGCTGAACCACCAAATTAAAGACGTGGGCCAGGCATGGCACGTGCGTGAGGCTGCCGAGCTGCAGAGCCGCCACCAGGTTACAGCCGTTGTCACACACGACCATGCCCGGCTGGAGGCTCAGCGGCGCAAGCCAGCGGTCGGTCTGCTCTGTCAGACCCTGCAGCAGTTCGTGGGCCGTGTGCCTCTTATCTCCTAAGCTGAGTAGTTTCAGCACGGCCTGCTGACGCTTCCCCACCGCTGTGCTGCCACGCCACGCGACACCGACTGCTAGTGACGTGCTGCTGCTGACACATCTTGATTGCGAGACAGAGGTTGCGTAGGAGGAGGAGGAGGGTGGTTTAGTGGAGGAAGCATACACCGCCGCAGATACCAGCACCGAGATGGGGCCCGCAATTCTGGGGGTGGGTAGGACGTCAGCGGTCCCAGGCTCTGACTCTGTCCCAGCCTCCACTAAATTCACCCAATGTGCCGTCTGGGAGATATAGTGGCCCTGCCCGCCTGTGCTTGTCCACGTGTCCGTTGTTAAGTGGACCTTGGCAGTAACCGCGTTGGTGAGGGCGCGTACAATGTTGCAGGAGACGTGGTCATGCAGGGCTGGGACGGCACATCGGGAAAAGTAGTGGCGACTGGGAACCTAGTAGCGCAGGGCCGCCGCCGCCATCATACCTTTGAAAGCCTCCGTTTCCACAACCCTATACGGCAGCATCTCCAGGCTGGTCAATTTGGCTATGTGCACGTTTAACGCTTGAGCGTGCGGGTGCGTGGCGGCGTACTTGCTCTTGCGCTCCAACACTTGCGCTAGCGATGGCTGGACGGTGCGCTGACAAACATTGGTGGATGGGGCCGAGGACAGTGGAGGTGAGGGTGTGGGTGCAGGCCAGGAGACGGTAGTGCCTGTGTCCTAAAAGGGGTGTTGGATCTCAGTGGCAGGTTGGGCACAGGGGGAGAGGCAGCGGTGCAAACCGGAGGCGGTGAACGGCCTTCATCCCACCTTGTGGGGTGCTTGGCCATCATATGTCTGCGCATGCTGGTGGTGGTGGCTCCCCGGCTGATCTTGGCGCGACAAAGGTTGCACACCACTGTTCGTCGGTCGTCTGCACTTTCAGTGAAAAACTGCCAGACCTTTGAGCACCTCGGCCTCTGCAGGGTGGCATGGCGTGAGGGGGCGCTTTGGGAAACAGTTGGTGGATTATTCGGTCTGGCCCTGCCTCTACCCCTGGCCACCGCACTGCCTCTTCCAACCTGCCCTGCTGCTGCCCTTGCCTCCCCCTCTGAAGACCTGTCCTCAGTAGGCATAGCAGACCAGGTAGGGTCAGTCACCTCATCGTCCTGCTGCTCTTCCTCTAAATCCTCTGTGCACTCCTCCCTTGGACCTACTCCAATTACTACTACCTGAGTGATAGACAACAGTGTCTCATCGTCATCGTCCTCCTCACAAACTGAAAGCTCTTGAGACAGTTGCCGGAAGTCCCCAGCCTCATCCACCGGACCCCGGGAACTTTCCAAAGGTTGGGCATCGGTCACGACAAACTCCTCCAGTGGGAGAGGATTCTGAACCATTGCTGCCCATTCTGGGCAGGGGCCCGAGAACAGTTCCTGGGAGTCTGCCTGCTCCTCAGAATGTGTCATTGTAATGGAGTGAGGAGGCTGGGAGGAAGGAGGAGCAGCAGCCAGAGGATTCAGAGTTGCAGCAGTGGACGGCGCAGAACTCTGGGTGGTCGATAGATTGCTGGATGCACTTTCTGCCATCCACGACAGGACCTGCTCACACTGCTCATTTTCTAATAAAGGTCTACCGCGCGGACCCATTAATTGTGAGATGAATGTGGGGACACCAGAAACGTGCCTCTCTCCTAATCCCGCAGCAGTCGGCTGCGATACACCTGGATCAGGAGCTCGGCCTGTGCCCACACCCTGACTTGGGCCTCCGCATCCTCGCCCACGTCCACGTCCACGTCCTCTAGGCCTATCCCTACCCCTCAGCATGGTGTATTACCAGTAGTGCAGAAACAGAACGCTGTAATTAAATGTGCCGCTTATTGGCCTGTGGTTGGAGGCTGACTTCGGTTACGGAACACACAGCAGAGCCAGGAAAGAATTTTGCGCAAGCCTGCTGTAACACTTAGCTGGCTGCGTATTAATTAGGACTACTACCCCCAGCAGAGACGCAGTACACTCAGGACGGTCACAGGCAGCCCAAAAAGAATGTTTTTTCCCAAATTTTTTTGGAAAAGCCCACTACCTATATAGACAGTATATCTCTTTCACTGTCCCTGCCTCACCACTACTGGCCCTGGACTATGTAAAATTACTGCAGACTGTTTCCCTCTGGACAGGATGACAGCGGTGATGTGACGGGCAACGCAGAGCCAGGAAAGAATTTTGTGCAAGCCTGCTGTAACACTTAGCTGGCTGCGTATTAATTAGGACTACTACCCCCAGCAGAGAAGCAGTACACTCAGGACGGTCACAGGTAGCCCAAATAGAATATTTTTTCCCAAATTTTTTTGGAAAAGCCCACTGCCTATATAGACAGTATATCTCTTTCACTGTCCCTGCCTCACCACTACTGGCCCTGGAGTATGTAAAATTACTGCAGACTGAGGACGCAATGCTCTGCACGGCCGATATACAAAAAAAAAAAGTGCAACACTGCAAAAAGCAGCCTCAACAGTACTGCACACGGTCAGATGTGGCCCTAAGAACCTGTGGACCATTGGGGTTCTTGAAGCCTAAAATAACTCCTAACACTCTCCCTATAGCAACTCCAGCAAGACAGCACTTTCCCTGAACTATGTCAGAATGCATCTGTGGCGAGCCGCGGGAGGGGCCGATTTATATACTCGGGTGACACCTGATCTCGCCAGCCACTCACTGCAGGGGGGTGGTATAGGGCTTGAACGTCGCAGGGGGAAGTTGTAATGCCTTCCCTGTCTTTCTATTGGCCAGAAAAGCGCGCTTACGTCTCAGAGATGAAAGTGAAAGTAACTCGAACATCGCATGGTGCTCGCCTCTAGTAATGAGCATCTCGAACACGCTAATAACTCGAACGAGTATCAAGCTCGGACGAGTACGTTCGCTCATCTCTATTTAAAATGCGACACCCACAGGGAGTGTGCATGCTATTGAGAGGGCTGAGTATAGAAATAAGTTTTGAATGAGTGGAGGCGTGCATATAAATTAACTGGATGTTCCCTAGATTGCAGGCTATCAACATTACAAAGACACGTTTCAGATATAAAAGTTTACTAAAGCAGGAAATGTAAATTTAACCCCTTAGTTATACTCTCAGCAAAACAGTCGGGCTATGCCCTAGACAGATGAACATGGCAGAGGGACTCCTGTGTTATTTATCCAGGTTTCTGCAAAAACATAATGGCAAGCATCTCTGGTTATAAGTGCAGATCAGAATACATCTAGATTTTACAACTGCTATATTGTGCTTTAACACTGCCACTAATCTTTCATTTCTTTTAAAATCCCAACTAAAGAAATGTAGAGCTCTTTTGTAAGACATGCCTCTAGCAATTTGCTAAAGTATAAATACACAATAGTGACCATGGTGTGAGCTAAATGTGTCTTGTATTTGCTTGTTTTGATACGTCTATCTATGACAGTTTCTAAAAAAGTCTATAAATTCTTTTGAAAATATCTTGCTATTCGGCAATAAGCCATAGCTGTCAAAAATAGGGCTTTCTTATCATCACACAAGATGATTAATATCCAATGGTGGATGTGCTGTTGAGAGTCATCCATGTTTACAATATACACAGACGGTTTTTGAGTTACATTGTAGCATAGTAAGAAATCACAGGGAAATACGCCGGCAAATAGACGTTTGCTATAAGGATCTGGTTTCAAAAGATTTGCAAGCTATAGTGTGTACATAATTAGTTGTAATCATGCAAGACTTCTCTTTTGTAGTTTATTTCTAGAATAGAGAAATTGACAGCATATTCTATCATATTTACAGTAATCGTATTTCTGAATGCAGATTACCCTGTTTGAATGAGAAAAAAAGTGTCTGCTTGGTTCCTGATCAGGTGACAAATCAAAAGCAAAAAATGTGTAGCTGTTCATAAACGCTTCACGATCGATTGATAATCTGCTATCCGATTCTGTTTTGTGGATATATACATGAGAGCCATGTAGTCTCTAATGGCTAATGCAGACTCAACATTAGGCTGAAAACATAATGTATTTTTCTCATAGCTGCTGCTAAAGGCTTCATTGTTGATAGAACCTAATATAACTGTTTTAGGAATCTGTCCCAGGAACAGATTTTCATAGTTGGTAATTCTCGTTCCCATAGGTAAGCTGCATACTTTCAAGCACACTCTGTCAAGAGTGTATTTAGCTGAAGACGATAGAAGGTCTTGGCTGTGGCCTATTCTGACTGCCAAAGACAATTGTACTCTTTTTACATAGAGGGATGCATGCATGATCTGTACTTTAAAGTGTTCCTTCTCGGAGGACATGAGACATAAGGTATCTTTATTTGTGGTCAGTTTGATTTTAAGATCAACCCATTCAGTATGAGCTTCAGTTGATTAAATTTGTCCTTATAAATGGGGCCTTAAAACTCTATAGATTTAGAGCAGAGACTGGCCTGAGCTCTTTTGTTTGAGCCTGAATTGCTTGCGTCAAGGATCCTGTCATGATGCTGCCAAGCTGTATCTTTGTAGAACAATCTGGCTGTAAATTGCAAGGTCAAGGTTTGACAACTGTGATTTAGAATAGTTTTGATCTACACTCTATAGCTATAAAGGTTAGCGATTGCAAAATAAGATGATCCCCCAGCGTGATGTCCGCTTAATTGAATAGTGTAGCTATAGGATAATTAGTAAACCCCACATAAGAACTGCTGGGGATAGCTGAGTTATCTTGTCTCACTATGCAACAGTTTTATTCAACTCATTATAATATTTGCCGCTCACAAATATGAAAAATTCCAGTGGCGCATTGTCAGTCAGAGCCACTACAGGACTTCAACAACTCTTCTAAAAAGCCCCCTAAATTAGCCATTGAGACCTGCCCCATATGTTCATCACTGTGGAACCCCTCCAAGCCGTGTCCTCAGTTTATGAAGAATTTTTCTAGTACCGTGATCATCAATGACCATAGAAGGTATATTAATTAGAGATGAGCGAGCATACTCGCTAAGGGCAATTACTCGATTGAGCATTGCCTTTAGCGAGTACCTGCCCGCTCGGAAGAAAAGATTCGGCTGCCGGCGGGCAGGGAGAGCAGGGAGGAACGGAGGGGAGATCTCTCTCTCCCTCTCTTCCCCCTCTCCCACCTGCTCACTGCCGCAACTCACCTGTCACCCACGCCGGCAGCCAAACCTTTTCTTCCGAGCGGGGAGATACTCGTTGAGGACAATGCTCGGTCGAGCAATTGTCTTTAGCAAGTATGCTCGCTCATCTCTAATATTAATCTCTGCCATCGATCACATAAAAGTGTCGCAGCCCAGTGGTAGAATCTTTTTGCTAGTGCTATGGCTTTGTGTTGAATGGCGTATCAAGTTCAGTATGCTAGATCCGTAGATGATGCTTTTCTTGTATATGAATTCATCTTAATCATTCCAAGCTATAATATTGTCAATTCTGTGCCAGTCTGTTTAGTAAAAGTTCAGCTTTTTTTAAAATTAAATGGGCATTGACAGGACTTACAATTTCATGAACAGTATTTCTATCTGTATTTTACATTTGTTGATGATCAGATTCACAAGGTTTAAAGTTGCCAACTGTTTTATATACTGTCTAGCATGCACAAAGTATCGTTGTAGTATATTGGTGAATTTTTTAATTTTCACATTATTCCGTAGGTCACTACATTGCAAAACAGTGCTAATCTCACCATCAAGGGACTGAATAGCATCCTGTCATACATTATGGGTTATTATAATGGCTTATCTTGTTAAGCTCATGTTTAGGGACCAAGTACATTTTATTTGCATGCTCCATTATTCATTGGCAAGCAGGCTTGTTATTATCGGGACTACAAAGCCCAAGAGTAAACCTGTAAAACCACCCACCTGATTCACTATACGCTTCTTTTTCTTTAGGGTCAGTGTTTTATCACCCAACATTCTTGTAACGCGACGTCAGTTTTTTTGTATATTTCTTTGACAATTTTTTAAGGATATTCGCCCTTTTAAAATATCTAAAGGGATCTGCACTATGGCTGTGATCTAATCCTTGCTAGCGTGGCGTAAAATAGACTTTCTGAGGTTGGGTTTTGCTTTTATCAGCTTTTTTAAAAGACCCCAATTGTAGCATATTCTCTCAGACATCTTATCACCACCATGTGCATCGTATAAAATAAACTGCGTAATGACAAACTCACTCTATAGAGGCATTTTTCTTGTAAATATACACTGCCAGTAAAGCTGGTGGAAAGAACCCCGCTCTCAAGCGGAATTCCTCTGGTGTATTGCCTCCTAAATCTACTAGCAGATAAATGTAAGGATTGCACGTGGCATCCTAAAACTCAAAATTATCATTTCTTCCTGGGGGTACATCTGACTAACTAGCGTGAGAACTTGCAATTTATCATGGGAGCTATTAAAAAGGGTTAATTACTTGCTGTTTAAATTTATTGTTCTACTCTTTTTTTACCCTGGAAAAATATGTTCTGTACCAGATAGAAAATGCTTAGATTTCTGTGATGTACATACTTGGTAAATGCTTTTTCTATTTTAAAGTTTTCACTAGCGCTCTCCATGAGATCATCAGCAATAGTCAAATTTACCTTGTCAGGAGGAAATAAGTCATCATCATCTATAAATGTTTGAAGAAGGCCCTCAATAAACTTGATGTTAGGAAAGGATTCAGACAGTTCATCATATAGCTTTTGCTGGGAGGTATATCATCACTCCTTAAGGAGAGCACCAAGAAGGTGAGTGAGGAGACTTATAAGGTCACTCATGCTCAAATGGGACATATATGCAAATAAGGAAGATAATACCTTTGCAGCACCACCTATTGGATGTCATCATTCCTGCAAATCAATGTCAGGCGCCTTTATACAGGTCTTTAAACAATGATTGTGAATTGAAAAACAAGCCAAAATCTATACACAGGCAACTGTTTTGGGTTGTGTTTGCTCCTCATCTGTGTAGTAGGATTCTGTCTTGGTTAGTGAGAGGCCTATGAGCCAGCTTGCATAAAACCAAACATTATTGGAGTGATATATGTGTCTCGGGGCTATGTAACAGTTGTTTTACAAAGTAACTTTTCCCAGAGTTAGATGGGCAAGTTGAAATACATGAGAAGTGGTGTTGCAAACGGGTGTCCATTATTTCTGCGCTAATAACCTTGAGGTTATATTGTAAATTTGTCTAATAATCCTCTTCTCATGTATTTTTGTACTTTGCGTAGTACTGCCGCATCAACGACCCAATACTTATTTCTTACAAAACCTTGTTAGGAAAAGAAGCAGACAGGTCATCATATAGTTTCTACCAACATACATAAACTCAAATAATATTGCAGGGCTTACATATGTTTGTGTCAGACGTCCGTACGACATCTGAACTGATACCCGAAAACCAGCATTTTAAAATAATCTAATAAGTGTCTCTCTGTATAAACACACTTTTTTGTTGTGTGCAGTAGTCTTGTTTCAATGTACCAGTATTTGTTGTTTCTCACAATCCCAAGCTGTTCTTTGCTAATATCTTTCAGGAATTGTGTGGATAATCCAAAACTAGATCTTTTAGGCTGTAAAATTTTACCTGCTGTGTGTTATCAACATTTAGCATTATTCCTTTAACTTTTTAGATGATTTTACTTGTGTTCAGTTTGTAGCCATAGGTTTTGGAGCCTGCAGATGCAATCTCTGTGATGTATGTATCATCAGATATTTTGCTGATATTTTGCATTTAAATTGTATGGCAACAAATGCAAGAAGTCTGATTGGTAAAGTGGGTGAGCTTGAAGTGAGAATGTCTGAAGAAAATTATGACAAAGTAGGAATAAAGGAAACATGACTTGATGATAAGTGCGATTGGGCGGTGAATTTACATGGTTACAATCTCTTCAGAAGAGACAATGGGAGCCAGAAAAGGGGAGGGGTATGTCTGTATGTTAAATCCTACTTAATGCCAAGGCTACAAGAAGATATAGGTTTTAGAGATGAAAACATGGAATCTCTGTGGGTAGAAATACAGAGAGGATAAAATAACAAAATCCTGATAGGGGTTTTCTATAGGCCACCAAAAATAACAGAATAAACTGTTATTAAGACAAATAGAAAAGGTGTCAAACCGCAATGAAATAATTATTATGAGAGACTTTAACTATCTGGATATAATATGGGAAGATGAAACCTGCGACTCTCACAGGGGCAAAAAGTTCTTGAGAACAATTGAAGATAACTACCTTACTCTGGACTTATTATTAATTAACAAACCTGACAGAAACATGGGGTGCAGGTTGAGGAACACTTGGGAAATAGTGACCACAATATAATTAGATTCTAGCTGTCATTCAATGAGAAGCCCTTTTAGGGAGCAACAAAAAAACAAACATTAGCAAAGCAAAATTTGATCACCTCAGAATTACTCTTGGCAACATTAATTGTGATAACATCCTCAAACATAACAGGACAGGCGACAAATGAAAGACATTTTAAAACATCATTATTACCTCATGTTAGCAGTCCATACCCTTTAAAAATAAAACAACTACAAGTGGAAGGAAATTAATGTGGCTCGACAAGACTGTAAAGTAGGCAATAAGCAAAAATAAGTGTTTAAATTATTAAAACAAGAAGGCAGTGAAGAAGCGTTAAAAACATACAGGGAAAAAAATAATTTATGTAAGGAAAGGATCAAAACTGCCAAGGAGGAGGCAGAGAGACTGATTGTCTAAGAGTGCAAAAATAACCCCAAACTATTTTTCAATTATATAAACGATAAACGGATTTGCACTGAAAGCACTGGCCTGTTAACAAATAATGCAGGAGAAATCATAGAAGATGATGGGGTAAGGCGAATCTATTAAATATTTTTTTCTCAAGTGTATTCACAAAGGAAAAAGAAATGTCACACGAGATGCAGAGGGATAAAACGAACAGCCCGCTAAATATGACCTACTTAACACAGGAGGAAGTGCAGAGCTGGTTAAAAAGGATTAAAATCAACAAATTGCTGGACCCAGATGGAATACATCCAAGGTTCTAAGGGAACTAAGTGACGTGATACACAGAACGCTATTTCTTAAATTTAGGGACACTATTGAGACCGTCATCAGCATGGGTTCATGAGGATTCGATCATGTCAGACCAATTTAATCAGCTTCTACGATGAAGTAAGTTCTAGGCTGGACCTGGGAGAGTCTATTAGTCTTGTATGTCTGTATTTTTCTAGAGCATTTGACACCCTGCTGCATAATAAGCTAATAATATAAAATGAGATAACTTGGTTTGGGCGAAAACGTGTGCAGCTGAGTAAAGAACGGGCTTGTATGGTAGTGAATGGTTTGTACTCTGATTGGGCCATGGTCACTAGTAGGGTGTATCAAAAGTGGTATAGGGGCAAGAGACAAGAACATTATTTTCCCACTATATAAGGCACTTGTTAGGCCTCACATGGAGTACCGTGTACAGTTCAGGACACCGGTGCTCAGGAAAGATGTTGCAGTGGTTGAGGGGGTTCAAAGAAGGACAGCAAAATTAATAAATGCAATGGTAGGACTGGAATACCCAGAGAGGCTAACAAAATTGCAATTATTCACATAAGTGAATAACCAACTAAGTGACGTGATACACAGAATGCTATTTCTTAAATTTATGGAAACTCTTGAAACTGGGTTTGTACCACTGGATTGGTGCATTGCCAATGTGGTTCAAATATACAAAAAGGGGTCTAAAAGAGAGCCTGGTAGAGATGAGCGAGTATACTCGCTAAGGCTAACTAGTCGAGCGAGTAGTGCCTTAGCCGAGTATCCTCCCGCTCGTCTGTAAAGATTTGGCTGCCGGCGCGGGTGACAGGTGAGTTGCGGTGGTGAGCAGGGGGGAGCGGGGGGAGAGAGGGGGAGAGAGATCTCCCCTCTGTTCCTCCCCGCTCTCCCCCGCCGCTGGCCCCTGAATCTTTATAGGCGAGCCGGAGGATACTCAGCTAAGGCACTACTCGCTCGAGTAGTTAGCCTTAGCGAGTATACTCGCTCATCTCTAGATCCTGGTGACTACAGGCTGGTAAGTCTCACTTCAATAATTGAAAAATATTTGAGGGGTTTCTGAGAGATGCCATCCTGGAATACCTCAAGAAAAACAACGGTATAATTCCTCATCAGCTTGAGTTTAGGAGGGGTCAATCATATCAGACTAATTTGATCAGCTTCTGCAATGAAGTAAGTTTTAGGCTGGACCTGGGAGAGTCTATTTATCTCGTATAAGAAGGTTGATCTCGTATAAGAACGTTTCATGACCAACACATAAGGGGGTTCTTTAAGAGCAGTGAGACAGTGGAACTCTCTGCCTAAGGAAGTGACGATGGCAAAACCAATAGAGGAGTTTAAGAAGGGACTAGACATTTTTTTAGAGCGCTATCATATTACAAGATATTGACATTAAATAACTGGTGTAGTTGTTCATCCGAATCTTGGAGTCAGGTAGGAACTTTCAAATGTTGATCCAGGGATTATTCTGACTGCCATTATAAAGTCATAATGAGCTGAATTGGCTTCTGCCTCATTAGGTGTTTTTTTGCCTTCCTCTGCATCAACAAGGGAGAGTGGAAACATGTTGAACTCGATGGAAATTGTCTTTTTTCAGCCTAACATACTATGTTACTATAAAACATCATAGGGCTGGGATTTCTGCTATAATATGCTATTTTTGGAGGGACTGAATGGGGTGGCATAATAAAACATGCTAATGTTGGCGGGGATCCAGCCTCTGGAAGAGGCTAACTATCACACTAGCAAAGGGGCAGGAGTGTAATCATTAAGCTATAAAAGGGGTGGTCACTTTGCCAGAAGTAGGCATTTGACAAGATATGTAGATGTTACACTACTGCTTCTTTTTCATCATGGGTCACTCTAATATAATCTATTTAAAAAACCACCCAGCATGTCTCCTCTCAACTCCCATTAGAGGTCCTTACATTTTTATCCCTGACACAAATATTTACCTCTTAACACCACAAGGCGTAAGTTTACATCCTGGCAGCAGGATACTTCCCGCAAGTAGATATAAACTTACATGGTGTTTAAAGTGTTGCCGTGGGGACTTTAATATCTGTAACACACACTTGTGGACAGCACTCCATGCTATAGGTTACAATTGTGTGACAATGTGTCTCACAAAAAGAACTAATAAAAAGAATTACGGTCCCACGACCCAATAAAAAGATTATTTCCAGCCTTGTGTGTGCCCTTCTGGACATGGTCTATAAGGAGCGCGGGTTCCATTTTCTCCAATCTACACAGTTTTTAATAACTGAAAAACACCAAAAAGGGTTAACAAACTTTCTAAATGCAGTTTTAAATCCTTTCTTTTTAAAATGGAATAATTAATGGGGGGCGGTGGTTCTAATATATAGGCCCTGAACAATGGCTAGTACAAGCAAACTTTATTTTCTATTTACGCTGACCCCTACTGCCTGCTGACACATCACTGCAGTATGTATAATCTAGTCTGACTGCTACTCATTTCTATAATATATTCTGAGACCAGGCAACAGCTTTATCCAGATAGTCGTCAATCACTGATAGGCCCGCCTACTGGACCATTAAGCTCAGAAAACGCAGAGATGAAAATGAGTAAAATGCAAGTTAGAATGAATCTTTTCCCATAAAACTATATATCAATCTGCTTAACGCATCCTACTGTACAAAATGCTGCCTGCAGAGTGGACTCAAGCAGACAGGATCCTTTTAACAATCCACAGGTGTTGGCATTAGCAGTGCAAGGAGTTCCCAAGTCAGCAGTTGATTACACTCAGAAAGCTTGGTTGACAAGTTGTTCGCATTGTTGCCTTGCAGAGCTGGAGTTCTAGGTTCATCTGACCAAGGGCAACATATGTTTAGAGCTTTTATGTTCTCTTTGTTTGTTCTTCTGTGAAAGAAAAAGTGTGGTGACCCAGTTGTTAGCACTGCTGGAGTTCTAGTTTTAAATCAGACCAAAAGCAACATCTCTACAGAATTTTTCACCTAGGAAAACCAGCAGTGCTAACAACTGAGCCACCACACTTGTTCTTTCACAATGAGCCACATTCATTAATGAGGAACCACCACCAGGACAGCAATATTTGGCTATATTCCTGTCAGAACCAGCAATTCTCGCGGCCGCCGTGCCCGCACCACCGGTCATGCCACCCGGGTTACAGGAGCGCGGCCTAGGGGAGCCCCGGTTCTAGTAATCTCCCCGGGCCACTGTAAAACTGGTCACCGCCGGGTTGCTAGAGAGGCAGCAGGTGCTTCTCTAGTTACTTGACTACCTAGCTGGCTTCCCTGGTAACGGTCTGTTCTGCAAGGCTGGGGGCGTGTCCCCAGCACCTCCTTGATTGCCCTGCTGCTGTCAGGCTCCCCGCCCCAATCAGCTGCTGGGGCGGGAGCTCTGACAGCATTTAAAAGTGTGTGTTTCCCTTCCAGCCCTTGCCAGTGTTAGTTTGGTTCTCCAGCTGCAACCGCATTTTTTCTGACTGCTCTTTGTGACCCCAGCTTTCCTGACCTCTGCTTTTGGACCTTGACTACGTTTTTGCCTTCCCCTCTGTACTGCGTACCCTCCTGTTGCCGACCCGGATTGTCTGACCACTCTAACATTTGTTTGTCTTCAGTGTCTGTTTGTCTTCCCATGTCCCGCTTCCCTAGTGAGGGTAGGGACTGCCGCCCAGTTGTCACCCTGGAGGTTAGCCCAGGGGGGCAAGTAGGCAGGGACAGGGGTTGCGGGATATCTCAGGGACCCCCATATCCCGGACACTGTCCTGACAGTTACACTGGCCGAAGGAAGGTCAGACCCTTGCATCCGCCCGGCAACTTTGAAACCCTCGATGGAGGCCGTGGTGGCTTTAGCGAACCAGGTCCAGGTCCTTACGAACCTTGTCCAGGACCTAACCGCCCACATGCAGCTACAGGAACAAGTGTCGGCTGCAGGTCCCATGCAGCCCCCTTTCGCTCCAGGAACAATGTCAGAACCTCGAGCCACGCTTCCGGATTGCTTCTCCGGAGAGAGAGGTCAGTTTTTTGCATTTAGAGAGAGCTGCAAGCTCTACTTCGATCTCCGACCCCACTCCTCTGGTACTGAATACCAGAAAGTGGGAATTGTAATTACCCGCCTGAGGGGAGAGCCCCAAAATTGGGCTTTCTCATTACCAGCCGGCTCTTCCGCCCGACTATCCCTTGACGCCTTTTTTTCCGTCTTGGGTCAAATTTATGACCGGCCGGCTATGCAGTCTCCAAGCTTCTGGCCCTGCGGCAGGGTTGCAAGATGGCGGAGGACTACTGTTCCCAATTCTGCCAACATTGTATGGAATCCGGGTGGAATGATGCCGCCCTAAAAGACCTATTTTGACCGGTCTGTCTGAGGGTCTTAAGGACCTACTCGTGGCCCACCCAGAGCCAAGAACCCTGGAGCAAGCCATGTCGCTGGCTATTCGGGCCGACCGACGTTTGAGGGCCAGACATGCCGCTCGGACCACTCCACTCCCCACACCCACTTCTTCTACTAACCCGACTTCTTCACCTCCCACCACCGAGCCCATGGAGCTGGGAGCCATGAACCCCAAGCAACGACGGGAATATTGCCTGAAGAAGAACCTCTGCTTCTACTGTGGGGAGCCGGGTCACCGCATTGCAACCTGCGCTAAAAAGCCACGTCCGGAAAACTTCCGCTCCTAGGCAGTTGTCGGGAGGACTGTCTAGGAGCCAAGGTACTCCCTGTGTTGTCCAAAATGTTATTGCCCTGCACCCTAGAATTCCATTCTTTCCACCATACTGGGCAAGCCTTCGTTGATTCTGGGGCTGCTGCTAATTTTGTTAACTTTAATTTCGTTGCTCAACTGTCCGGGGTTTTGTTACGTTTAGAGACTCCGATTTTCGTTTCAGGAGTGGACTCTACTCCATTGCAAACAGGGGTAGTTAATCTGGTTACCCCTGAGGTAAGGTTTACTATAGGAGCCCTACATGTTGAAACCTGCACATTTCTGGTGATGAGAGATTTGTCTGTGGACGTCGTCCTATGTCTCCCCTGGCTCCGGGAGCACAATCCGGTAATAAATTGGGACACGTTGGAACTGGTAGAGTGGGGTCCCCGCTGTGCCAACCACCTATGTCCGGTGGAGGTGGGGATCTCCACCTGCGAGGGGATTCCCCTACCAGATTACCTCTCCGAGTTCTTGGACGTTTTCTCCAAGCAGTTATCTGAAGCCCTGCCCCCTCATAGGGAATGGGACTGTAAAATCGATTTGATTTCTGGGGCCAAACTTCCTAAGGGCCGCATTTATAATGTAACGGTTCCAAAGAGAGAATCCATGAGGGACTATATCCAGGACAGCTTGGCCAAGGGGCACATCCGGCCCTCAGAATCCCCGGTGGGTGCCGGGTTTTTCTTTGTTGAGAAAAAGGATGGGGGTCTCCGGCCCTGTATTGACTATAGAGAGCTAAATAAAATCACAGTCAGAAACCAGTATGCTCTTCCGCTCATTCCTGACCTCCTTAACCAGGTCGCTGGTGCCAAATGGTTTTCTAAACTTGATCTCAGGGGAGCATACAACCTCATTCGCATTCGGGAGGGGGATGAGTGGAAAACCGCCTTCAAAACGCCTCTCGGTCATTTTGAATACCTAGTAATGCCTTTTGGATTGTGTAACGCCCCCGCCATTTTTCAGGGGTACATGAATTCCGTGTTTCAGGATATCATGGGGGTGTTCATTGTTGTATATCTAGACGACATTCTGATTTTTTCCTCCGATTTGCCGAGTCACCGTACTCATGTTCAGACCGTGCTAGCTCGACTCAGACGTAACCAGCTGTTTGCTAAGCTCAAGAAATGTGTTTTCGGGGTACAAAAGATATCATTCTTAGGGTATATCATCACGCCATGTGACTTCCAGATGGATTCTGGGAAGGTGAAAGCCATCACGGAGTGGGCCCGGCCAGGTACCTTGAAAGCTCTTCAACACTTCCTCGGCTTCGCCAATTACTATCGCAAGTTCATTAAAGACTTCTCCGTGGTGGCTAAACCTCTAACGGATCCCACCAGAAAGGGAGCAGATGTGAGTACCTGGTCTGCTGATGCTCTTAGGGCCTTCGATACCCTAAAGGCGGCGTTCTCTTCATCGCCCGTCCTAGTACAACCGGATCTGTCCTGCCCATTTGTGGTGGAGGTAGATGCCTCAGAGTTTGGTGTGGGAGCGGTACTGTCCCAAGGTCCCTCCACACTCACTAACCTTAGACCGTGTGCCTATTTTTCTAGAAAGTTCTCTTCCACTGAACGGAACTACGACATAGGCAACCGGGAATTGCTGGCTATTAAGTGGGCCTTCGAGGAGTGGAGGCATTTTTTGGAAGGAGCTCGTCACCAGATCACGGTACTCACAGACCATAAAAACCTCACCTATTTAGATTCCGTTAAGAGGTTAAATGCTCGGCAAGACCGCTGGGCCTTGTTTTTCTCTTGGTTCAATTTTGTTGTTACCTATAGACCCGGCTTAAAGAATGTCAAGGCAGATGCTCTGTCTAGGAGTTTTGGTTCCCCGGAACCTTCCAAATCTGAGCCTGAGAGTATTCTCTCCCCTGGGGTGGTCCTCGCTGCTGTCTCCTCCGACCTTTCACCTCTCATACACGCCACTCAACAATCCGCCCCTGAAGCCCTTCCGGAGGGCAAACTTTTTGTTCCGTTGTCACTGAGACTGAAAGTGTTAGAGGAGACACATGCTTCAGTCCTAGCAGGACACCCCGGTATCAGGGGTACTCTAGAGTTAGTATCCAGACTCTATTGGTGGCCGCATATGGCCAGGCATGTACAGTTATTTGTGTCCGCGTGCCCGGCTTGCGCAAGGGGGAAGAATCTCAGGAGACGTCCTGAGGGTCCTCTTCTTCCCTTGCCCATTCCGTCCAGGCCCTGGTCCCATTTGTCCATGGATTTTATTACTGATCTGCCATCCTCGCTTGGGAATACGGTAATTTGGGTCATAGTTGACCGTTTCTCTAAAATGTCACATTTCGTTCCTCTTTGTAAGTTGCCTAACGCCAAACTTCTGTCTGAAATGTTCATAAAGGAGATTGTTCGGCTACATGGGATCGCCGAGGATATTGTGTCAGATAGAGGGGTACAGTTCGTCGCTCGCTTCTGGCGAGCTTTCTGTAAAAATTTAAATGTTGATTTGTCTTTTTCCTCCGCCTTCCATCCCGAGAGTAATGGACAAATGGAACGGATGAATGAAGAACTTATCCAGTACCTGCGACTTTTTGTCTCTGATAACCAGTTTCAGTGGGCCAACTACTTACCTCTCGCCGAATTTGCTATTAACAACGATGTTAACTCGTCTTCCCAACTGTCACCATTTTTCTGTAACTATGGGTTCCATCCCCGTTTCTCGCTGTCTACTCCTTTTGTCTCGAACAATCCGGCCGCTGACATATCCTCTGAGGAACTGTGCACAGTTTGGGCCCAGGTTCGTAAGAACCTTTAGGGTTCCCAAGAGAAACTGCGTAAATACTCTAAGAAAAGATGTACTATCTCGGCACCGTTTGTGGTCGGGGAGCAAGTTTTATTGTCATCCAAGAATCTGAGACTTAAGGTTCCCTCCCTGATACTTGCTCCTCGGTTCATTGGCCCATTTACTGTTTCGCAGGTTATCAACCCGGTGTCGTATAAGCTGTCACTTCCTGACTCTTGGAAGGTCCACAAGGTTTTTCATAAAAGCTTGCTTAAAAAGTACGTGACTCCAGTTCTACCCACCCAGAACCCGCCCCCTCCTTCTTTGGTACAGGGGGAACAGGAGTATGAAGTAGAAAGGCTTGTTGACGCCCGACGGGTTAGAGGTGTGCTGCAGTACCTGGTCCACTGGAGAGGATTTGGCCCTGAGGATAGGACGTGGGTCCCTGCCAGGGATGTTCATGCGCCACGCCTAGTCCGATCATTCCACAGGTCTTTCCCGCTCAAGCCCACTCCTGGCCATGGGGGTCCGGTGCCCCCCCATAGAAGGGGGGGTACTGTCAGAACCAGCAATTCTCGTGGCTGCCGTGCCTGCACCACCAGTCATGCCACCAGGGTTACAGGAGTGCGGCCTAGGGGAGCCCTGGTTCTAGTAATCTCCCCGGGCCTCTGTAAAACTGGTCACCGCCGGGTTGCTAGGGAGGCAGCAGGTGCTTCTCTAGTTACTTGACTACCTAGCTGGCTTCCCTGGTAACGGTCTGTTCTGCAAGGCTGGGGGGCGTGTCCACAGCACCCCCTTGATTGCCCTGCTGCTGTCAGGCTCCCCGCCCCAATCAGCTGCTGGGGCGGGAGCTCTGACAGCATTTAAAAGTGTGTGTTTGCCTTCCAGCCCTTGCCAGTGTTAGTTTGGTTCTCCAGCTGCACCCGCGTTTATTCTGCCTGCTCTTTGTGACCCCGGCTTTCCTGACCTCTGCTTTTGGACCTTGACTATGTTTTTGCCTTCCCCTCTGTACTGCGTACCCTCCTGTTGCCGACCCGGATTGTCTGACCACTCTACCATTTGTTTGTCTTCAGTGTCTGTTTATCTTCCCGTGTCCCGCTTCCCTAGTGAGGGTAGGGACCGCCGCCCAGTTGTCGCCCTGGGGGATAGCCCAGGGGGGCAAGTAGGCAGGGACAGGGGTTGCGGGATATCTCAGGGACCCCCATATGCCAGACACTGTCCTGACAATTCCCATGCACTTTGAGAAATTTGTCTGCATTAGGGATGTTCTAGAGGCCAAATTAGTGAACTCATAAATCGATCAGATCACTCCCAGACCTAATCCAATTGTTTTAATAATTGCTCATCACTAATAATAACATACAGAACTAGCAAATGTTAACTTGACATTTATGATAACTACAATGTACTACAATGCTTTGCCAGTCATGATAACAATTGCTACAGTTGTAGCTTTTTAAAAGTTTTCTGATATTACATAACAGCCCAGACATTATATGTATTACAGCTGTGGACACATACATCCCTCTGGAAAACCAGACTTCATAGACACAAACCCGTTGTATATTCCTAATAAGTGCACAATTATATGCTTATTTCCAATTCTGTTTTCCCCGATGTAAATTACTTGCATTAACTTGTAATTAACTCCCATGGTACATATGTTTTGTTGCTAATTAGATCTGTGAAAAGCTATTTAGAGAGGATTGATTTGAATCTGTCTTTCTAGTGCTGTTCATTAACCAAGTTAACCAAAAAGAGTTGAACTGTCAGTGGCTTTCTATAATTTTCTACTTCTTTTCTTGCAAAACCATTTTAGTACTTGACTCTACAGTATCTCACTCCCAACACCACTGCTCTCCATATTCATTTAACAACGTAATGAATAGCACTATTGTTTCTGAGTTCATTTTGTTAGGTTTTCCTATGGCACCACATTTGAGAATATTTTCATTCTGCTTAATATTATTATCGTACACCTTCACAGTGATGGGCAACTTGGTCATTATATACTTAGTCTTCTCTGACACAAGACTTCACTTCCCCATGTACTATTTCCTGTGCAATTTAGCTGTCATGGACATCTGCTTTATCAACACTGTTGTACCAGGTATGTTGAAAGGATTTCTACATCAAGGAGTTCACATTTCTTTAGGATCTTGTCTCATACAATCCTTTATTTACTTCTTAGTTGGGACTGCAGAATTCTTCCTTTTTGCAGTGATGTCCTTTGACCGATATTTAGCTATATGCCACCCTCTGCGTTACCCTATGATTATGCATAGATGTGTGTATTTCCAGCTCATAGCTGGATTGTGGCTCGGATCATTCTCCACCATTGCCTTGCCTTCTGTTTTAGTACTCAAATTGAAATTTTGTAATAATTTAATTGACAATTTTTTCTGTGATACAAGTCCTCTTCTGAAGAATTCTTGCACAGATACAACTATGATTGAATTGCTATCACTTCTTGGTGCAAGCACATTATATATTTCAGTCCTTGTGACATTAATCTCTTATCTTAAGATAGTTTTAGCAGTACTGAAAATTAAGACAGCTGATGGAAGAGGAAAGGCTTTTTCCACATGTTCTTCACATGCAATTGTGGTGACCGTAATATACAGCAGCTGCATATTTTTGTATGCAAAACCAGCAAAAGGTCAGGGTGCTAATTTTAATAAAAAAGTTGCCATCCTGAATACGGTGGTGGTTCCTTTGCTCAATCCATTCATCTACACGTTAAGAAATCAAACTGTTAGAAGGTCATTCTCTGATATATTACTAATCATAACCAAAAACAAGAAAATCACGCATTGAATAATAGAAAAACAAGTCTACTGGAATATTCGACCTGCAAAAAAGACAGGCCATATAGTGTTATACAGAAGCTCACAGAAAGGCTTCCTTTACATACACTTTTTATGTAGCTTTTCTTTACCCTAAAAAAAATGTTCTTATAAATGGTTGGAATTAGCCTCTAAGGCTGCTTTTACATGGCCAAGAAACTTGCGTGAGATTTGTGCATTGCGAGATGCACAAATCTGGTGCGAATTTGAACCACATTCTTTTGAACGGAGTCATATGCATGAGTGAAATATATATAAAAATTGCTGCATGTTTTATCTCTTCATGTTCCTCAAAACGCATCACTCATTGATTTCAATGGGACCTTTAATGCATCACATTGCTCTTGCATGCTGTGCAATGTGCATGCGAGTGCAATGCGAGGTTTCCCATTGAAATAAATAGGAAACACTTCAGATCCTCTATCACATGTGAGGCTCGCATGAGAGGATCGGAATTTGTTGTGAGGTGCTTTTGCCTGAAAATCGCCTTGCATCCGTGGTTAAATCATATGTTCACTCGGCCTGATATCATGCATGCCCGTCTGTAGGTAGGCAAACTCAGAAAAAAAATTATTGAGTCTTAGTTCCGATTATTATCTTTGGTCTTCAAAATCTGAATCTCAATCAAGTGCTAAGTATTATCACCAGAGTGACTATTAAAGTCTGACGAGATTTCAACACTAGAGATGAGCGAGCATGCTCGGATAAGGTAGTTACTAAAGCGAGCATCGCTCTTCTGGAGTAATTGCATTCTTGTTTGAGCAGGCTTGGGTGGGCGGTGGGGGTTAGCGGGGGGGGGGGGGGAGAGAGAGAGAGATCTCTCTCACTCTCCCCCCTTCCCGCTCCCTCCCGCCGCCCCCCGAGCCTGCTCGGACGAGAATGCAGTTACTCGAGAGGAGCGATGTTTGCTCGAGTAACTGCCTTATCCGAGCGTGCTCGCTCATCTCTATTCAACAACTTTTGGGCTTTGAGAGATGGTCCCTCCTCCTGATAACAATTCCTATAGTTCGCGCTTGACAATATAATCCACTAACCCAGTGTTTCTCAACTCCAGTCCTCAGGACCCCAAAACAGGCCATGTCTTCAGGATTTCCTTAGTATTGCACAGATGATGTAATTATTGTCAGTGCCTCAGACATTGCTACCAGTGTTCTTACTATAGGCCATCTTGAAAACATGACCTGTTGGGGGTCCTGAGGACTGGAGTTGAGAAACACTGCACTAACCCTATCCTCAACACCTTGGACCAGGTTCCTCAGATCTCCTACAGGTGATCTTATTACAGAAAGGTCTGACTGGGATCTCACTAATCTCAATGAAGCCGACAAAGTAAGCCTGTCCTTTCTATAGAATTTGTTTCTTTTGGAAGTCTTGCAGGAACTATGTGAAGCTGCCTTATTCAAAATTTGAACTGGTTTAAACATCTCATGTTTTGTACTGCCCCTTACTCCAAGTCAATAAATAATATTTAGGCTAGTTTCACACAGACGATCGTGATTTTGCTGCGAGAAAATCACGGCAAAATTGCATCTTTGTTTTTGCGATTTTTGAGCGCCAGTGAAACTTTTTTTAAAAAAAATCTTGCATCGCATCGCTGCCACCTGCGTTAAAATAGTTTTTTTTTAAACGTGAGATAGGACTTTGTAAGGTTAAAATTGCATTGCATCAGAACGCAAATTTGTTGCGTTGCGATGCGATTTAAAGGAGACTCAATAGGGAAGTATATGAGATTTAAAAAAATCGCACACCACAAAAAGATAGAGCATTCTGCAATTTTTTTTTTTGTTGTCTCAACATCACATGAGTGAAAACATCGCAGACAGGAAGGAAACCATTGAAAATCTTTGGTTTCATAATCTGCTTTTTAACTGACTCTCGCATCAGGTGAAAATCGTGCGATTTTCTCGCCCATGTGAAACCACGCTTATTCTCTTTTCTTGTTATGAATCTCAATTCAGAAACCATATCATTTGAGAGAACGGTAGAACAAGCTCAATATTCAGTTGGCACCATCTGAGATTTCATGTATTCTTCCATTCTTCTCATGTTTTTTTCAAATGTGTCAAAATACAAGAGAGTTTATTTAACCCCTAGGTGACCCACCACATATGATTTTTAATGTCCAGGCGTTTTGGGCTTTAATCCCCAGGGACGTAAAAACACGCTCACCCTGGGGATTAAAGCCGCTGGGGCTGTGGATGTGACAGCTCCCTGCTATTGGCTGCTGGAGATAGCCGACCGCCATGAACTGTCATGAGGGGCCACGAAATGCCACCCCCGATAACGTGAACACTGTTATCCAAAGAATAAAGTAAAAAATTCAAATAAAATTAAAGTTTCTGCTCTTCCCACGGATCGAATCCATTAGGAGAGCTGAAACTACTCACCTCCATCCTCTGTGATGTTCCACGGTGTTCTGGTTTTTCCAGGACTTGACACTGTCTTCTGCACATGCGCAAAAGACGTAAAATGTTAGGTGCATGCACAGAGGCCCGGGGAGCCCAGAAGATTTAAAATCTCCCTGCTCCCAGCTAATGGCGATCATGTAAAGTAAAAAAAAAAGGGGAAAAAAAATGTTTAAAAAGTTTAAGTTTCATATCCATGAAAGGAGATGAAATACATACCTAAGGCCCCAGATTTATCCGCGAACCTTACCCCGGTTTCTATGTATGTGCCCATCACTAAAGTGGCGGACACATGTGCAAAAGCCGTGGATTGCTGGGTTAATTTAAAATCTCCCTGTTCCTGACTACCAAATGTAGCCAAGAGCTTGGAGATTTCATGGAGGGCCGCAGTGTGCAGTCCCTGATCACGTGATGTAAATGTAAAAAAAAGTTCAAGTTTCACCTTCCGTCATGGTCAGATCAATGAGGGAAGGTGAAATTACTTACCTAAGGCCTCCAGCAGTGTCTTCTGATTGGATCTTTTTCCGCAGACCTTTCCACAGCTTCAGCGCATGCGGTCGTCAGTAAAATGGAGAGGGCCAGGGAAATTTAAAATCTCCTTGCTCTTTGATACTAAGGGTAGCCGAGAGCTTGGAGCAGTGACCGAGAGCTGCAGTGAGCGGTCCCCAGTCACGTGATCACTGTTATCAAATGGATAATGGCGATCACATAAAAGTTAAAGTTTAATCTCCCCTCACCGATACGATTAGAAAGAGGAAATGAAACTTCTTACCAGAGGCCTCCACATTTTAACCCTGATGCGATTCTCCTTCATGGACCTTCCCCAGCTTCTGTGCATACGCCCACCAGAAAAATGTTGGATACATGCGCAGGAGCCGGGCCTGGGAAATTTAAAATCTTCTTGCTCCTGGCTACCAAAGGAAGCAGAGAGCCTGGAGCAGTGACCGGTGGCCTCAACGAACAGTCCGAAATCTCGTGATCAAAAAGTAACAACAGTATGGGAAAATATCAACAAAAGAAGATGTACTGCGAATAACTGCCTGTGTGAGTACACAGCCATGCGCAGTACATTATGCGGCTGTACACAGGGCCACAGCTAGGCTCACAGCTGGAATCCACTGCTGGCCTCCGCAAGTGGATTCCAAATACAGCTGTGTGAGTCCAGCATTATTCAGAATGCAATCTGTAATATGTAATTTACAAGAAGTGCCCCAGAATGCTCTACTTCCAGGAGGAGCTTGTTGAGCGCCTTCTGTGTATATTTTTCATATGCTTTACACACCTAGGTAAATCTGTTAAGGGATCTAGTTTTTAAAATGGGGTTGGCTCTACAAGTAAGCAACGGGGCCAGAAATTGATTCAGTTGTGCCCTGAAAGCCAAAGGGTGTTCTCTCCATTACAGGTCTAGCCATGTGTCTAGTAAGCAGATTGGGGCCACAATGGGTAAGTTTCTGAACACAGGACAAACAAGAGTATCCATTTTGGGGTGCAAGTCTTCATTTATATGTGTTCTGTACAAAAAAAAATGTTATTAAAATGACACAATTGCCAAAAAAATGAAAATCAATAATTGTTTCCTTCTGCTTTGCTTAGATTCATTCAAAAACTGTGGGGTCAAAATACCTGGAACACCTAGATATCCCTTTGATTTGCTTAGTCTCTTTGGCACTGTGAACAGGATGCATGGAAGGTTCAGAGGTTGATTTTTAGCAGAATTCCTATAATCTGGAATTTTAAGAACTCTGTCCAATAATCTAGAAAATAGTGTGATATTGCATAAAACATATTTATTTTTAAGAAAAATTCGGTTTTAAATGAATCTGTTGAGATTCCAGGTTGAGAGCAGACTCCCTATAATACTTTAGCCATCGAGTGCTCACAATGTGTGGGTTTAAGAGAATCATGGAAAACGTTTTTGAAGAATGCTGAACCAGTGAATGTGGTGGCATTAGAGATGAGCGAGCACCGAAATGCTTCGGTGCTCGTTGCTCGAGTCGAACTTTTCGCGATGCTCGAGAGCTCGTTTCGAGTAACGAACCCCATTGAAGTCAATGGGCGACTCGAGCATTTTTGTATATGACCAATGCTCCAGATCGGTCTTCACTTGTGAAAAACCAGAAAACATCCGAAATCCATGGAAACACCGCAGAAACGGATAGAGCAGGGCAGGGGCAGCATGCAGGGCTGCATCTCAGGCTCCCAGGTCCCACTATTAAACCACAATAGGGGCAAGAGTCTGGCCCCTCCCCCTAACAATTTTTACTTTGGACAAACCCTCATTAGCAAGGCACACCTTAGCAAAGCACCACACTACCTGCAACCAAGCACAATCACTGCCTGCGGTCACACCGCTGCCTCTTCTCCTGGGTTACATGCTGCCCAACCCCCCGCACGACCCTGCGTCCACAGCGCACACGCTCGCTTCATAGCTACACCACCATCATGTCTATTTCCAAGTGCGCCTGCGATGAGGAGGAACTGGAGGCACACACTGCAGAGGGTTGGCAGGGCCAGGCAGCGACCCTCTTCGAAAGGGGTGGGCGATAGCCCACAATGCTGTTGAGAATTGATGAGAAATTGACATTCGATCTTCACGTAAGCGGGCCCAGGGTCAAGCTCGTTCCCAGCCTCCATCTTGTGTGACCCAAGGTGCCGCGAGTTACATAGCAATGGGAAATCAATGTGCCCACACACGATTCATTCTGTGTTGGTGTCGGATAGCTCAATCGACACCGCAAGGGGAAAGCCATCTGCACTCTGCCCCCTACGTAAGTCAGTCAGTGTCTTTGTGCCAGACAGGAAAATCACCGCAATGGGAAGTCTGTGTGCACCCACAGCATAGGTGGGTCCTAGGCGACCCAAGACATGAACCATGAAGAAATCAGAGTGCCCAAACAGGGCAGACTTTCACTGCGCCAAGGACATAAGCCTCAGCCCACATCCTCAGCAATCGTGGGCATAAAGCGGACATCGATGTTAGCACAGCATTGAACGTCTCATTAATGCAGTAACACTCCTCTTCTTTGGCCCAAACCAGTGTATCAGATAACTGTGTAACACGAGAGCAAATACATGATGCCCAGTGCTGATCCCCTGACCCCAAGCAGGAGGAGGAGGTGGCCTTACAAGGCCAAAAAAGCATGACCAGGACCCACTGTAGCCTGTGTGGGAAATATGTGAGCAGGCCCTTGGTACGGCTTGGTTCCAGCAAACACCCTCTGGTACCCAAGGTGCCGCGAGTTACATAGCAATGGGCAATCCGGGTCCCCTAACACAATTCATTCTGTGTTGGTGTCGGATAGCTCAATCGACACCACAAGGGGAAAGCCATCTGCACTCTGCCTCCTACCCAGGTCAGTCAGTGACTTTGTGCCAGACAGGTAAAACACCGCTATGAGAAGTCTGTGTGCACCCACAGCATAGGTGGGTCCTAGGCGACCCAAGACATGAACCATGAAGAAAACAGAGTGCCCAAACATGGCAGACTTTCACTGCGCCGAGGACATAGGCCTCTGCACAAAGCCTCAGCAATCGCGGGCGTGAAGCGGACTTCGATGCTACTTCAGCTGCGAAGCTCTCAGTAAATCAGTTACGCTTTCTTTCACCACTTCAATGACTGGATTAGCCAGCAAAATTTTCCACAGGCCCAACCTGGCGCAGTTGCATATCCCCCGGGACATAGGCCTCAGCCGACACCCTCAGCAATCGGGGGCATGAAGCGGACTTCGATGATACTTCAGCTGCGAAGCTCTCAGTAAATCAGTTACGCTTTCTTTCACCACTTCAATGACTGGATTAGCCAGCAAAATGTTCCACAGGCCCAACCTGGTGCAGTTGCAGTTCCCCCGGGACATAGGCCTCAGCCCACACCCTCAGCAATTGCGGGCATGAAGTGGACTCCGATGCTACTTCAGCTGCGAAGGTCTCAGTAAATCAGTTACGTTTTCTTTCACCGCTCCAATGACTGGATTAGCCAGCAAAAAGTTCCACAGGCCCAACCTGGCGCAGTTGCAGTTCCCCCGGGATATAGGCCTTAGCCCACACCCTCAGTAATGGCGGGCATGAAGCGGACTTCGATGCTACTTCAGCTGCGAAGGTCTCATTAATGCAGTAACGCTCCTTTTCTTTGGCCAAACTAGTGTATCAGATAACTGTGGTAACACGAGAGCAGTGCTGATCCCCTGACCCCAAGCAGGAGGAGGAGGTGGCCTTACAAGGCCAAGAAACCATGACCAGGACCCACTGTAGCCTGTGTGGGAAATATGTGAGCGGGCCCTTGGCCCGGCTTGGTCCCAGAAAACACACTCTGGTACCCAAGGTGCCGCGGGTTACATAGCAATGGGGAATCCAGGTCCCCTCACACTATTCATTCTGTGTTGGTGTCAGAAAGCTCAATCGACACCGCAAGCGGAAAGCCATCTGCACTCTGCACCCTACCCAAGTCAGTCAGTGACCTTGTGCTAGACAGGTAAAACACCGCTATGGGAAATCTGTGTGCACCCGCAGCATAGGTGGATCCTAGGCGACCCAAGACATGAACCATGAAGAAATCAGAGTGCCGGGGCGTGGCCTGGATGGAGACCGGAGCGGCTGCATCTCTGTGAGCTCCGTGAGACTCGGCATACTAAAAGCTACACAAAGCAGAACGAAGAGAGATTTACCTTCCACAACTCCACCGGAGAGCCTAAGCACTGATGGCAGCAAGAAGAAGAGGGAGAGCGGGACCGCAGCGCCTCACCTCGTTCTTTACAGCCCGCTCGAGTGAAGGAGGAGGAGAGGAGAGAGACGCCGGTAAGCGGGAGCAGCAGACACCAGTCGGAGCGACAGCCTGGGGAAGCACCCTCCAGAGTGGAAAAGGTAGGCGATCTCCCACCGCTCCCCTACCCCAGGGATCCCACAAAAAAGCCTCAGAGACGCAGGCAGGGGTAACCAAGATGGCGCCAGACACACCTGCTCTGAATAAGTTTCCCGCGGGCCAGAAGCAACAACAACAAGAGGCAGCAGAGCCAAACACTCCCAGCACTCCACAACCAATTGACTCTGTGCAACAAATACACACAACCCCAAACCAACGCTAACTACTGATGACATCGATGACCCCATACAAAACATGAGCGGCTCAGAACAAGCAGCATCAGAAATCTTTATAAAGCAAATGATAATGGCACTGAGGGGGTCCCTACAAAAGGACTTACAGTCTGTCTCATCCGCTCTAAACTTATCGCTAACAGAACTAGGCACAAGAGTGGACCATATAGAGAATAAGTTCGCTGAATTCACATGCTCCCACAACGATCTCATCAATGCTCACTACAACGTCGATTAAGAACTAGAAGCATTAAAAAGCAAAGTAGCGGATATGGAGGATAGGAACCGTCGAAATAACCTGAAACTACGAGGAATAGCAGAAACAGTAACTCAACCGGAACTCAAAGAATATATCCAAAAACTAATAAAAAACACTCTGCCAAATACCACCGATGAAGAGAGAATCATCGATAGGGCGCACAGACTACCCCACCCGAAATTAATCCCAGACCATCTACCCAGGGACGTAATAATAAGAATCCACTTTTTTCATGTTAAAGAAGCCCTGTTATATGCGGAAGGAAGAACGCAAACCTCCCAGCGCCATATGAACAAATAAAGCTATTCACAGATCTCTCTCAAGCTACCCTACAAACGAGGAGAAAATTCTGAAACATCACACAAATATTGCGTGAGAACAGCATGCCGTACAAGTGGGGCTTCCCGCCCAAACTAATCATAACAAGAAACGAAAGAACCCACGTCATGCAAAAGCCAGAAGAAGGCCAACAACTCCTAAGCAAATGGGGGCTTATAACAGAAAACCAGAACTCACCAAGGCATCTTAACACCGAGTGGGACAAAGTACCTAATCGCTGAATTTTACAGCTGACAATCTCTCTCCCCCCAGGAATCGAAACTTCAAGAACATTGTTCACACTCTCTTCACATGTTCATATCTTCTCTTCAAAACAATATAACCATAGCCAAGGTCTTACAACGGCTGGACAAATTTCCCCCACAAGAAGGAACGGTCCCCTCATGCGGGCGCTGAAATGTCTAAAAAGGGCAGCCGATGTTCTAACTTTTACAAGTTTGTTTTTTCCCACCTGTTTAGGTCCTTCCCAGTCCCCACCCCATCCCCCCTAACCTGGAGGTGTGCATTAAAAACCAACCTAACATCTTCGGAGCCACAACAGGGCAAGGAAGACAAAACCGAGAGGAAAACCCTCTACCGACTCGACCGCAGAAACAAGAAGATGGTGAATACACTCGAACCCACGAAGCAAGGTAAAGACCCTTCACCATGGATACAAAGTTGATGTCCCTCAATGTTAAGGGGCTTAAGTCCCCCTACAAAAGGGCCTCCCTTTGGAAAGACGCCTTAGCCGCACATGCGGACATCTTTTGTCTGCAAGAGACTCACTTTATAAAAGAAAAACATCCTAAGTTCACCCACCCTAAGTACCCAGAAATATTTATGTCCAACACAGATTTTAAAAAAAGCAGGAGTCCTTATAACGTTCAAGGACTCAATCGAGTTTAAATTGCATAATTCCGTAATAGATGAAAAGTGTAGATTCATAATATTAATATGCGATATTAACGGATGTTTAATAACATGGGTCAATATCTACGCACCGAACTCTTCTCAAATAAGCTTTCTCAACAAATTAATGCGGAGAGTCAGGAAATGTCAAAGGGGTCAGCTTTTATTGTGTGGTGATTTCAACATAATCTCCGACAGGGCACTGCACACCAATAGTAGAGGAAGATCAAACACGCCCACACTATCCCCATGGCTTTTGAAAGAAGAACTTTATGACATATTTAGATGCATAAACGTAAACTCGAGGGAATTTTATTCCACGAGACATAAAGTTTTTACCAGAATAGATATGTTCCTAGCAGACTTTTTTTTACTCCCAAGAGCAAAATCAACCACGATAGGTACTGCGTCCTGGTCGGATCATGCCCCAGTATTCTTGTCTTTGGGACTATCAAAATCCGAGTATCTCCCCAAAATATGGAGAAATAATGGCTACCTAATGAAAGCTGACCCCTACAATAGTCAAATATATTCTGCTATACAAGAATATTTCGCAATAAATGACACACCTGACATTAGCCCATTCCCATTATGGACCGCGCATAAAACAGTAATAAGGGGATTGATGATCCAGCAGGGACCTAGATACAAAAAAGAAAAAACTAAAAAACTATCTGATCTTCTCACAAAAACAAAAGAGCTAGAGCTAGCAGTACAACAAAACCCATCAGAAGAAAAACATAGAAATCTACTAAAAGCCAGACAGGACATAAGAGACCACCTAATGCTGGACCATGAAAGACTCCTTAAAGCATATAACACCACCTACTACACAGACAACAACAAATTCAGCAGGTATATGGCCCGCAAAATCAAACAAAGACGCATTAAGTCCAGAATACCACATATTATAGAACCAGACTCAGAACAGAAAATTAGCAGCCCTAAGGGCATAGCTGAGGCATTCTCCAGATTATACGCAAAACTTTACAATCTAAAAAATGATAACTCAACAAATCAACCAGATGTAGAAAATATTAAAAAGATTCCTAAGCGACATTAACCTCCCGACACTAAACGCGGAACAACTCGAGGAACTCAACACCCCGATCTCCACTCAGGAAATTCTTAAAACAATCAAGCACCTTAAAAAAGATAAAGCCCCGGGCTCGGATGGGTACTCTAACGAGTACTATCAACTATTTGGAAAAGACTTATCAATGCACCTTGCCAAAACATTTAACGCAGCTATGAAACTTGGCCAGCTGCCTACAGAAATGCTCCAAGCTACAATCGTCACGATTCCAAAGCCAGACAAGGATCACTCATCCCCGGCCAATTATAGGCCAATTTCCTTACTTAACAGCAGCACAAAAATTTACGCAAAAATCTTAGCCCAAAGACTTATGGAGATCATGCTGAAATTAGTGCATAGCGACCAGGTTGGCTTCACCCTGGGCCGCCAGGCATCAGACGGCACAAGAAGGATTATGGACCTTCTGGCGGCAGTGACAGAAATGCGAACGCCTTCTCTGCTCCTTACCTTGGATGCAGAGAAGGCGTTCGACAGAATACATTGGGGCTACGCATTCGCAGTATTGGAAAAGTTTGGATTTAAGGGTGAAATACTTGGAGCTATCCGGGCCTTGTATTCCTCCCCAATGGCAAAAGTGCTGGCCAACGGAGTCCTATCCAACAGCTTTAATATCACCAATGGTACACGACAGGGGTGCCCCCTCTCCCCCCTACTATTCGTTCTAACAATCGAGCCCTTTGCTGAAAAAATAAGAATGGACCCAGAGATCAGAGGAGTTCCCTTGTCCCTCCGCCAACACAAGATCGGACTCTTTGCCGACGATGGGGCATTGATTATGACCCACCCGATGACATCCCTGAGAGCAATTACAAGAAACATCAACGATTTTGGCCAAGTTTTATACTATAAAATCAATGCCCACAAATCCCAAATACTAGGAATAAATATAAAAAAAAATACGAAAGAAATAATACAAAAAGAATTCCCATTTTCGTGGGAGTCAGAGGAAATACCATATTTGGGCCTTAAACTCACGATCCCTCTGAACAAGATGCCGTTAACAAACCTAACCCCCCTAATGAACTCCCTCCAAAAAGAATTAGACAATTACAAAAAAACAACCCATGTGGTTGTGGAGGATAGTGTTATACAAGATGATGGTTTTACCAAAAATCTTATATATATTCAGAACGATGATTATACCTATCCCCCAAAAGCTCCTCAAATCTTTACAAAACCAAATGCTAACATTCATTTGGGAAAAAAAAAGGGACCAAGAATGGTAGCCTCCATACTTTACACCTCCAGGGGAAGGGGTGGGATGGGAGTTCCCAACATAACAGCGTACTACAAAGCCACAATAACACAACAACTGAGAGCCTGGTGTGCCCCACAAGACACTAGCTGGCCAGCAATCGAAAAACATCTGGGAGGGGGAAAAAACCTTCGTACAATACTACTAGCAGCATCAATTGATCCGAACATCAAGACTCCAAATTACCCATCTATCAAAACCTCAATAGAAACAAGGCTAACCACTACTGAAATCACTAAATAGCACACCCCAAGGAGACACATACGAATACAAATTGAAGCCTTTGAATCACTCATCCCTAATATTTCATTAAACAGTTGGAAACAAAAAGGAATCAACTCATTATCAGACATTCAAAAAGACTCCAAACTCATACCGTTTGATAGACGAAAACGAAACTGACTAATTCAGATCTACTCCAATACATGCAAATAAAAAGCTACTTGTTAGGCAATAAAAACCTTACATTCTCACTACCTCTACACCTGTACAACCTACTATATACACCGAACCTACCAAAAAACAGACTAAAACAATGGTATGAGATACATAACGGAGAAGCAAGAGAAGACCCGAACAAACAAAAAAAAAATGCACATACTTAATTGGGAAAAGGAGTTAAAAATATCATACGACTTAGATTATTGGACAAAAACCTGTAACTGGGCATTCAAGTGCACTCTAAGCGCCAAACTATTAGAAGTCCACCAAAAAACACTAACAAGGTGGTATTACTCCCCCCTAAGACTGGCCCAGATGTTTCCAGGAAACCCGGGAAATTGTTGGAGGCGATGCGAAGAAAAAGGATCCCTCTTGCATATATTTTGGGAATGCCCCATCCTACATTCCATATGGAACTCGATACCCACGATCATTCATAAAATTTGGGGAATTAAAATCAGACTGAAACCTCAAACAGCGATCCTACTATTAGAGGCAGAAAATTCATAACACACATGTTACTTTGTGTCAAACTACTAATAGTCAAGAACTGGAAATCCACCAAACCCCCACACCACAAAACCTTACTAAGATGCTATCAGAACATAGCACACTCGAAAAGATTTTCGCAATAAAACAAAATAGAATGACCAAACTCAAGGAAATATGGCAACCCTGGATAAAAGCAACAAAAAAGGACTTAATCCCCTGGGAGTCGCACTAACAATAAAGGGAAAAAGGGAACAGAGAACCCTCTCACAAAGGCCCTACAACGACAAAGAATACACATTGGTTAGAAATGGAAATGCACCTAAACACCTCCACTTCCCTAGTTCCCCCCCTCCCCATCCATCCCACCTATACCCCCCCCCCCTCCCTGCCCAACTTCCCAATTGGTTATTTAAAAATAATTGTGACTTAGTCTGGTAATCGAGTTTAAGATGTAAAGTGACTTATCTCTGTATGAACAACATGTATGCCGAAAAGATTGTTATTATGTAACTTACCTTGACTTCACAATAAATAAAAACCATTGAAATTAAAGAAATCAGAGTGCCCGAACGTGGAAGACTTTCACTGCGCCGAGGACATAGGCCTCTGCGCAAACCCTCAGCAATCGCGGGCATGAAGCAGACTTCGATGCTAGTTCAGTTGTGAACGTCTCATTAAGGCAGTAATGCTCCTCTTCTGCGGCCCAAATGAGTTTCTTAGATAACTGTGGTAACACGAGAGAAAATACATATTGGCATTGGCCCACAATTGATGCCCTAGTCAGTGAGTGTTTTTGGGCCAGATAGGTAAAACACCCCGATGGGAAGTCTGTGTGCACCCATAGTATAAAAAGACAACATTCCAGTAGAAAAGGTATAAGCAGACCCCAGAAACATTTTGGTTGCAGTAGTATAGGCAGACCCCTGTAACATTTATGGAGCAGTAGTATAGGCAGACCGTTGTAACATTTACGTGGCAGAAGTATAGGCAGACCCCTGTAACATTTATGGAGCAGCAGTATAGGCAGACCCCTGTAACATTTACGTGGCAGAAGTATAGGCAGACCCCTGAAACATTTATGGAGCAGCAGTATAGGCAGACCCCTGTAACATTTACGTGGCAGAAGTATAGGAAGACCCCTGTAACATTTATGGAGCAGCAGTATACGCAGACCCCTGTAACATTTACGTGGCAGAAGTATAGGCAGACCCCTGTAACATTTTTTTAGCAGCAGTATAGGCAGACCCCTGTAACATTTACATGGCAGAAGTATAGGCAGACCCCTGTAACATTTTTGTAGCAGCAGTAGAGGCAGACCCCTAACAGACACCAACCGCAAAACGTCAGCCTTTATGCCTTGCAGCGAACTTCTCAGCAGGCATAGCAGCAGGATGGTAACGCTAATGATTGCAGCGTCGCCACTCACCATCTGGGTAGACTCCTCAAAGTTTCTAAGGACCTGGCAGATGTCTGCCATCCAGGTCAACTCCTCGGTAAAGAATTGGGGAGGCTGACTACCACTACGCCGCCCATGTTGGAGTTGGTATTCCACTATTGCTCTTTGCTGCTCACAGAGCCTGGCCAACATGTGCAGCGTAGAATTCCACCGTGTGGGCACGTCGCACAGCAGTCGGTGCTCTGGCAGATTAAACTGATGTTGCAGGGTCCTCAGGGTGGCAGCGTCCGTGGTGGACTTGTGGAAATGTGCGCAGACGCGGCGCACCTTGCTGAGCAGGTCTGACAAGTGCGGGTAGTTTTTCAGAAACCGCTGAACCACCAGATTGAAGACGTGGGCCAGGCATGGCACGTGTATGAGGCTGCCGAGCTGCAGAGCCGCCACCAGGTTACGGCCGTTGTCACACACGACCATACGCGGTTGGAGGCTCAGCGGTGAAAGCCAGAGGTCGGTCTGCTTTGTCAGACCCTGCAACAGTTCTGGAGCCGTGTGCCTCTTGTCACCTAGTAGTTTCAGCATGGCCTGCTGATGCTTGCCCACCGCTCTGCTGCTGCGCCATGCCACACCGAATGCTAGCGACGTGCTAGCCCACTATATAGGACAATATAAGCAACAATGGAGAAAAGCCGATTCCTTTAAAAAAAAACACTTATTTTATTCTTCTTTTATTCCAAAAAATCCATAAAATTGCTAATGGTAAGTATAGTGTAAGACAATGTCTATGCTCGGACGCATTTTGAAAGACACAATAGCGACAAGAGTGCCCCCCCCCCCCCCCCACTGTCAGCATAAAGATCGTTCTCCTCTGCCATAGCTGTAACAGCTGTGCCAGAGAAGAACGATGTTAGCCCATTGAATTCAATGGAGCCGGCAATACAGCAGGTTCCACTGAAAGCAATGGGCTGCCGGCGATCGCAGGATGAATTGTCGGGAAGGGCTTAAATATATAAGCCCTTTCCTGCAATTCATCCAGAAATGTGTTACAATAAAAATATATACCGTATATACCGGCGTATAAGGCGTCGGGGCGTATAAGACGACCCCCCAACTGTCACCTTATACGCCGGGAATACAGCGGAGCAAAGAATAAGAATCATTACTCACTTCTCCTGGCGTTCTGCGGTGCTGCTGCAGGCTGTCGCTCCCTCCTGGTCCCCGGCAGAGCATTGCTTTCTGGACACAGGGCTTGAAATCCCTGCCTCCAGAAAGCACACGTGCCTTCAGCCAATCACAGCCAATGACAATGATGTCATTGAATGGCTGTGATTGGCTGAAGGCACGTGTGTTTTCTGGAGGCGGGGATTTCAAGCCCTGTGTCCAGAAAGCAATGGCTGTGATTGGCTGAAGGCACATGTGTTTTCTGGAGGCGGGGATTTCAAGCCCTGTGTCCAGAAAGCAATGCTCTGCCGGGGACCAGGAGGGAGCGACAGCCTGCAGCAGCACCGCAGAACGCCAGGAGAAGTGAGTAATGATTTTTATTCTTTGCTCCGCTGTATTCCCGGCGTATAAGGTGACAGTTGGGGGGTCGTCTTATACGCCCCGTCGCCTTATACGCCGGTATATACGGTATATATTTTTATTGTAACACATTTCTGGATGAATTGCAGGGAAGGGCTTATATATTTAAGCCCTTCCCGACAATTCACCCCGCGATCGCCGGCAGCCCATTGCTTTCAGTGGAACCTGCTGTATTGCCGGCTCCATTGAATTCAATGGACAAACATCGTTCTTCTCTGCCACAGCTGTTACAGCTGTGGCAGAGAAGAATGATTTGTCTTCTATATGTTCTCAATGGGGTCGGCGCTGCTGCCGCCGGCCCTATTGAGCGCATATAGAGAAGAGAACAGGAATCGCAGATCGCACATAGGTGCGATCGCAAATATGTCCAACGCATTTCGGCGCCTAACCGCGACTTTTTCGAGTGCTTGAAAAAGTCGCGGTTAGGCGACGAAACGCGTTGGACATATTTGGATATATTTGCTAATAAAAGTATGCATGGTTATTCAAGGAGCCTCTGATTGATTTAACAAAAGGTCTCTCTGGAGCGCTGGATCTTTTTTCTTTTTCCTATATCTACTGATTCATCGTCGCATCACCTGCCAGTGGTGTGACAGATCCCTGCCTGCTCCTTTTGCTTTATGTTAATTTTTCCGGTCTGGAGGGAGGATTTCCAGAAATTTTGGACGAAGGTTTTCCAGTAATATATACAACGCCCACCAGGATGTGGAGGTGTTTGGTGGGGGGTCATATGCCAGGCCCACCCACCTGCACCGGGTAAGTTCCATTTACATATTTTCCACAGTAACTTTATACCACAGTGGGAGGAGCGCTGTCTCATAATAGTCTTTTTATTCTAGCAGTATGAGAGTCAAGAGGTGTGTCGTTTCTCCTTAAGGAGAACACCAAAAAAGTGTGTGGAGACACCTATGGGGTGAGTGGGTTGGTGGATGACATTGTCTCTCGCCAAGGAGAGCACCCAGAAGGGGTGTGAGAAGACACCTGAAATGTGAGTGAGGAGTAGAGATGAGCAAGCACCAAAATGCTCGGGTGCTCGTTGCTCGAGTCGAAATTTTCGTAATGCTCGAGAGCTCGTTTCGAGTAATGAACCCCATTGAAGTCAATGGGCGACTCGAGCATTTTTGTATGGGACCGATGCTCCGCATAGCTGATGACTTGTCAAACACCGGAAAACATCTGAAAGTCATGGAAACACCACAGAAACAGATAGGGAAGGGCAGGGACAGCATGCATGGCTGCATTTGAGGCTCCCAGGTCCCGCTATTAAGCCACAATGGGGGCAAGAGTCTGGCGTCACCCCCCTAACAATTTTTACTTCAGACAAACCCTCATTAGCAAGGCACACCTTAGCTAAGCACCACACTACCTGCAACCAAGGACAATCACTGCCTGCGGGTGACACCGCTGCTTCTTCTCCTGGGTTACATGCTGCCCAACGACCCTGCGTCCACAGCGCACACAAAAGTTTCCAGCTGCCCTCGTGCCACACGCTGGCTTCATAGGTACACCACCCTCATGTATATTTCTAAGTGTGTCTGCGATGAGGAGGAAACGGAGGCACACACTGCAGAGGGTTGGCAAGGCCAGGCAGCGACCCTCTTTGAAAGGGGGGGCGATAGCCCACAATGCTGTTGAGAATTGATGATAAATTGACGTACGATCATCATTCCAATCCTGTGCCACCTTTGTTGCAAAATTGTCAGGAGCCGCAAACGTGGGCATAAAGGGGACTCAGGTGCCAGCCCAGAACTTCTACACATCTCCACAATGCAGCAATACTCTGTGTGGGAAGCACGTGAGCGGGCTCAGGGTCAGGCTCAGTCCCAGCCTCCATCTTGTGTGACCCAAGGTGTCGCGAGTTACATAGCAATGGGAAATCCATGTGTCCCCACACAATTCATTCTGTGTAGGTGTTAGATAGCTCAACACCGCAATGGAAAGTCTTTGAGTTCCTTAGAATTGCCTATGCTGTCGGTGCACAAAAATGGTATTACACAAGGAGAAATCAGAGCTCCCAAACATGGCAGAGTTTCACCCCGCAAGGACCTCGGCCCACATTTCTACCCTAGTCAGTCAGTGTATTTGTGCCAGACAAGTAAAATAACGCAATGGGGAGTCTTTGTGCACTCACAGCATAGGCGAGCCCAAGAAACTCAAGCATGGTATTACACATGAGGAAATCAGAGTGCCCAAACATGGCAGAGTTTCACCCTGCGAAGGGCCTCGGCCTACTTTTCTGCCCTAGTCAGTCAGCGTATTAGTGTCAGACAGGTAAAACACCGCTATGGGAAGTCTTTGTGCACTCACAGCATAGGTGAGCCAAAGGAACCCAAGGAAAGTATTAAACATGAAGCAATTACAGTGCCCAAGCATGGCAGACTTTCACTCCGCTGTGGACCTCGGCCTCTGCACACACCCTCAGCAATCATGGGCATAAAGCGGACTCCGATGCTAGTACAGCTGTGAACCTCTCATTTAATTAGTTGCGGTTGCTTTCATCACTCCAAAGACTGGATTAACCAGGAACAAGTTCCACAGGCCCAACCAGGTGCAGTTGCATTTCCCCAAGGACCTCGGCCTCTGCAGACACCCTCAGCAATCGTGGGCATAAAGCGGACTCCGATGCTAGTAAAGCTGTGAACGTCTCATTTAATTAGTTGCGGTTGCTTTCACAGATTCAAAGACTGGATTAACTAGGAACAAGTTCCACAGGCCCAACCTGGCGCAGTTGCATTTCCCCCAGGACCTCGGCCTCTGCACACACCCTCAGCAATCATGGGCATAGAGTGGACCCCGATGCTAGTACAGCTGTGAACGTCTCATTAATGTAGTAACGCTCCTTTTGTTTGGCCCAAACCAGTGCCGCAGATAACTGTGGTAGCACGAGAGAAAATACATGTTGCCCAGTGCTGATCCCCTGACCCCAAGCAGGAGGAGGAAGTGTCATTACAAGGCCAAGAAACCAGGACCAGGACCCGCTGTAACCTGTGTGGGAAGTATGTGTGTGGGAAGTTGTGCTTAATGCAGGTGGGCTTCGGCCCACACTGCATGCCCCAGTCAGAGTGGGGTTCTTTAGAAGTGGAAACAGATGCATTTACAACTCCCTGTGGACCCACAGCATGGGTGGCTCCCTGGAACCCACCGGCGGTACATAAAAATATCCCATTGCATTGCCCAACACAGCTGAGGTAGTAATGTCATGTTTAATGCAGGTGGGCTTCGGCCCACACTGCATGCCCCAGTCAGACTGGGGTTCTTTAGAAGTGGACACATGTAGTTACAACTCCCTGTGGACCCACAGCATGGGTGGGTGCCAGGAAGCCACCGGCGGTACATAAAAATATCCCATTGCATTGCCCAACACAGCTGAGGTAGTAGTAATGTCATGTTTAATGCAGGTGGGCTTCGGCCCACACTGCATGCCCCAGTCAGACTGGGGTTCTTTAGAAGTGGACACATGTAGTTACAACTCCCTGTACACCCACAGCATGGGTGGCTCCCTAGAACCCACCGGCGGTACATAAAAATATCCCATTGCATTGCCCAACACAGCGGATGTAACGTCAGCTGTAATGCAGGTGGGCTAAAAATTCCTTTGATTACACTGTAGGCGAGGGCCCACAAAAATTGCTGTATCAACAGTTCTAATGTACATCAGAAAAATTGGCTATGGCCAACCAAGAGGGCAGGTGAAACCCATTAATCGCTTTGGTTAATGTGGCTTAATTGGTAACTACTAGGCCAGGAGGCAGCCCAGTTAAAATAAAAATTGGTGGAGGTGAAAGTTTCAACGCTTTAATGAGCATTGAAATGTATAAAATATGTTTAGAAAAATTATATGACTGAGCCTTGTGGGCCTAAGAAAAATTGCCCGTTCGGCGTGATTATGTGAGGTTTCAGGAGGAGGAGCAGGAGGAGGAGGAGGAATATTAGACACAGATTGATGAAGCGAAAAGGTCCCCGTTTTTGATGGGGATACAGAACGATGCTTCCATCCGCGGGTGCAGCCTACCTATTGCTTAGGTATCGCTGCTGTCCGCTGGTGGAGAAGAGAAGTCTGGGGAAATCCAGGCTTTGTTCATCTTGATGAGTGTTAGCCTGTCGGCACTGTCAGTTGACAGGCGGGTACGCTTATCTGTGATGATTCCCCCAGCCGCACTAAACACCCTCTCTGACAAGACGCTAGCCACAGGACAAGCAAGCACCTCCAGGGCATACAGTGCGAGTTCAGGCCACGTGTCCAGCTTCGACACCCAGTAGTTGTAGGGGGCAGAGGCGTCACCGAGGACGGTCGTGCGATCGGCTACGTACTCTCTCACCATCCTTTTACAGTGCTCCCGCCGACTCAGCCGTGACTGGGGAGCGGTGACACAGTCTTGCTGGGGAGCCATAAAGCTGGCAAGGGCCTTAAAGACGGTTGGCGTGCCTGTGCTGTACATGCTGCCTGATCTCCGCGCCTCCCCTGCTACCTGACCCTCGGAACTGCGCCTTTGGCCACTAGCGGTGTCGGATGGGAATTTTACCATCAGTTTGTCCGCCAGGGTCCTGTGGTATAGCAATACTCTCGAACCCCTTTCCTCTTCGGGTATGAGAGTGGAAAGGTTCTCCTTATACCGTGGGTCGAGCAGTGTGTACACCCAGTAATCCGTAGTGGCCAGAATGCGTGTAACGCGAGGGTCACGAGAAAGGCATCCTAACATGAAGTCAGCCATGTGTGCCAGGGTACCTGTACGCAACACATGGCTGTCCTCACTAGGAAGATCACTTTCAGGATCCTCCTCCTCCTCCTCAGGCCATACACGCTGAAAGGATGACAGGCCAGCAGCATGTGTACCCTCACCAGTGGGCCAAGCTGTGTCTTCCCCCTCCTCCTCATCTTCCTCCTCCTCCTCCTCCTCCTCCTCCTCCTCACCGCGCTGAGATATAGACAGGAGGGTGCTCTGACTATCCAGCGACATACTGTCTTCCCCCGACTCTGTTTCCGAGTGCAAAGCGTCTGCCTTTATGCTTTGCAGGGAACTTCTCAAGAGGCATAAAAGAGGAATGGTGACGCTAATGATTGCAGCATCGCCGCTCACCACCTGGGTAGACTCCTCAAAGTTTCGAAGGACCTGGCAGATGTCTGCCAACCAGGTCCACTCTTCTGAAAATAATTGAGGAGGCTGACTCCCACTGCGCCGCCCATGTTGGAGTTGGTATTCCACTATAGCTCTACGCTGCTCATAGAGCCTGGCCAACATGTGGAGCGTAGAGTTCCACCGTGTGGGCACGTCGCACAGCAGTCGGTGCACTGGCAGATTAAACCGATGTTGCAGGGTGCGCAGGGTGGCAGCGTCCGTGTGGGACTTGCGGAAATGTGCGCAGAGGCGGCGCACCTTTCCGAGCATGTCTGACAAGCGTGGGTAGCTTTTCAGAAAGCGCTGAACCACCAAATTAAAGATGTGGGCCAGGCATGGCACGTGCGTATGGCTGCCAAGCTGCAGAGACGCCACCAGGTTACGGCCGTTGTCACACACGACCATGCCCGGTTGTAGGCTCAGCGGCGCAAGCCAGCGGTCGGTCTGCTCTGTCAGACCCTGCAGCAGTTCGTGGGCCGTGTGCCTCCTATCTCCTAAGCTGAGTAGTTTCAGCACGGCCTGCTGACGCTTGCCCACCGCTGTGCTGCCACGACGCGCGACACCGACTGCTGCCGACGTGCTGCTGCTGCTGACACATCTTGATTGTGAGACAGAGGTTGCGTTGGAGGAGGAGGAGGAGGAGGAGGAGGGTGGTTTAGTGGAGGAAGCATACACCGCCGCAGATACCACCACCGAGCTGTGGCCCGCAATTCTGGGGGTGGGTAGGACGTCAGCGGTCCCAGGCTCTGACTCTGTCCCAGCCTCCACTAAATTCACCCAATGTGCCGTCAGGGAGATATAGTGGCCCTGCCCGCCTGTGCTTGTCCACGTGTCCGTTGTTAAGTGGACCTTGGCAGTAACCGCGTTGGTGAGGGCGCGTACAATGTTGTGGGAGACGTGGTCGTGCAGGGCTGGGACGGCACATCGGGAAAAATAGTGGCGACTGGGAACTGAGTAGCGCGGGGCCGCCGCCGCCATCATACTTTTGAAGGACTCCATTTCCACAACCCTATACGGCAGCATCTCCAGGCTGATAAATTTGGCTATGTGCACGTTTAACGCTTGAGCGTGCGGGTGCGTGGCGGCGTACTTGCGCTTGCGCTCAAACACTTGCGCTAGCGACGGCTGGATGCTGCGCTGAGAGACATTGCTGGATGGGGCCGAGGACAGCGGAGGTGAGGGTGTGGGTGCAGGCCATGAGACGGTAGTGCCTGTGTCCTCAGAGCGGGGTTGGATCTCAGTGGCAGGTTGGGGCACAGGGGGAGAGGCAGCGGTGCAAACCGGAGGCGGTGAACGGCCTTCTTCCCACCTTGTGGGGTGCTTGGCCATCATATGCCTGCGCATGCTGGCGGTGGTGAGGCTGCTGGTGGTGGCTCCCTGGCTGATCTTGGCGCGACAAAGGTTGCACACCACTGTTCGTCGGTCGTCTGCACTCTCAGTGAAAAACTGCCAGACCTTTGAGCACCTCGGCCTCTGCAGGGTGGCATGGCGCGAGGGGGAACTTTGGGAAACAGTTGGTGGATTATTCAGTCTGGCCCTGCCTCTACCCCTGGCCACCGCACTGCCTCTTGCAACCTGCCCTGCTGCTGCCCTTGCCTCCCCCTCTGAAGACCTGTCCTCAGTAGGCGTAGCAAACCACGTGAGGTCAGTCACCTCATCGTCCTCCTGCTGCTCTTCCTCAGAATCCTCGGTGCGCTCCTCCCTCGGACTTAATGCCCTTACTACTACCTCACTGATAGACAACTGTGTCTCATCGTCATCGGCCTCCTCACCCACTGAAAGGTCTTGAGACAGTTGCCGGAAGTCCCCATCCTCATCCCCCGGACCCCGGGAACTTTCCAATGGTTGGGCATCAGTCACGATAAACTCCTCTGGTGGGAGAGGAACCACTGCTGCCCAATCTGAGCAGGGGCCCGAGAACAGTTCCTGGGAGTCTGCCCGCTCCTCAGAATGTCTCATTTTCATGGAGTGAGGAGGCTGGGAGGAAGGAGGAGCAGCAGCCAGAGGATTCTGAGTTGCAGCAGTGGACAGCGCAGAACTCTGGCTGGACGATAGGTTGCTGGAAGCACTTTCTGCCATCCACGACAGGACCTGCTCACACTGCTCATTTTCTAATAAAGGTCTACCGCGTGGACCCATTAATTGTGAGATGAATTTGGGGACGTCAGAAACGTGCCTCTCTCCTAATGCCGCAGCAGTCGGCTGCGATACACCTGCATCAGAAGCTCGGCCTGTGCCCACACCCGGACTAGGGCCTCCGCGTCCTCGGCCGCGCCCACGTCCTCTAGGCCTACCCCTACCCCTCAGCATGCTGTATTACAAGGAATGCAGAAACACAACACTGTAATTAAATGTGCCGCTTATTGGCCTGTGGTTTGAGGCTGAGTTCACTTACGGAACGCCAGGAAATAATTTGGCGCAAGCCTGCTGTAACACTTAGCTGGCTGCGTAATTATTTGGAGCAATTTTACCCCCAGCAGACACGGACCCAGAACACTGAGCAGAGTGACAGGCAGGCCAAATAGATTTTTTTCAAATCTTTTTTTGCAAAAGGAAGGACCACTGCGTATATTCAATCTATAATATGTCTTCTGGCCCTGCCTACACAATTCTGTCCCTGATCTGTGTGACGGAACTGCAGTGTTGCACTGTTATTAAGTGCAACAGAGCGGTGATTTCAGAGCCAGGAAATTATTTGGCGCAAGCCTGCTGTAACACTTAGCTGGCTGCGTATTTATTTGGAGAACTACAACCCCCAGCAGACACGGACCCAGAACACTGAGCAGAGTAACAGGCAGGCCAAATAGAATTTTTTCAAATATTTTTTTCCAAAGGACCACTGCGTATATTCAATCTATAAGATGTCTTCTGGCCCGGCCTAAACAATTCTGTCCCTGATCTGTGTGACGGAACTGCAGTGTTGCACTGTTATTAAGTGCAACAGAGCGGTGATTTCAGAGCCAGGAAATTATTTGGCGCAAGCCTGCTGTAACATTTAGCTGGCTGCGTATTTATTTGGAGAACTACAACCCCCAGCAGACACGGACCCAGAACACTGAGCAGAGTAACAGGCAGGCCAAATAGAATTTTTTCAAATATTTTTTTCCAAAGGACCACTGCATATATTCAATCTATAAGATGTCTTCTGACCCTGCCTACACAATTCTGTCCCTGATCTGTGTGACGGAACTGCAGTGTTGCACTGTTATTAAGTGCAACAGAGCGGTGATTTCAGAGCCAGGAAATTATTTGGCGCAAGCCTGCTGTAACACTTAGCTGGCTGCGTATTTATTTGGAGAACTACAACCCCCAGCAGACACGGACCCAGAACACTGAGCAGAGTAACAGGCAGGCCAAATAGAATTTTTTCAAATATTTTTTTCCAAAGGCCCACTGCGTATATTCAATCTATAAGATGTCTTCTGGCCCTGCCTACACAATTCTGTCCCTGATCTGTGTGACGGAACTGCAGTGTTGCACTGTTATTAAGTGCAACAGAGCGGTGATTTCAGAGCCAGGAAATTATTTGGCGCAAGCCTGCTGTAACACTTAGCTGGCTGCGTATTTATTTGGAGAACTACAACCCCCAGCAGACACGGACCCAGAACACTGAGCAGAGTAACAGGCAGGCCAAATAGAATTTTTTCAAATATTTTTTTCCAAAGGACCACTGCGTATATTCAATCTATAAGATGTCTTCTGGCCCGGCCTAAACAATTCTGTCCCTGATCTGTGTGACGGAACTGCAGTGTTGCACTGTTATTAAGTGCAACAGAGCGGTGATTTCAGAGCCAGGAAATTATTTGGCGCAAGCCTGCTGTAACACTTAGCTGGCTGCGTATTTATTTGGAGAACTACAACCCCCAGCAGACACGGACCCAGAACACTGAGCAGAGTAACAGGCAGGCCAAATAGAATTTTTTCAAATATTTTTTTCCAAAGGACCACTGCGTATATTCAATCTATAAGATGTCTTCTGGCCCGGCCTAAACAATTCTGTCCCTGATCTGTGTGACGGAACTGCAGTGTTGCACTGTTATTAAGTGCAACAGAGCGGTGATTTCAGAGCCAGGAAATTATTTGGCGCAAGCCTGCTGTAACATTTAGCTGGCTGCGTATTTATTTGGAGAACTACAACCCCCAGCAGACACGGACCCAGAACACTGAGCAGAGTAACAGGCAGGCCAAATAGAATTTTTTCAAATATTTTTTTCCAAAGGACCACTGCATATATTCAATCTATAAGATGTCTTCTGACCCTGCCTACACAATTCTGTCCCTGATCTGTGTGACGGAACTGCAGTGTTGCACTGTTATTAAGTGCAACAGAGCGGTGATTTCAGAGCCAGGAAATTATTTGGCGCAAGCCTGCTGTAACACTTAGCTGGCTGCGTATTTATTTGGAGAACTACAACCCCCAGCAGACACGGACCCAGAACACTGAGCAGAGTAACAGGCAGGCCAAATAGAATTTTTTCAAATATTTTTTTCCAAAGGCCCACTGCGTATATTCAATCTATAAGATGTCTTCTGGCCCTGCCTACACAATTCTGTCCCTGATCTGTGTGACGGAACTGCAGTGTTGCACTGTTATTAAGTGCAACAGAGCGGTGATTTCAGAGCCAGGAAATTATTTGGCGCAAGCCTGCTGTAACACTTAGCTGGCTGCGTATTTATTTGGAGAACTACAACCCCCAGCAGACACGGACCCAGAACACTGAGCAGAGTAACAGGCAGGCCAAATAGAATTTTTTCAAATATTTTTTTCCAAAGGACCACTGCGTATATTCAATCCATAAGATGTCTTCTGGCCCTGCCTACACAATTCTGTCCCTGTAGTATTACTGCAGGGCGCAATGCTCTGCACGGCTGATATAGCAAAAAAAAAAAAAAGTGCAACACTGCTAACAGCAGCCTCCACAGTACTGCACACGGTTAGATGTGGCCCTAAGAAGGACCGTTGGGGTTCTTGAAGCCTACACTAACTCCTAACACTCTCCCTGCCTAACCATCACTTCTGCCCCTGTAGCATTACTGCAGGGCGCAATGCTCTGCACGGCCGATATAGAAAAAAAAAAAAAAGGTGAAAAACCGCTAAATGCAGCCTCCACAGTACTGCACACGGTTAGATGTGGCCCTAAGAAGAACCGTTGGGGTTCTTGAAGTCTACACTAACTCCTAACACTCTCCCTACAGCAGCTCCAACACAACAGCACTTTCCCTCAGCTAAGTCACAACGCATCTGAGGCGAGCCGCGGGAGGGGCCGATTTTTATACTCGGGTGACACCTGATCTCCCCAGCCACTCACTGCAGGGGGGTGGTATAGGGCTTAAACGTCGCAGGGGGAAGTTCTAATGCCTTCCCTGTCTTTCAATTGGCCAGAAAAGCGCGCTAACGTCTCAGAGAGGAAACTGAAAGTAACTCGAACATCGCGTGGTACTCGTTACGAGTAACGAGCATCTCGAACACGCTAATACTCGAACGAGTATCAAGCTCGGACGTTCGCTCATCTCTAGTCCCCACACAATTCATTCTGTGTAGGTGTCAGATAGGACAATCAGCACAGCAAGGGGAAAGCCATCTGCACTCTGCACCCTACCCAAGTCAGTTAGTGTATTTGTGCCAGATAGGTAAAACACCACGATAGGAAGTCTTTGTGCACCCACAGTATAGGTAAACTCCTGTAGCATTCCTGTAGCAGAAGTATAGGCAGACCCCAGTAACATTTCTGTAGCAAAGGTATAGGCACACCCCTGTAACATTTCTGTAGTAAAAGTAGAGGCGGACCCCAGTAACATTTCTGTAGCAGAAAGATAGGCAGACCCCAGTAACAATTCTGTAGCAAAGGTATAGGCAGACCCCTGTAACATTTCTGTAGTAAAAGTAGAAACGGACCCCAGTAACATTTCTGTAGTAAAAGTATAGGCAGACCCCTGTAACATTTCTGTAGCAGAAGTATAGCCAGACCTCAGTAACATTTCTGCAGTAAAAGTATAGGCAGACCCCTATAACATTTCTGTAGCAGAAGTATAGAAAGACCCCAGTAACATTCCTGTGGCAAAGGTATAGGCAGACCCCTGTAACATTTCTGTAGCAGAAGTATAGGCAGACCCTAGTAACATTTCTGTAGCAGAACTATAGGCAGACCCCAGTAACATTTGTGTAGTGAAACTAGAGGCGGACCCCTGTAACATTTCTGTAGCAGAGGTGTAGGCAGACCCCAGTAACATTTCTGTAGCAGAAGTATAGGCAGACCCCAGTAACATTTCTGTAGTAAAAGTAGAGGCGGACCCCAGTAACATTTCTGTAGTAAAAGTATAGGCAGACCCCTGTAACATTTCTGTAGCAGAAGTATAGGCAGACCCCAGTAACATTTCTGTAGTAAAAGTATAGACAGACCCCAGTAACATTCCGGTAGGAAAGGTATGGGCAGACCCCAGTAACATTCCTGTAGCAGAAGTATAGGCAGACCCAAGTAACATTTCTGTAGTAAAGGTATAGGCAGACCCCAGTAACATTTCTGTAGTAAAAGTAGCGGTGGACCCCAGTAACATTTCTGTAGCAGAAGTATAGGCAGACCCAAGAAACATTTATGTAGTAAAAGTATAGGCAGAACCCTGTAACATTTCTGTAGCAGAAGTATAGGCAGACGCCAGTAACATTTCCGTAGCAGAAGTATAGGCAGACCCCAGTAACATTTCTGTAGCAAAGGTATAGGCAGACCCCTGTAACATTTCTGTAGTAAAAGTATAAGCAGTCCCCTGTATCATTTCTGTAGCAGAAGTATAGGCAGACCCCAGTAACATTTCTGTAGTAAAAGTATAGGCAGAACCGTGTAACATTTCTGTAGCAGAAGTATAGGCAGCCCCCAGTAACATTTCTGTAGTAAAGGTATAGGCAGACCCCAGTAAAATTTCTGTAGCAGAACTATAGGCGGACCCCAGTAACATTTCTGTAGCAGAAGTATAGGCAGACCCCAGTAACATTTCTGTAGTAAAAGTATAGGCAGAACCGTGTAACATTTCTGTAGCAGAAGTATAGGCAGACCCCATTAACATTTCTATAGCAAAGGTATAGGCGGACCCCAGTAACATTTCTGTAGCAAAAGTATAGGCAGACCCCAGTAACATTTCTGTAGTAAAACTATAAGCAGACCCCTGTAACAATTCTGTAGCAGAAGTATAGGCAGACCCCAGTAACATTTCCGTAGTAAAAGTATAGGTAGAGCCCTGTAACATTTCTGTAGCAGAAGTATAGGCAGACCCCAGTAACATTTCGGAAGTAAAGGTATAGGCAGACCCCAGTAACATTTCTGTAGTAAAAGTAGAGGCGGACCCCTGTAACATTTCTGTAGCAGAAGTATAGGCAGACCCCAGTAACATTTCTGTAGTAAAAGTATAGGCAGAACCCTGTAACATTTCTGTAGCAGAAGTATAGGCAGACCCCTGTAACATTTCCGTAGCAAAGGTATAGGCAGACCCCTGTAACATTTTTTAGCAGAAGTATTAGCAGACCCCAGTAACATTTCTATAGCAAGGATATAGGCAGACCCCTGTAACATTTCTGTAGTAAAAGTAAAGGCAAAACCCTATAACATTTCTGTAGTAAAGGTATAGGCAGACCCCAGTAAAATTTCTGTAGCAGAACTATAGGCGGACCCCAGTAACATTTCTGTAGCAGAAGTATAGGCAGACCCCAGTAACATTTCTGTAGTAAAAGTATAGGCAGAACCGTGTAACATTTCTGTAGCAGAAGTATAGGCAGACCCCAGTAACATTTCCGTAGCAAAGGTATAGGCAGACCCCTGTAACATTTTTGTAGCAGAAGTATAGGCAGACCCCATTAACATTTCTATAGCAAAGGTATAGGCGGACCCCAGTAACATTTCTGTAGCAAAAGTATAGGCAGACCCCAGTAACATTTCTGTAGTAAAACTATAAGCAGACCCCTGTAACATTTCTGTAGCAGAAGTATAGGCAGACCCCAGCAACATTTCTGTAGTAAAAGTATAAGCAGACCCCAGTAACATTTCTGTAGTAAAAGTATAGGTAGAGCCCTGTAACATTTCTGTAGCAGAAGTATAGGCAGACCCCAGTAACATTCCTGTAGCAAAGGTATACACAGACCCCTGTAACATTTCTGTAGCAGAAGTATAGGCAGACCACAGTAACATTTCTGTAGTAAACGTAGAGGCGGACCCCAGTAACATTTCTGTAGTAAAAGTATAGGCAGACCCCTGTAACATTTCTGTAGCAGAAGTAAAGGCAGACCCCAGTAACATTTCTGTAGTAAAAGTAGAGGCCGACTCCAGTAACATTTCTGTAGCAGAAGTATAGGCAGACCCCAGTAATATTTCTGTAGCAAGAGTATAGGCGAACCCCTGAAACATTAGTGTGCCATGAGTGTAGGTGAAGGCCGGAAAAATTAGTTCGATAACAATATAGGCGAGGGCCAGAAAAATTAGTGTACCAAGAGTGCAAGTGTACCTCTGAAAAATTGCTCAACTGCGAGGGCAGGTGAAACCCATGAATATTGTTAAACATACAGCTCGCTGTTGCTTAATTTGTAACCTAACCTGGAGGCAGCACTGTGATAAAAATTGTTTTCTGTTAAAGTATCAATACTTTTGAAACTTTGAAAACTTGTAAAAAATTGTAAGAAGAGCCTTTTGGGCTGCTGAAAAATTGGCAGTTCAGCGTGATGACATGCTGTTTTAGGAGGAGGAGTAGGAGGAGGAGGAGTAATAATATCCGACAGTGATTGACAAAGCTAATTCCCCCTTTTTTTCCCGGTGATAAAGAATGCTTTTTTCTCCGGTTGCAGTGAAAAGAATCTTTAGGTTCCGCTGCTCTCCGCCAGTGGAGAAGAGAAGTCTGGGGAAATCCAGCCTTTGTTCATCTTTATGAGTGTAAGCATGTCGGCATTGTTAGTTGACAGGCGGGTACGCTTATCCGTGATGATTCCCCCAGCTGCACTAAACTCCCTCTCTGACAAGACTCTAGCAGCAGGGCAGGCCAGCACCTCCAGGGCTTACAGCGCAAGTTCGTGCCACGTGTCCAGCTTTGACACCCAATAGTTGTATGGAGCAGAGGCATCACGGAGAACGGTGGTACTATCGGCTACGTACTCCCTCACCATCTTTTTTTAGTTCTCCCTCCGACTCAGCCTTGACTGGGAGGTGGTGAAACAGTCTTGCTGGGGAGCCATAAAGCTGGCAAAGGACTTGGAGAGTGTTCCCCTGCCTGCGCTGGACATGCTTCCTGATCCCCACGCCTCCCCTGCTACTTGGCCCTCGGAACTGCGCCTTCTGCCACTAGCGCTGTCAGATGGGAACTTTAGCATCACTTTTTCCACCAGGGCCCTGTGGTATTGCATCACTCTCGAACCCCTTTCCTCTTCAGGAATGAGAGTGGAAAGGTTCTCCTTATACCGTGGGTCGAGAAGGGTGTATACGCAGTAATCCGTGTTGGCCAGAATGCGTCTAACGCGAGGGTCTTGAGAAAGGCAGCCTAACATGAAGTCAGCCATGTGTGCCAGGGTACCAGGATGCAACACATCGCTGTCCTCACTAGGAAGATGACTTTCAGGATCCTCCTCCTCCACAGCCCATAAACGCTGAACAGATGAGAGGCAAGCAGCATGGGTACCCTCTGCAGGGTGCCCAGCTGTCTCTTCCCCCTCCTCCTCCTGCTCCTCCCCCTCCTCCTCCTCCAAAACGCGCTGAGATATAGACATGAAGGTGGTCTGGCTTTCAACCGACATACTCTCATCGCCCGTCTCCTGTTCCAGACACAAATATTTGAGTGCAGTTTCACGGTGAGAGCTGGTTGTATGGCACAGCAGCCTGAGAACGCTATTACTGACAGGCTGCTAAAAGGCCTACATGCGTAATACAAAAATTGAAGCACTACCACTCCTAGCACGCCCCAACTAAAATGCACACGGTCAGATGTAGCCCAACGATGGAGCTTTAGGGTTTTTGCACGGAGGATACGGACTGTATAGTGTATATAACTTTCCCTATACAAGTGGCTGTTCCCCAACACTCGGTGTAATTCACTGGAGACAGTGAACGGTCTAAACAAAGTCGTTCGCAGTAGGCTAGGAATTATTTGAGTGCTGTTTTATGGTGAGAGCTGGTTGTACGACACAGCAGCCTGAGAACGCTATTACTGACATGCTGCTAACAGGCCTAGATGCGTAATACAAAAATGGATGCACTGCAACTCCCAGCAGGCCCCAACAAAAATGCACACGGTCAGATGTAGCTAAAATGAAGGAGCTTTGGGGTTTTTGCACGGAGGATACGGACTGTATAGTGCAGTGATGGCGCACCTTTTAGGGACCGAGTGCCAAAACTGCAACCCAAAACCCACTTATTTACTGCAAAGTGCCAACACGTCAGGAGGTGGGGCTTATCACAATGATGATTTTACCCCCGTCGTTCTAAAAAGGACAGGGCGGTTTCAAAATAGGCAGAGTGCAGATTGTGACTGCTTTTTGGATGCGGAAATACTGCAGAATGTCCTCAGCGGAAATTTCTGTGGAAAATTCTCCAACATTTCCGCATCCAAAAAGCAGTCAAAATCTGCATGCTGTGTATTTTGAAACAGCCCTACCCATTTCCGCCACACGTAAACATACCCCAGTGGTAATAGTGACCCCCAACAGAACCCCCAGTGGTAATAGTGACACACACCCCAGCGGCCCCCAGCGATAATAGCGACCCCCACAACGGCCCCCAGCTTAATAGCAACCACCTCCAGCGTAATAGCGGCCCCCAGCATAACAGCGACATCCCCCAGCGTCCCCCAGCGTGACAACAACATCCCACAGTGGCCCCTAACGTAACAGCGACCCCCCACAGCGGCCCCAGCGTAACAGCAACATCCCACAGCGACCCCCAGTGTAACAGTGACCCCCCACAGCGGCCCCCGGCGTAACAGCGATCCTCCACAGCAGGCCCCCAGCGTAACAGCAACATCCCACATCGGCCTCCAGCATAACAGCAACATCCCACACCACCCCCCAGCGTAATAGTGACATCCCATAGTGGCCCCCAGCGTAATAGTGACATCCCATAGCGGCCTTCCCTCCCCCACTCACAGTTGTGTTGCGCTCTCCTCCTGCGCCTCAGCCTCTGTCCGGGCGCTGTCCTCTAGGCTGGGGCTCCCAGCCTCGCCTCAGTCCTCCACCGCCAGCCAATCAGAAGCTGGGGGCGTGAATCAGGTGTGCTATGTCGCCACCCCCTACTTCCGGTGGCGACATAATACACCAGTATGGAAGGGCATATTAACTTTTTTCACAGCACTTCTGCCCTATTCACAAATTCCAGAAACCTGCTGAATGGGGCAGAAGTGTTGTGGAAGAAGTTAATATGCGTACCGAGGAGACATGGGGGGAGGAGGATTCCGGCTGCACACTGACGTCACAGTGTGCGCCAGGATCAGCGCTGCTAGCAGTGGTATTCACAAGTGGTGAGCGGCCGATGGCGGCGCGTGCCAGCAGGGAGGGCTCTGCGTGCCGCCTCTGGCGCGCATGCCATAGGTTCGCCACCACTGGTATAGTGTATATAACTGTCCCTATACAAATGGCTATGCCCCAACACTCGGTGTAATTCACTGGAGACAGAGAACAGTATAAATGAAGTCGTTCACAGCAGGCTAGGAATTATGTGAGTGCTGTTTTACGGTGTTTTACGGTGAGAGCCTGAGAACGCTATTACTGACAGGCTGCTAACAGGCCTAGATGCGTAATACAAAAATTGAAGCACTGCAACTCCCAGCAGGCCCCAACTAAAATGCACACAGTCAGATGTAGGTAAAACTAAGGAGCTTTAGGGTTTTTGCATGGAGGATACCGACTGTATAGTGTATATAACTTTCCCTATACAATTGGCTATGCCCCAACACTCTGTCTAATTCACTGCAGACAGAGAACGGTATTAACCCCTTAAGGACATGGCCTATTTTGGGCTTAAGGACGCAGCGATTTTTGCCGGATTTTCTTCTCCATTTATCAAAAGTCATAACTTTTTTATTTTTCCATCGACGCGGCCGTATAAGGGCTTGTTTTTTGCGTGGCAAACTGTAGTTTTTATTGGTGCCACTTTTGGGTACATTGACTATATTGTAAAAGTCTTTTTTTATGATAGCAGGGAAAGAAAACGCATCAATTCTGAGATAGATTTTGTTTTACAGCATTAATCATGCAGCATAAATGACATAAATGGGCTAACACACAAACAAAAAAAATATATAAACCAAAAAAGTCAGTTATTTTTTGGTATATCACTGGCCTCCACTCAAAGACCGGATATGTGTGTGGGGCCAGATAGCAGATCAGTGCTACAGGTAAGTGATAGAAAGAACTTAGTCACTTCCAAAACTGGTAAAGATCATGCAGCATCAAGATTTGGAGGTAAGATGCTCCTCCAACTTGATATTGAGATGCTGCAGTGATCCACCAGAGTGATTGCTGTCTTAGACAGTATCCAACATAGGGACGTGTCAGTATCTCAAACTCTTTGGCATCAATCACGGGCAAAGAGAAAGAGTTTTCCCTATAATAAGGATTTTTCACAATCGGACACTCATAGTCAGAGTGTTAGAATGAATTGTGCTCGACGCGTTTCCCCACAATGGAAAATTGTGGTTCATCAGGAGCTCAGATGGATTCGACAGGCATTCGTATAGCACTGTTTGTAGTAATGAATTAGCAAACGATTTTTTAAAATGAAGTCAGATGGTACAGATAGTGCAGTGACTTAGAGGCAATCTGTATGATTGCTCAGTATCTTAGATGCATAGAAGCAAAATTGCGTATTCAGGCATCAACTAAAGAAATACACGTGCACTCCCAGCATTAGTATGCAGAGTATGGTCTCTATGCTTGATCTTAGTTGATGGGAGCTTATCAGTAGGAGGTCTGAGAGATATTGGCTCAATATATTATGAAAACTGCAGCCAAAGTATAGGCTCCCTGGGTAACAGAGAGCTATAAAGCTGAAAATCTGGATGGAGCATCAGCTTGGCAGTTTAAATAATAGCCCAGTGTCATCAGGACTGTCTCGTCTAGATGATATAACGGAGATAAGAGGAGGATGTTAGGTATATAGGAAAGTGGTCACCATATGAGTGTGGCCGCCTCTATAACCAAAATAGACTTCAGACCCAGGCTGAAACTATAGGCTTAATTTTAAATAGTATAAAGAGCCTCCCTGCATGCTACCAGATATAGAGCAGCAGCAGGTTTCTCTGATCTACTCCTTCCTACAGAAGATAGCTGTTATGCCTATGCATCAAAAAGTCAAAAAGCACCAAAAATAAATAAATAAATAAAGAGGTAAAGCCTGTGGCTCTGATGGTGAGCTCACCACTATTTAAAATTAAAGTCCTGTAACTTTCAAAGTCCTGTAACTTTTTACATTTTTTATGTAGAGAGCTCTATGAGGGCTTATTTTTTGCAAGACGAGCTGTAGTACTTAGTTTCAAAGGTTTTTATTGAGTTTTGCAATCGTACAATTAATAGGCTTGTAACATTCTGAAGTCCCCTCGCAGGGGGCCAAATATTGCGATGAAAAATAATTTTTGCCTATGGCGGCTAATAGATTACAAAGTCATAGGGTTAAAACAAAACAAGTGTCAACATAAAAATTTTAACCCCTTCCCGCTGCAGGGCGTAAGTTTACGTCCTGCCAGCAGGGTACTTCCCGCAACAGGGCGTAAACTTACGTCCTGGAGATAGCGCGGGATCACATATGATCCAGCGCTATCTCGCAGCGGGAGCCGGCTGTCAGTCACAGCCGGCGTCTCGCTGCAACAGCGGGGGGGCACCGGAGATGCGCCCGCCGCTGTTAACCCCTTCCCTGCCGCGATCTAAGTAGATCGCGGCAGGGAAAGAGTTCACAGAGGGAGCGCGGCTCCCTCTGTATCTCTGGCCGGAACTCGCGATGTCATCGCGAGAGCCCGGCCTGTCACCATGGCAACAGGACGCCAAACACCGGCGTCCTGTATTGCCTATGCCTGAGATCGCTGTATGAGCGAGAGGGCATGGGAGAGCAGTAGCTCTGCCATGCCTTATGACAGCGATCATCAGGGCAGTGGTTAAAGTCCCTCAGAGGGACACAAACAGTGTAAAAAAAACAAAGATTTAAAAAATGAATTAAAAAAAATGTAAAAAAAAGAGTAAAAAAACAATTTTTTATGCTTTTTCTCAGATTAGCATAAAAAAAGGTAAAAAAAATAATAAAACCCCACATATTTGGTATTGTCGCGTCCATAACGATGCGTACAATAAGTTGCACATGCTTTTGACTGTGCACGGAAAATAACGCTAAAAAAAACGCTAAAAAACTGAGGCAAAATGCTCATTTTTAGCATTTTGCCTCACTTAAAAACGCAATAAAAGTGATCAAAAAAGCTATATGTACCCCAAAATGGTACCAATAAAATCTACAGCTCGTCTCGCAAAAAATAAGCCCTCATAGAGCTCTGTACATCAAAAAATAAAAAAGTTACGGGACTTTGAATGCAGCAATTTAGAATAGAAAAAAGATTTCCAAAAAAAAGGGTTTTTATTGCAGAAAAGTGGGAAAACCTAAAAAAAATGTTAGAATTTTGGTATCGTTGTAACCGTACCGGTCTGCAGAAAAAATGGAAAGTCTCTTTTATGCTGCATGATTAACGCTGTAAAAAAAAAATTAAAAAATCTATGGCAGAATTGATGCGTTTTCTCTCTCTGCTATCATTAAAAAAAAAAAAAAAATTTTACAATATAGTCTATGTACCCAAAATTGGCATCGATAAAAACTACAGTTCGCCACGCAAAAAACAAGCCCTCATAGGCCGCGTCGACGGAAAAATAAAAAAGTTATGGCTTTTGATAAACGGAGAAGAAAATCCGCCAAAAATTTTTGCGTCCTTAAGCCCAAAATAGGCCATGTCATGAAGGGGTTAAACCAGTTGGTCGCTAGGAATCCACATTGTCAATCAGAAGTACAGGTGCTCCCCGACTTGTGAACAGGTTCCGTTCCAGGAGCCTGTTCGCAAGTCCGTTTTGTTCGCAAGTCGAACAAATGGTTGTATGGAGGGGATCGCGGGTGGATCCCGCTCCATACAACGTCGGGTGCCCGCTGTTCTTACAGCGGGCACCCGGCGGCAGCAGTTCCGACGAGCCGCGCCACTTGTCGGAACTGTTAACACTTTAAATACCGCTCTGACAGCGGTATTTAAAGTGTTAACAGTTCCGCCGAGCGGCGCGGCTCGTCGGAACTGCTGCCGCCGGGTGCCCGCTGTAAGAAACAGCCTGCACCCGACGTTCAGGGGCCCGTACAGCGTCCCACGATGAGATCGCGGGACGCTGTGTGGTTGCTAGGCAGCCGGGGACCTCCTGAAAGGCCCCAGGGCTGCCTATGCAGAGTGCCCATCAAGCGCACGGCTTGCTAGGCGCTCTGCATAGACAGCCCTAGGGCCTTTCAGAAGGCCCCCGGCTGCCCAGCAACCGCGATGTGACCGGACAGGCTTCTATCAGGCTTGATATAAAGCTTGTCCGGTCCCTGCACAGTATGATGTAATGCCATAGCATTACATCATACTGTGCTGTACAGATAGTTCGTATCTAGCGAAATTCGTAACTCGAATGTTCGCAAGTCGGGGACTATCTGTATTTAAATAGGACGTATGTTTCTATTTGGTCCCCAGAATAAGGCTAGGTAGATGATATGATAGGGTGTAGTCCTGGGATCTCTATTCTTTCGATCCAAGGTTGCCAAATTTTCTGGAAATGTATCATCGTATCTGTTCTAATAGCATTGATCCTTTCATATAGCATAATTGAGGATACTCTATCGAGCACAGTAGAGAAGGAGAGAGTAGGTGATTTCCAAGTGGAGGCAATGTGGATTCTTGTAACTATACATATATATTGTATCAATTTATGAGCTTGGTACCTAGCTCGTACAGGGCGATCTCCAAGCAGGAAGATCGTAGGGGATTTGGGAATCGGACCTACAAACATTTGGATAAGAAGCCTGTGGACTTTCGACCACAGTCTGTCAACCTCCGGACACATCCACTAAGTATGGAGCATGTCTCCTCTTTTTTGGCATCCCATAAAACACAGCGGGGAAGAAGTTGGCTAGAGATGATGTAATCTTTGTGGGACTAAATATGTCCTATGTAGAATCATAATTGAGGTCTCCATAAGGGAGACCTGATGGCTTCCCTTGGATATCGTAGTGCAGCAATGCTGCCACCTATCAGAGGTCATTTCAAGCTGAAGGTCCGCTTTCCATTTCCTCATAAACATAAGTTTCTCCTCTGTCAGGGGTTGGTTTAGTATATTATATATGAGTGAGAGCATTCCCTTCTGAGAGGGGTTTTTGGCACAGGTCGCTTCAAATGGTGTGGGCGAGAGTGAGATAAAGGAGGGCACAATAGAGTGTATAAAGTGGAATATTTGGTTAATTCTCATGTATTCCTGAGGAGGCGGTTTAAATGTAGCAACAAATTGTTGTATGGTATAGAGTTTCGATTGGGTGTAAAAATGTTGTAGCTGGTTTTCTGATTGATTATCCACCATTGAAAGTGAGCTAGGTCTTGGCTTGGTGGAAAATGCGGATTATGAAGTACTGGTAGCATGGGGGTGGTCTTGTAGGACAGATTGTACTTAAACCGGGTGCTTCTCCACAACAAGAGGGAGTGATATGATAATGGACTCATTTTCTGTAACCCCTAAGGGAATGGCCCCGAAGACCAGGTCAGATATGCCACATTGTGTGGGTGAATACGTTTTTTCTCTATATCTAGCCAAAGGTTGCTTTTTGGCTCATTTGACCCTACTACCCATTGGGCTATTTGGGCCGCCTTGTAATATTTAATTATGTTGGGCACTGAAAGACCCCCCAGTCTTTTATGATAATGCATTGTTGTGTATTTATTTCTTGCTCTTTTATTGGCCCATATGAATCTAAATATATCACGTTGGAAGTTGCGTAAGGTGGCTAAGGGGATGGGTATTGGAAGGCATCTGAAGAGGTACAATATACGCGGCAAAGTAGTAATTTTTATTGCGTTTATTCTACCTATCCAGGAGAGTTGGGGTTTATCCCATTTCCGCAAATCCGATGATAGTCCCTTTATTAAGTCTGGGTAGTTCCACTTATAAAGGGATTGTATTTAGGTAGTCAGTTTAATGCCTAAATATGAGATGTAATGTATTTTATACTGAAACTGAAAATTAAAGTTTATCAGTTTTATTAAGGGTTCCGGGGTGTTGATAAAGGATATCTCAGATTTATCGACATTCACGCGAAGGCCCGAGAGCTGGGACCAGGTGTCTAGTGTGAACATTAGATTTGGCAATGATGTTAGGGGTTGGGAGAGGGTCAGCAAAAGGTCATCCACAAATAGGCTCATTTTAAAATCGGTGCTCTCTATCCTAATTCCTTTTATGTTGTGATTAGAGCGGATTGCTTCTGCCAAAGGTTCGATCGCTAGAGCGAATAATGCCGGGGAGAGGGGGCAACCCTGTCTGGTACCCCTACTAATTTGTATAGGGGCCGCCCTGGTAGATGGAAGTTTCAGGTTTGCGGAGGGTGTTAAATAGAGGGCTAAAAGGGCTGAGAGGAAGGGTCCTCTAATTCCAATGAGGCGTAGGACCGAGAATAAGTAGCTCCAGGACAATGTGTCAAAAGCCTTCTCTAAATCTAGAGCTAATAGGGTCATTTGGGATTTTGAGGAATGGAGTGAATCTATAATGTTTAGGACCTTTCTTATATTGTCTGGAGCTTGTCTTCCCGGTATGAAGCCCACTTGATCTCTGTGGATCAGGGAGGGGAGAAAATGATTTAATCTGGTTGCTAGTATTGAGGTGAAAATCTTATAGTCCTGATTCAGTAGTGAGATGGGCTTATAGTTTTTTGGGGACAAGCTATCTTTGCCTTCTTTAGAGATCACTGTAAGTTGTGAGTCCAGAAATTCCTCTGGGGGTATATCTCCATCCAGAAGTTTCTGGAACAGTTTCTTTAAGGGCTGGATTAATATGTGTTTAAATTTTTTGTAGTATAGTGCGGTAAAGCCATCTGGGTCCGGGCCTTTTCTCAGTTTAAGATTTTTAATGGTATCTAAGATTTCCTCTTCCGAAATGTCAGCATTCAGGGCTTCTCTCTGGGAGTGGAGATTTATGGCCTCTAAGAAAGTGGCTCTCGGGAGTGTGAGGTTGCCGTCCTGAGCTGTATATAAGTTATTATAATATTCGTGGAAAACAGCATGGATCCTGTCAGGGTTGGATGTAGTGGTTCCTTGGGGGATGTTTATCTTAAAGACTGTATTAATTTTTGTCTTATTCCGTAAGCTTGCTGCTAATAGACGGTCCGGCTTGTTTGCATATTTGTAATAAGTTGCTCCCGTCCATTGAAGGGCTTTTTCAACCTGTTGCGATAATAGGACATTCATTTGCAATTTGGTGTCTTTGATATCTTTGGTCGTAGCTAAAGTTGGATTGTGTTGATTTAGGGTTTCTAGTAAGAATAGTTTCCTCTCCAATGCTAGTATCGCCTGGCCTTTTTCTCGTTTTTTCTTGGACGCTATTTTGATCAGATATCCCCTGATACATGCTTTGTGGGCTAGCCATGTCCACATTGGGGGGGACTCTAAGTTGGTATTAATCTCAAAATACTCTGTTAGTTGTTGTGTGATTTGTGCCAACAGTTTTGGGTCTCTCAGCAGCGATTTGTTTAGGCGCCATTGGGTCTTTAGAAACAATGCAGAGGACCAAAGTATAGAGGCCACCACTATGTCATGGTCAGACCATGTGCCTGATTTGGGCTAATTTTGGTAAGATAGAAGCTGAAATTAGTATATAGTCTAATCTAGAGTATAAGCGGGCCGTTGGGGAATAATAAGTGTATCCTCGTTTGTTGCCTTGGAGTTCTCTCCAACAATCTGCCAGTGTTAAAGATGTTAGGGTTTCTGACCATCTTTGTCTCTGTGATTTGGTGAACCTGTCGGGTCCCGGAGCCGTTCTGTCCAGCTTTTGAGAGAATGGGAGATTAAAATCTCCCGCCCACACCAATTTTGCCGATGTGTATTTTGCTAATTTTTGACTCAGGAGGAACAGCGTGGGTAGTGGGTTTTCTGAAGGGGCATAGACATTAATAAAGACTACTTGTTGATCATATAATGTGCCCGTGTTCAGGCAGAACCGACCCTCTTCATCCAAGTCAGTTTGGCTTACATGAAAAGGAAAGGAGTTATGGAATAGGGTCAGAACCCCTCTGTGTTTTGTGTGGGCAGAGGCGGAGTAAAATCTTGTGTATTGAGGGTGGAAGTATTTAGGTGAGGAGTCTTGGCAAAAGTGGGTTTCTTGTATGCAAATAACATCTGGACGGTGTGTCTTATATGATAGGAAGGCCTGTTTTCTTTTTCGAGGGGAATTGAATCCCCGTACATTATGTGAGATAATATGTACCATGGGTAAGAGATGGGAGAAGCAGAAGAATTTCTAGTGACTCGTAATACAGTAGTTTGCTATTGTAGCAATATAGTAAAGTGGACTCCATTAGCGACCTAACTAAGGGGGGAATAAACAAAAACCTGAATTCCAGGTACATTTTGAACAAATAAGTGAAAACAATTGTGTGGGTTTTAGGGGCCCACTGTTGGTGACTGAAGAAATTCCCCTGTGAAGGGTATTCGGCAGTCATATCAAGTGTAACAACATGTACAGCCAGGCCGGACCTGTACTGGCCTCCTGTACGTATAGAGTTTGAGATTTAGTTACTTATATCTGGGGAAGGGGTTGAATGTCCTTCCCTAGTAGGTTACGACCTTATACCAGCGTTGTTTCAGCAGGTCCTATCCAATCAGGTAGTGGGATATACTGGTTCCGGGATTCACCCACATCTTCTGATAGCCTAAGTTATGCAGATATGTAGGGCCGTATATCGCCTTTGGACAATAGATGTGTGGGCGAAAACCCGGGAGCAGCTTCAATAGGAATCGGGTCAGTTAAGTGTTGTTTAACATAAACTTAGTTTGTATAACCTTAAATCTAAGAGCGTAACTGGGCTTAGCGTTATCCGGGTCGTATAACCCACACAAAGCCTCGTCCATCTCTATTTAACATTTACATTAAGATGCATTTCTGGCAAAGTAGGGGAGTGAGCTGGTCCCAGTCCCCCACCCCAGCAGCTCTCGGTCATATACTTTGTACAAAGTTGCCGGATCTTATATTAGCTGTGAGCATTGGGTGTGTGTGTGGGGGGCGGGGGGGCCCGGGAGCAGCGCCCTCCAAAATCAGATCAGTAGAGTAATATTTAACATAACATAAACAGTGGCTTTTGCAACATTAATTCTAATAACTTGGTTAGATTCAGAGTGGGATAGATTCAAAGTTACCCGGGACCGGTGATCTAAATGGGGTTACTCCCTACTTAATTCAGATCAGGTACCTGTGTCCATTTGGACCCAGGTATGAGCTGGCGTTGTTCCATTCCTTCTCTTGGTTGCTCCAGCCACAGTCCAGGTACGCCTTGGACGTGGAGGTAGAGCTCTTGGGGTGGGGGTTGCCAGTATTGAAATTTGCGCAGTCTCCGCAGCTTGATATGCTTCTTCCAGTGTTTTCACCGAGTAAGATCTGCCCTTGTGATGGAAGATGAGGGCGAAAGGGAAACCCCATCTGTATTTTATGTTAGCCTATTGGAGGGCTTGGGAAAATGGACGTAGCATTCTGCATTTTGCCAATGTGGAAGGGGCAATGTCCGCGTATAGTTGAACTGACGTTGGAAGCCCCGGAAGGTGGGCCAGCTGTCTAGCTGCTGACAGAAGTTGATCCTGGAGTTCGCTGTAGTGTAGCTTTAGAATTACGTCTCGGGGTAAATCTGGGTTAGGAGGTCGGGCAAGAGCTCTATGAATCCTGTCGATCCTTAGTAGGTTCTGGTCGACTGTTGGCAGTAATGCTGTGAACAGATTGGTTGCCGTCTCCTTTAAGGTCGTCACCGTCTCGGGGAGACCTCGGATTCAGATGTTTGCTCGCCGAGATCTATTTTCGAGGTCTTCACATTTTGTTTCTAGGGCCTCAATTTTGGACTCTTGTTGTCGATGTTTATCTTCTTCCATTGCTCCGACGATGTCATCCGTTTTGCGCTCCAGGTCATCTGTTCTTTGGCCTAAATCTTTTATCTGTTCCGTGAAATCTTTAACTGCCGTAGCCAATTCTTCCTTTAATGTGGATTTCATATGGATTAATAGGGTGGCATGAGGGCCCGTCAGGGTGGCGGACATTGGGTCCGGAATTTGTTGTGAGGGAGGCGCGTCATATAGGCAGTCTGATGCGGCCGGGCTTGCCGGTCCGGATGATATTTGTGGTTCTGCTTGAGACTGCATTACAAACATTTCTGGAAGTGTACTTTGTACAGTAGATTGAGAGTCCCGTGAGTTCTTTCTGTTGGTTCTAGTCATATTTGCATTAGCTCTTTATATGTAACATGGGATAAGTCGTTTTCAGAGAGTACAAAGGTCAGGCCTGGACATGGTCTAGTCAGACATTAGAAAGTCATTCGTAAACCACCCATGTGCTACACTTGTGGATTGGAGGGCGGGCATTGTTTATGGTTTTTGGTTTTTAGTATGGCATGTCGCTTTCATGAGGCATAGGGTCTTTGCAGATCGTGTTTGTATGATGCTCTAGAGGGCTGATTCACTTCCAGAGAGGAGGTTTATGCTTTTGTGGTGTGCTGTTCTGTTGGGTGGCCACTAGGTGGCGGCAGATCTTCACTAATGCTTTCAGTATTCAGCTTATTGTGTTTCTGCAAGCTAGCACTCAGCTTTCCCTCAGGTATATAATTGGTATTTTTCTGCAAGGGAGGGGGTAGCCCCACAGATTCCCCTCACTGCTACACGCAGGCCCCCTGGGTCCTCACCCCCACCTTGTCTGCTTCTTTTGATGGTAAGTAGGGTATTTCTGGGGGGGATGGGGGGTGGATGGATGTACCCGGTGTTTAGGGGAGCAGTGATTGCCCCTCTCTATGGAAGCTTCTGGCTTTCTGCTCTGTATGTAGGCACCCGCAGGACTGTGGAGTCCCCTGGCCCTCTGGAGCTCCCCCTCACCCTTTCAGTGAGTTGCAGTCTTGTGGGACTCACCGGGTCTGGGGTCCCGCAACCTCCGATCGGGCCTTAATTCTCCTCCACCTGTTCACCCCGGCGTTCTTATGGCAGCGGTAGTTCCCGCGGGGGTCCTGGGAGCTGTGCAGCCCCGGGCGGCAGCAGCCACACTTGTGTTATATGGAGGGGAGTCGCCGCCGCTCGTCCGTTTCTTCCGGCGGCCGGCCGCGCCTGTAACTTTAGCCCGGGGATGCGCTTCCCTGGGTAGGTCGCACCTCTTTACCTCCTCCTAGAGATGCGCGGAGGGTCTCAAATTGATCCTCGCACTGCCAGCGACGGTGTTTTACTGTCGCTGGGAGTCCGTGGGGCCTTGGGACACTGCTGCAAAGGCTGCCCCGGTCTGGAGCTCCTGAGTGACCTTCTCTTCCCGCCACTGGCCAAGCCACGCCCCACGAGCTGTAGTTTTTATTAGTACATACGGCTTTTTTGATCACTTTTATTGTGTTATTAGGAAGGCAAAATGCTAAAAATTAGCATTTTTCCACATTTTTTTAGCGTTTTTTTAAACGCTTTTTTCCGTGCACAGTCAAAAGCATGTGCAGCTTACTGTACGCGTCGTTACAGACACGACAATACCATATATGTGGGATTTTTTTAACCTTTTTTTATGCTAATGCGGGAAAAAGCATAAAAAAGTTTTTTTATACTTTTTTTTTACATTTTTTTTAAATTCATTTTTTAAATCTTTTTTTTAACACAATTTGTGTCCCTCTGGGGGGCTTACAACACTACCCTGATGATCACTGTGATAAGGCATGGCAGGGCTACTGCCTTGCCATGCCTTATCGCTTATATAGCGATCTCAGGCACTGGCAACACAGGACGATTATATCGCGAGAGCCCGGCAAGTTCACAGAGGGAGTGCGCTCCCTCTGTGAACCCTCCCATGCCGCAATCTACATAGATTGCGGCAGGGAAGGGGTTAACAGCGGGGGGCGCATCTCCGATGCACCCCCACTGTTGCATCTCGTGCTATCCCCAGGACGTAAGTTTATGCCCTGGTGCGGGAAGTACCCCGCTCCCAGGATGTAAACTTACGCCCTGGAGCGGGAAGGGGTTAATTAAGTTGTTCGCAGCAGGCTAGGAAATATTTGAGTGCTGTTTCACGGTGAGAGCGGGATTGTACAGCACTGCAGCCTGAAAAAACTATTACTGAAAGGCTGGGAACAGGCCTAGATGCGTAAGACAAAAATGGATGCAATACAACTCCCAGCCAGCCACACATATAATGCACACGGTCAGATGTAGCCCAACGAAGGAGCTTTGGGGTTTTTGAAGACAGGATCCTACTCTAACACTCCCTATATCAGCAGCAGCTCTTTCCCTATACTCTGCATAATACACTGCAGACTGAGAACGCTATAGATGTAATGGCCTGCACAGCCCGAGAGGAAAAAAAAAAAGGTGCACTACTGCTCCCAGCCAGCCACAACAGTAATGTACAGGGTCAGATGTAGCCCTAAGAAGGACCGTTGGGGATCTTGAAGACAGGATCCTACACTAACACTTTCCCTAAATGAGCAGCAGCACTTTCCCTAACCTCTGCCAGCATGTGTCTGAGGCGAGCCGCGGGCGGGACCGCTTTAAGTACTCTTCGGTCACTTGATCTCGCCAGCCACTCACTGCAGGGGGGTGGGATAGGGCTGGCATGTCACAGGAGGAAGTGGTAATGCCTTCCCTGCATGTCTATTGGCTAGAAAATGGCGCTAAACATGCGGGGAAGGAAATGGAATTGACTCGAGTACCACGTGGTGTTCGTCTCGAGCAATGAGCATCTCGAGTACCCTAATGCTCTAACGAGCATCAAGCTCGGACGAGTGTGCTCGCTCAAATCTAGTGAGGAGACTTATATGGCCATGCAAGCTCCTCTGGGTAATTTATGTAAATAAGGAAGATGGAACGATACCTCTGCTGCGCCACCTACCATGTTTCCCCGAAAATAAGACACTGTCTTATATTAATTTTTGCCCCAAAAGAGGAACAGTATCTTATTTCCAGGGGGGGCTTATACTCACCTGGTTCGCGGCGTACCGGTGGTCTCCAGCGGTGCTGTGGCAAGCAGCAGAGTCCTCCCTGTCTGCCATCTCAGCTTTGCTGGTGACGGGGCTTTGAATATCCCGCCTGCAGCAAAGCGAGCGCTGTGATTGGCTCATCGAGCGCCAGCAGCCAATCACAGCCGGCGCTCGATGAGCCAATCACAGCCACTCAATGAATAACATCACTGAGTGGAGACGGTCATGTGTTTTTTCTTCCGGCGGTGCGGAGAGTCGTCCGCACCTGCAGTGCGCCCATCTTATCCCGCAGTAATACGGGCGCATCGGCACCCGGATGTGCCCGTGTGACTGAGCCCTTAGGTAGAGAGAGGACATAGTGTTAGAGACAGCAGACAGACAGTGATGTTTTGGAGGAAAGATAGAGAGATGTCATGGAAAGAGGTGTATAATTGGGTATAGTAAACATAGAGGTGGTATTGGAACCAAATCTCCGGATGGCTTGTGTAGGAGTCGTGTAGATGGAGAAAAGGAGGGGGACGAGGCTGAGCCCTGGGGTCCCCCAACAGCGAGGGAAAGAGGGGAGGAGGTAGAGCCAGCAAAGGAAACACTGAATGAGCAGTCAGATAGGTAGGAGGAGAACCAGAAGAGAGCAGTGTCCTTTAGGCCGATGGAGCAAAGTATACTGAGGACGAGTTTATGGTCTAGAGTGTCAAATGCTGCGGAGAGGTTGAAGAGATTAGTACGGAGTAATCACCCCTCGATTTGGCCATCAGGAGGTCATTTGACACCTTTGTAAGGGTGGTTTTTGTCGAGTGTAGGGGACGAAAGCTGGACTGTAGAGGGTTGAGAAGAGAGTTTTCTGATAGATAGCTTATAAGGCGGGAGTAAATCGGGCATTCCAGTAGTTTGGAGATGAAGGGGAGATTCTTTAGCAGTGAGGATATGATGGCATGTTTGAAAGAGGAGGGAAAAATGACAGAGGTCAGAGAGAGGTTTAATATAGTGGTGAGAAATAACCAACAAGGAAAGGGACCTGAGGAGATTGAGGGGAGAGGGTCGCTGGCGCAGTTGGTGGGGCAAGCAGAGGAGAGCAATCTGGAGACTTATTTCTCTGTTGTTGGTCTGAGTACAGAGAGTGAGCAGCAGCTGGTACTGAAGACACTAGGGTCACGGATAGTCTGGCAGTGGGAGATCTGTCACGGGGGGCTGCAGTTTAGAACTGAGAAGGGAGTGAAAAGAGCTGTGTAGGGTTGTGAGATAGTGAGGAAATGAGAGAGGTGAAATAGATTTGTTTGGCATGGTGGAGGGCAGCCAGATGAAGCACGTTTGAGGCGTGAGCCAGGGTTGCCGAGGTCTTCATAGGATGGCTTGGGTCACAGGGAGTGCTGCTTCATCCAGGGCATGTTTGAGGGTGATATTCTAATGTGTGGCAGCCAGGTTGGAGTGAAGTATTGCTGTGAATGGCCTGAAGGTTGCTGTGTGTACAGTAGATAGGAGGGTCTGGGGAGATAGTAGAAAGCTGAACAGAGAAAGAGAAGAGGTTATGGTCTGAGAGTGGGAGAGGGGAGTTAGTGAAGTTGGAAGCAGAGCAGAGACAGTGGAAGACCAAATCAAGAGTATTGCCATCCCTGTGAGTGGGAGAGGCTGTGAGTTGTGAGAGACCAAGGGAGGAGGTGAGCGATAGACGCTGAGAGGCAGATGGGAAGATGGCGTCATTTATGGGGATGTAAAATCACCTAAGATGAGGGTTGGAATTTCGCAGGATAGGAAGTGGGGGAAAAGTGCAACAAAGTGGTACAGAAACAGGCAAGGAGCACCTGGAGGGCGGTAGATGACTGCTGCTTACATGGACAGCGGACGGAAAAGTCGTAGGACATGTACTGGGGGCATGACCTGGTAAGTACATTTCGGGGAGAGAAGAGTACCTGCTCCTCCACTACGCCAGTTTTCCAGTCTTGAGGTATCGGAGAACTGCAGGCCGTTATAAGACAATGCAGCAGGGAAGGCTGTGTCAGACTGCTGTATCCATGTTTGTGTGAGAGCTAGCAGATTTAGAGATTTAGCAGTAAAAAAGGTTGTGGATGGTGGGGAGCTTATTGCACATTTAAAGGAGTCAGGGGAGGGTATGCATGGGCTAGTTGTTGGGTTTGAGGGGTGTTTTTAAGTGAGTCAGGCAGGGGGTAATGGTTAAGAGCAGTGGAGGGTGGACCGGGGTTGGGAGAGTTATCCACAGCTGCTATTAGCAGCAAGATAGCAAGGGTGAGCAGGTAGTTAAGAGATTTTTTTTTCAATAGATTTTTATTGAATATATATTGGTAGATTGTAATACAGCAAGTCAAACAATTAGTTTTATGTAGTCCAAAGTATAAAGACAAAGTTTACAACAGTTGAGAACATCGTATAAGTCACGTTATATCTGCATATTCAGAATATCGTCTTGATGTACCTATTGTTTTAATATGAATTTCTAGGGAAATATCTATCAACTTTGTACAAAGCATCTTGTGTAGGAGTTAGAGATGCTGTCATAATTGTAGTCAAATATGTATAAGTGTATTGAATATACAAAAAAGAACAACTTTTGTAAAAGAAGAGAAGAACAGTAACAAAACTTGGCATCTTGTGGTTAATGTTTGATGGACTTAGTCATGAAATTTCTCCAGAGTTCCCATGACCCCATGAATTGGTTAATAGTATTATCACAATAGGCAAGCCATTTTTCGTAAGTATATTGTTCCGCCATACGGCCCTTAAACTCTCCTATTTCTAGGGGGGTTGGATTTTTCCAATGTTTTGCAATTATTGATTTTGCTGTCATTAATGAGTGGGCGAGTAGATATTTGGAATTTTTTGGAAATGATTCAGGTCCTATTAGTAGAAGGATTAATTTGGCATCTTTGGGTATGGGGTATTATATTATGTCCTGGATGAACTTAAGTACGTCGCTCCAGAAGTGTTTAATTTTTGGACATTTCCAGAAGATGTGTGATAGAGAACCTAGCTGGTTGCATTCCCTCCAACATAAACCATTTCCAATCTTTGATCTGTTAAATAACAATGAGGGGGTGTAGTACCATCTTAGTTGTAACTTTGAGTTTCCAGTATACTCATCCCCTTGGTGGACTTTGTGATTGATCTGAACGCCCCATGCCAATCTTTTATGGACCGTTTTTCTTTTAATTCAATTTCCCAACGTAACATGTGTGTTCTTTTTTGGGGGGTTGTATTGTCCGTTAAGATATCGTAGAAGAGTCTAGATTCTGGTTTCCCAATTATGGGGAGTGTATCTATTTTATCTATGAGGATTTTGGGAAAGTACAGCGCATGTACAGGATTCTTTTTTAGGAAGGATTTAACTCTAAGGTATTTAAATATTTCGTTAGAGGGTAGGTTATATTTAAGTTGTAGATCAGCAAATGTTTTTGTTACGTGTGCTGCTGAGACATGTTGTACTATTGTGATTCCAGCAGCACAGCACTCTCAGGGTTAATGATTGAGCTGGCTGGGTGTGGTACTTTCTGCTAGCCAATCCCGTGGATCTGTGCTCACATATAAACCCAGCTCCTGGTCAGTCTGTATAGCCACTAAGGTGAGTAGTCATAAATGCTTGCCTGGTGAGGTTTGCAGTGTGACTTGGTTCTTGTCCGTTTGTACGTTTAAATTCTGTCAGTTTTGTGTCAGTGTACTGTGTGTCCTGCAATCTGTGTAATGTCCTGTCCTGTTGCAGCATGCGGTGTGAATGGTGTCCGGTTCTGCTGGACTCCTGGTTAGTGTAGGGACTAGCAGTATAACCAGGAGCCGTGAAGTGGCCTGCTAGCTTTCAACATCGTGTACAAAATGTCAACCAATACCTGGTATTTATATTCAGCTTCCTATCTGTTACTAGTGGTTGCATGTTGTATGCAGTGTATTCTGGGTCTGTCATGTGGCATGTGAATGCATCCTGTTCTGGTGCGTGGCTCCTAGGATCAGCTAGGGCCCAGATCCGAAGACTGCTGGGCAGCCCTTATTGGGGCAATGTCCCCGCTCAGGTAGGGCCACTCTCATTCCTCCTTGTAGCACAGGGTCAGTTGCCTGAAACCGGTGTGAGTCCGTGTTACCCTGGTGATACCCGTGTGCGTCCCCTTTGGTCACGATCGTGTGGGCTCCGTGCTTTGCCTGCCCACACGATCGTAACATAATGCCCCCCCACTTACAAAAGGGGGTGCATTATGTTGATTGGTGTGTTATGTGTTGTGTGTGTCCAATGTCTGTGCAGGTGGCCAGACATCAGGTGTGGATAGTCCTGTTCTGAGGATGTTGGTGTTCATATGTATGGTAGACACTCTGTGTTGTAGTGTCTGGTGCATGCGGTTGTTGGAGCAAGTTTCCCTGTACTTCCCCGCAGATGGTTTGGACACCTGCTGTTCCTCCCCTCCTGGCGTTCTGGGGTTGTGCACTCAGTAGGTGCGGTACTGTGACCGCGCAAGTGTAGCCACTCGCAGGTTTCTCCTTTCCCTTGGCAGGTGCGGCCTCCGAACATCTGATTTTTGTGTGCGTGGTGCGAGCTGGTGACGTCGGCCACGATTTCCCTTATAGCCAGATAGGTGTTCTGGCGGGTCCTTCCCCTCGTACGGTGGGTGCGGTGGCTCCATACAACTTTGGTGGCATGCATGTTGTGTCTGAGTTCCATCTCAGTCTGTATTTCTGTTCCGGTGTCCGTTTTGTGGCGAGGTGCGCCCTGCAGACGTAATTTGTTGTAGACCCCTGTGCGGGAGGTACCAGGGTGTACTTCCTTCTCCTGCTGACTGGCTGGCGTCCTCATCAGGCCCGTAGTGATAAGTCCTGTTCACGCTATGTCAGTAGGGAGGGTAGCCATCTTTCCCTCTGGACAGTGCATATTCTATGCAGGCTACTGTTCGGTGGCCTTTTGGTATAAGGTACAGTGGTCCTGCTTAGTTATTCCCTTACTCTCTCCCATTTTGTCATCTTTGCCTTGGTGTCAGGTCCTTTTTAGATAAATCCTGTACACGTGCGCGGTTTGGAGGAGTTGCATAATTTTTTTTTTGGTTATGCTTAAAGGGTCCAGAGGCCCCTTTTTTTTAAAGGGGAGGTACTGTTACGTGTGCTGCTGAGACATGTTGTACTATTGTGATTCCAGCAGCACAGCACTCTCAGGGTTAATGATTGAGCTGGCTGGGTGTGGTACTTTCTGCTAGCCAATCCCGTGGATCTGTGCTCACATATAAACCCAGCTCCTGGTCAGTCTGTATAGCCACTAAGGTGAGTAGTCATGAATGCTTGCCTGGTGAGGTTTGCAGTGTGACTTGGTGCATGTCCGTTTAAATTCTGTCAGTTTTGTGTCAGTGTGCTGTGTGTCCTGCAATCTGTGTAATGCCCTGTCCTGTTGCAGCGTGCGGTGTGAACGCTGTCCGGTTCTGCTGGACTCCTGGTTAGTGTAGGGACTAGCAGTATAACCAGGAGCTGTGAAGTGGCCTGCTAGCTTTCAACATCTGGTACAAAATGTCAACCAATACCTGGTATTTATATTCAGCTTCCTATCTGTTACTAGTGGTTGCATGTTGTATGCAGTGTATTCTGGGTCTGTCATGTGGCATGTGAATGCATCCTGTTCTGGTGCGTGGCTCCTAGGATCAGCTAGGGCCCAGATCCGAAGACCGCTGGGCTGCCCTTATTGGGGCAATGTCCCCGCTCAGGTAGGGCCACTCTCATTCCTCCTTGTAGCACAGGGTCAGTTGCCTGAAACCGGTGTGAGTCCCGTGTTACCCTGGTGATACCCGTGTGCGTCCCCTTTGGTCACGATCGTGTGGGCTCTGTGCTTTGCCTGCCCACACGATCGTAACAGTTTTAATACTTTTTGTTGATATGATGTCATCTAGCCAGTTCAATCCTTTCTCTTTCCATGTTTTTATTTCTAGTTCTGGTAGGAGCAAGTTTAAAACTTCTATCGGTATTGAAGGTTTTATTTTTTTTGTTTCTCTTGAGATTGTCAGTTTTGAAAAAATCCTCCAGGCTTGTAGAGAGGTCTGAGTGGAGGGAGGTAATTTTGGAACCTGTGTCTCTGTTTCTAAATGTGGGAATATGTATTCGATCAAGGTTGTGTAGAGCAATGTTTGTCCCGAGTTACCTTTCAGGAAGTTTTTTTTCCATGATTATCCATCCTGCAGTGTTGTCTTTTATTAATAATTGCCTAAGTTGGTTTAGAAGAATAGCATTATGGTACATTTTTAGGTTGGGGATGCTTGCTCCTCTGTTTTTCTTATTTAGTGATAAGATTGGCAGTGATAAACGGGGTCTTTTCCCACCCCAGATGAAGTTATTCCTCTGTGTTTGTAGTTTGGTGAGTGTGTGGTTGGAGATTTGGATTGGTAGTACTCTAAAATAGTAGAGGATTTGGGGTAGAATTTTCATTTTATAGGACATAATTTTCCCAAACCATGTCAAATTTAGATTTTTTAGATGGTCAATTTCTTCTTGTACAGATTCCATTAGAGATGGATAATTCTCTTGTTCTAATTCTTTTATATTAGAGGTTAAATTAATTCCCAAGTGCGGGATACTTTTTCCCCCCATTTAAAAGGAAATTCCTTCTGTATTGCGGATTTTAAGAGGTTCGAGATATTGACGCCAAGAATGAGAGATTTATCAACATTTAGCTTATACAGAGAGACTTTGCTGAAGTGTTCCAAAATCTTGCAGACAGGTCTTAGGGATTCCAGAGGTTTGGTTAATGTTGAAATTATATCATCGGCAAATAGTCCCATTTTATACTGTCTGGAATTTGTTGGAACACCACTTACATCAGACGTTGATCGTACCAATTCTGCCAAAGGTTCAACTGTTAAGACATATAATATCGGAGACAATGGACACCCCTGTCTTGTACCATTTGATATCATCAAAGAGTCTGACATTATCCCATCGACCAACACCCTGGCCGTGGGGAATGTGTACAGGGCCCGGATGGTATGAATCATGTGTTCTCCACGACCAAATTTCTTCATTGTTTCAAAGGCGTATTCCTAATGGACTCTATCAAAAGCCTTTTCGACATCTAGAGCTAACATAATTGATGGAGTTTGGGTTGTTTCTAAGGAGTGCATTAAGTTTAATATTTTTTGTGTGCCATCCGGGACCTGTCTGCCCTTGACAAAACCTATTTGGTCAGAGTGTATTATATCTGGGAGTATGTTTAGCAGTCTTCGTGCCAGTATCTTAGCATACACTTTTACATCAGTATTAAGGAGTGATATTGGTCTAAAGTTTGAGGGTTCGTTTGGTTCTTTTCCTGGCTTGGGTAATACCACTATTGTGGCTTGAAGCATTTCTTTTGGGAAGCTGCCTCTTTGCATCGCTGTATTAAATATATTAAGTATGAATGGGGATAGTATTACTATAAATGTTTTATAATATTCAGCAGAGTAGCCGTCTGGGCCTGGCGCTTTATGTTTTTTTAAAGATGAGATGGTTTCGGTTACTTCAAGAAGTGTCATAGGCTTGTCAAGTGTTTTTGCTTGGGATGGGTTCACTGTTGGAAGGTTTATTTCTGTAAGAATTCCTGGATGGCTGCGCTATTTGGCTGAGTTGTTTGAGGGTCGTTAATTAAATTGTAGAGTTTGCTATAGTATAAGCGGAAAGATTCAGCAATTTGTTTTGGATGAGTTATTTTGAAGGGTTTTTTTGTGAGTTCCACAAAAAAGGTATGTTGGCTTTAATGCTTTTCTTTTTTATTAAATTGGCCATCCATCTAGATGATTTGTTGAGAAAGGTATAAATATTTGCCCTTTGAGCATTGACTTCTTTATCGAAGTCTCCTAGTAGAATTTTACGTAATTCTAACCTCAGCTTATGTAGCTCTTAATGCAGCTGTAGTGATGGAGAGTGTTGTAATGTGAATTCTTTGTTGCGGATTTGAGCGAGGATATTATCTGTTGCCTTATTTTTTTCTTTTTTATATTTAGAGCCTAACTTAATAAGTATTCCTCTCATGTATGCCTTATGGGCGTTCCAGAGGTGCATTGGGTAGACATCTGGTGTTGCGTTGAATTTAAAGTATTCTAGCATGGCTTCATGCATTGTCTTTTTATAAGATGGAAGAATCATCAGTTAGATGTTGTTCCTCCAGGTTTTGCTACCCTTTAATGTGTTTATGGTCACAGCATGGTCCGACCAAGTGGCTATTCCTATTTCTGCGCTAGTTATTTGGGTCAGAAGATTTTTCTCGGTCAGACAGAGGTCTATTCTTGAAAATGTTCTATGTCTCGCAGAGTAATGTGAGAATTCTCTAGCAGAAGCGTTGATACATCTGAAAGTGTCGTATAAGGCATTTTTGTGTAACCATTCTCCCAGACTAATGTTTCCTCTTACTTTTTGGTTGGTTGTGTCGATGCTTTTATCTGGAATCAGATTGATGTCTCCGCACATTAATAGCGAGCCCTTTGCTATTTGTTTAACTTTCTTCATGAGTTTATTTAAAAAGTTTAATTGTTTTGTGTTGGGGGCATAGGTATTGACTAAGGTAATTTGTTTATTATCCAAGTAACCAACTAAAATAATATACCGTCCCTTGGGGTCACATATCTGAGTGTCTATGTCTGTTTTCTCTAATTGCTATCATGACCCCTGCATGTTTTTTTTTTCTTTGCGCATGCAAAGTACAAGTGTGCGTATAATTTGTGAGACATTCTATTTTTATCTATTTCCAGCAAGTGAGTTTCCTGAATACATACAACATCGGCCTTGTGGTGCTGTGCTTCTTTCCAGGTGGATCTTCCTTTATATGGGGAGTTTAGGCCGTTGATGTTTAAAGAGAAGATTCTGGTTGCCATATTCGGGATCTTTGTAGATAAGTCCTAGGGCATGGGAAGATCTGGAGTATGTTGATGCCTATAGAAACAAAGTAACAAAAAAACAGAACAAAGTCCTTCTGCGATTTTACCCTCTGGAAGATAGGTGAGACAGGTGTGAAGCCTATAATGAGGAGGAGGAGAGTAATTGTCAATATTAAAGAAACATGGCAAGACATCACTTGCCATTTTTGTGGGGGAGATAAGTCCGGCTATAACAGGCAGGCTCTCCTTTACGTGGATATTCTTTATCAGCAGAGAGGAATATGGATCTTATTTGGAGGTGGTGTGGTTGCGACCTTCTTTAGGTTGTCGTGTTGTAGGATTTGCATTTTCTTGAGGGTGTAAGATACTTTGTGTTGGGATGCCCCAAGAATTTAAGGGGCTTGTTGCTATATCCGAGTTTTGGAATATATGTTGTGCGTTGTCTTTAGCGGCGATCAGTTTGGTGGGGAAACCCCAACGGTAGGGTATGTTTGCTTTTCTTAATGCTGCAGTTACACCTGCGAAGCCCCTTCTCGCTTCTAAAGTTGCTTGTGAAAGATCGGCGAAAATACATAGGTCTGAGTATGGGTCAGGTAGGACACGCTTTTTTCTTGTTACGGTCATGAGTTCTTCTTTCGTGCGGTAGTAATGGATGCGTATGATAATATCTCTTGGTGCGTCTTCTTTGAGAACTTTAGGACGTGGTAGCCTGTGGGCCCTGTCAATTTTTAAGTCTTGCTCCGGTATGTTTGGGAGGATAGTTTTCATGAAACGTACCACATAGTTTGAGATTTCACTGTTAAGTATTTTTTCAGGGACTCCACATATTTTTATATTGTTTCACCTATTTCTGTCCTCTAAGTCTGTAAGTTTGCTCTGTAGTTTTATCCTCTAGATCATAATGAGCGTCAATCAGTGAGTTATGCGATGTCACTACTTCTCCCATTTTCTTTTCATTTTTTTCCATTCTGTTATTGATATCGAGGACCAAAGAGTTTACTTTTGAGGTCAATACTAGGATGTCAGCTTGAATCGTGTCTCTGAGAGCCATCACTGCTTCTTTGATATAGAGTTCAGTAACTGGCTTGTTAGATGCTGCAAGGCCATCCAAACCTCCCTCTCCAGCTTTCCCATGTAAAGAATTAGTGGCATTACCTGCATCCCCAGTGTCAGACATCTTTTGTCTTTGTTTTTCAGGGCTGCATGAGGGTGTTTTGCAAGGGGGTGGGAATGTGGCCGGCGCTTTTTGGAAGATAATGTCTCAGTGTATTGGCTCCCCTTAGCTGCTGGAATATGCTTACTTGATGTTTCTGGCACCAATATATCTTCCCCGCTGAGGTTGCTGATGTCTCCGGTGCTTATTTCTCTACTTGTCACTTCTGTGACATGCTGGAGGCCAGCGCTAGGCTCTCTCTCTATGGAGCCGGAAGTGAGCTCTTCTCCCACAGCTCCCCCTGCAGCAGCCCCGCGCGGCTCAAAGAAGCTTTCCAGCCTCATCGGCGCTGGTCTGGAAATCCTTCTCCTGGACATATTCAGCTTCCCAGGTGGTTCCCAGACCTGTAGGAACAGGATCCTCTCTGGTGAGTGCTGTAGATTGGTTAGGAGAGCCTCTGCTGAGCGGAGCTAAAGGAAGAGTTTAGCAGAGTAGATTCAGCTTGGAATGGGATGATACAGAGAAATGTACCAAACAAAAAGAAAAAACAAAGCTCTCACACAGCTCCACTGACAGAAAAACAAAAATGAACGTCGGTCAGAATATGGTGACAAAAAGCAATGTTGTTTAAAAAGTTTTATTTTTTTAAAACTAGTTGAAAAAAAGACTTTATTTAGTAGTGTCCTAACCATACTGATCTGCAGAACAAAATTAACATGTCATTTTTATTGCACCATAAACACCATAAAAACAAAGCCCAAAAACAATGGCAAAATGGCATTTTTTTCCATTTCACCAAACTTAAAATTTTGTAAAATTTCTTCAGTTCCTTATATGGTACACTAGTGATTATTAGCAAATTATAATACCAGTGTTTCTGGTGGCACATCACACTCAGTAACTTGATTACCACACAAGACAAACACAGCTTGGTTCCTCCCACAGCAGAGACATCACTACAGGTCTTTCAGCCCACCAGATCTCTGTGGTGGAGGTAGGTCAGTGTGTGTTCTGTCAGGACCGCTGAGTTGTGCCTGACATAATAACGGCTTAGTTGTATTCTCATTTTGTTATTTTTATCATCCCCTTTTCAATAGCCCTAACTGTGTTGCTCTTCTGTCGGTCAGACTCTGTGTTTTATATATGTTGTAGGATATTTGATGATGTCACCAGGGGGGTGGAGCAATGACATAACCAGGGGTGGAGCAGAATAATAATCACTCACACACATACATACATACATACTCGCAGACAAGTGGTCGTTAGTAGTTTGATGAAATGGTACCATTAAGAAATACAACTTTTCCTGCAAAAAAACTAAGCCCTTGTATATGTCTATGGAAAAATTAAAAAATTACAGCTCTGGTGAAAATGAAGAAACAAAGAAAAAAACAAAACTGGCTTGGGTGTAAAGGGCTTACTAAATCCCCTTGGAGTATAGCGTCTGCTTTGACTTTTCCCATAGGAAGGAATATTGAAAATAAAAATCCATCCACGCATGTTCAGTGCAGATCACCATTCAGCAACATGAGCTACAGCCATGTCAAAGATGAGCTTCATATCAATAAATTACAACATGAATAAATTACTTTTCTTTATTGCCAACTTGGTGCTTTTGACTTGTCTATGTTGTCTTCCAGTTAAGCATGTTCTTACTTCATGTAACAGGGTTTGTTTCACTTGGTGGGACATATAACAGATATGAAAGCCTTCATGATGAGAACAGGGTTTCTTACAATCAGACACATTTTGTTCTTCTTGGCTTTACGCTTTACCCTGCCCTGAAAATATGTGTGGTTGCTACTCTAATTCCTATATATATTATATCGCTTATGGGAAATCTTCTGACCATTCTGACGACAAGTATAGATCAGCATCTAGAAGCACCAATGTACTTCTTCTTAAGAAATATGGCAACTCTGGACATAATTGTTATCTCTTCTACAGTTCCCAAGCTCTTGTATATCTTGGTGAGTTCTGACAAAGCTATCAGCCTGAAAGGCTGCCTTCTACAGCTATACATCTATGTCTCTTCAGGGGGCACAACATTTTATGCTTTGGGATTGTTATCAATTGATAGGTATTTAGCAATCTGTCATCCGTTACAGTATGGCACAATTCTAACCAGTCAGATCTGCAGGAGAATAGTTGCTTGCACATGGATATTTGGGTTTTTGGATTTTATCCCAGTCATTCTTCTCATGTCTCGCTTATATTGGTGCAGTGGAAACAATGTTATTGATCACTTCTTCTGTGATTTTTCTGCACTTTTACATTTATCCTGCTCAGATACTCATGTGGTTGAGACGCTTTTTTTCTACTTGGCTAAATTTGTTATTTTATGTACATTTATCCCAACAATTTCTTCTTACGGTTTCATAATTTCATCTATGTTACATATCTCATCATCTACTGGCAAAAGCAAGACATTCTCCACATGTTCTTCACACTTTGTTGCTGTTTGTATTGCATATTTATTTACATCTATCATTCAGGAACGGAGTCTTCTGAAAGTGGGAAGAATGTTGCTGTTTTCCACAGTATATTAAGTCCTTTCTTGCATCCTTTTATCTATAGTTTAAGGAATCAAGCAATTATAGCTAGCTTGAGACGCATGATTAGGATAAACGAGCTTGTCAAATAACTGTGGTTGTTTATTATATTATATATTTACTTTAGCGAACCTACCTGCTTCTACTTGTGCTTGTTAAATGAGTATAACGTTTTTAGTTTTTTTAAGCTATTAAAGTGATTTTTGCACCTTTGTTAATAGATTGGACTTGGTTTCTAATCAGTTTTACAGGCATATAAATATTTTTTTCTCTTTGGCTTTTAACCGCTTCCTGCCATAAAACATACTATTACTAGAGATGAGCGAGCACCAAAATGCTCGGGTGCTCGTTACTCGAGACAAACTTTTCGCGATGCTCGAGGGTTCGTTTCGAATAACGAACCCCATTGAAGTCAATGGGCGACCCGAGCATTTTTGTATATCGCCGATGCTCGCTAAGGTTTTCATTTGTGAAAATCTGGGCAATTCAAGAAAGTGATGGGAACGACACAGCAACGGATAGGGCAGGCGGGGCTACATGTTGGGCTGCATCTCAAGTGCACAGGTCCCACTATTAAGCCACAATAGCGGCAAGAGTGGGCCCCCCCCCCAACAACGTTTACTTCTGAAAAGCCCTCATCAGCAATGGATACCTTAGCTAAGCACCACACTACCTCCAACAAAGCACAATCACTGCTTGCATGACACTCCGCTGCCACTTCTCCTGGGTTACATGCTGCCCAACCCCCCCCCCCCCCCCCCCCCCCGCACGACGCAGTGTCCACAGCGCACACCAAAGTGTCCCTGCGCAGCCTTCAGCTGCCCTCATGCCACACCACCCTCATGTCTATTTATAAGTGCGTCTGCCATGAGGAGGAACCGCGGGCACACACTGCAGAGGGTTGGCACGGCTAGGCAGCGACCCTCTTTAAAAGGGGCGGGGCGATAGTCCACAATGCTGTACAGAAGCAATGAGAAATCCAATCCTGTGCCACCTCCATCTGGAGCTGCACACGTGGGCATAGCAATGGGGAACCTATGTGCCACACACTATTCATTCTGTCAAGGTGTCTGCATGCCCCAGTCAGACCACGATTTTTTATAAATAGTCACAGGCAGGTACAACTCCGCAATGGGAATTCCGTGTGCACCCACTGCATGGGTGGCTCCCTGGAACCCACCGGCGGTACATAAATGTATCCCATTGCATTGCCCATCACAGCTGAGGTAATGTCGTGCTTAATGCAGGTGGGCTTCGGCCCACACTGCATGCCCCAGTCAGACTGGGGTTCTTTAGAAGTGGACACATGCAGTTACAACTCTGTGTGGACCGACAGCATGGGTGGGTGCCAGGAAGCCACCGGCGGTACATAAATATATCCCATTGCATTGCCCATCACAGCTGAGGTAATGTCATGTTTAATGCAGGTGGGCTTCGGCCCACACTGCATGCCCCAATCAGACTGGGGTTCTTTAGAAGTGGACACAGATGCATTTACAACTCCCTGTGGACCCACAGCATGGGTGGCTCCCTGGAACCCACCGGCGGTACATAAAAATATCCCATTGCATTGCCCATCACAGCTGAGGTAATAATGTCATGTTAATGCAGGTGGTCTTCGGCCCACACTGCATGCCCCAATAAGACTGGGGTTCTTTAGAAGTGGACACAGATGCATTTACAACTCCCTGTGGACCCACAGCATGGGTGGCTCCCTGGAATCCACCGGCGGTACATAAAAATATCCCATTGCTTTGCCCATCACAGCTGAGGTAATAATGTCATGTTTAATGCAGGTGGGCTTCGGCCCACACTGCATGCCCCAGTCAGACTGGGGTTCTTTAGAAGTGGACACAGATGCATTTACAACTCCCTGTGGACCCACAGCATGGGTGGGTGCCAGGAAGCCACCGGCGGTACATAAATACATCCCATTGCAGTGCCCAACACAGCTGATGTAACGTCAGCTGTAATGCAGGTGGGCTAAAAATTAATTTGATTACACTGTAGGCGAGGGCCCACAAAAATTGGTGTATCAACAGTACTAATGTACCTCTGAAAAATTGCCCATGCCCAACCAAGAGGGCAGGTGAAACCCATTAATCGCTTTGGTTAATGTGGCTTAATTGGTAACTAGGCCAGGAGGCAGCCCAGTTAAAATAAAAATTGGTTGAGGTGAAAGTTTTAACGCTTTAATGAGCATTGAAACGTATAAAAATTGTTTACAAAAATTATATGACTGAGCCTTGTGGGCCTAAGAAAAATTGCCCGTTCGGCATGATTATGTGAGGTTTCAGGAGGAGGAGCAGGAGGAGGAGGAGGAATATTATACACAGATTGATGAAGCGAAAAGGTCCCCGTTTTTGATGGGGATACAGAACGATGCTTCCATCCGCGGGTGCAGCCTACGTATTGCTTAGGTATCGCTGCTGTCCGCTGGTGGAGAAGAGAAGTCTGGGGAAATCCAGGCTTTGTTCATCTTGATGAGTGTTAGCCTGTCGGCACTGTCGGTCGACAGGCGGGTACGCTTATCTGTGATAATTCCCCCAGCCGCACTAAACACCCTCTCTGACAAGACACTAGCCGCAGGACAAGCAAGCACCTCCAGGGCATACAGCGTGAGTTCAGGCCACGTGTCCAGCTTCGACACCCAGTAGTTGTAGGGGGCAGAGGCGTCACGGAGGACGGTCGTGCGATCGGCTACGTACTCCCTCACCATCCTTTTACAGTGCTCCCGCCGACTCAGCCGTGACTGGGGAGCGGTGACACAGTCTTGATGGGGAGCAATAAAGCAGTCAAGGGCCTTAAAGAGTGTTGCCCTGCCTGTGCTGTACATGCTGCCTGATCTCCGCGCCTCCCCTGCTACCTGGCCCTCGGAACTGCGCCTTCGGCCACTAGCGCTGTCGGATGGGAATTTTACCATCAGTTTGTCCGCCAGGGTCCTGTGGTATAGCAACACTCTCGAACCCCTTTCCTCTTCGGGTATGAGAGTGGAAAGGTTCTCCTTATACCGTGGGTCGAGTCGTGTGTACACCCAGTAATCCGTAGTGGCCAGAATGCGTGTAACGCGAGTGTCACGAGAAAGGCATCCTAACATGAAGTCGGCCATGTGTGCCAGGGTACCTGTCCTCACTAGAAAGATCACTTTCAGGATCCTCCTCCTCCTCCTCCTCAGGCCATACACGCTGAAAGGATGACAGGCCAGCAGCATGTGTACCCTCACCAGTGGGCCAAGCTGTCTCTTCCCCCTCCTCCTCATCTTCCTCCTCCTCCTCCTCACCGCGCTGAGATATAGACAGGAGGGTGCTCTGACTATCCAGCGACATACTGTCTTCCCCCGGCTCTGTTTCCGAGCGCAAAGCGTCTGCCTTTATGCTTTGCAGGGAACTTCTCAAGCGTGGGTAGCTTTTCAGAAAGCGCTGAACCACCAAATTAAAGATGTGGGCCAGGCATGGCACGTGCGTGAGGCTGCCGAGCTGCAGAGCCGCCACCAGGTTACGGCCGTTGTCACACACTACCATGCCCGGTTGGAGGCTCAGTGGCGCAAGCCAGCGGTCGGTCTGCTCTGTCAGACCCTGCAGCAGTTCGTGGGCCGTGTGCCTCTTATCTCCTAAGCTGAGTAGTTTCAGCACGGCCTGCTGACGCTTGCCCACCGCTGTGCTGCCACTGCACTGTTAACTGCAACACAGCGGTGATTTCAGAGCCCAGACAGAGCCAGGAAATAATTTGGCGCAAGCCTGCTGTAACACTTAGCTGGCTGCGTATGATTTTGTTATAGAACTTCTACACCCAGCACACACAGACCCAGAACACTGAGCACAGTGACAGGCAGGCCAAATAGATTTTTTGCCCAATATTTTTTAGAAAAGGCCCACTGCCTATATTCAATCAATAATTAATATGTCTTCTGTCCCTGCCTAACCACCACTTCTGTCCCTGGAGTATTACTGCAGGGCGCAATGCTCTGCACGGCCGATATACCAAAAAAAAAAAAAAAGTGCAACACTGCAAAAAGCAGCCTCCACAGTACTGCACACGGTTAGATGTGGCCCTAAGAAGGACCGTTGAGGTTTTTGAAGCCTAAAATACTCCTAACGCTCTCCCTGCCTAAGCACTTCTGTCCCTGTAGTATTACTGCAGGGCGCAATGCTCTGCACAGCCGATATACCAAAAAAAAAAAAAAAGTGCAACACTGCAAAAAGCAGCCTCCACAGTACTGCACACGGTTAGATGTGGCCCTAAGAAGGACCGTTGGGGTTCTTGAAGCCTATAATAACTCCTAACACTCTCCCTATAGCAGCAGCACCAGCAGCAGCACTTTCCCTCAGCTAAGTGAGAACGCATCTGTGGCGAGCCGCGGGAGGGGCCGATTTTTATACTCGGGTGACACCTGATCTCGCCAGCCACTCACTGCAGGGGGGTGGTATAGGGCTTGAACGTCACAGGGGGAAGTTGTAATGCCTTCCCTGTCTTTCAATTGGCCAGAAAAGCGCGCTAACGTCTCAGAGATGAAAGTGAAAGTAACCCGAACATCGCGTGGTACTCGTTACGAGTAACGAGCATCTCGAACACGCTAATACTCGAACGAGTATCAAGCTCGGACGAGTACGTTCGCTCATCTCTAACTATTACATTATCGGAACTGTAGTTCCCATAAATTGATGTAATCGTACATAATAGACTTCACGATGATTTGCAGAATACGTTAGCATGTAATTTATACCACACATTGAATGGTGTAAGCGGAAAAAAAAAAAGAGTGCCAGAGTTGTGTTTTTCTTAATTCATACCACCTTCATAAAAAAGTTAATAAAAAGTGATTAAGAAGTCATCTACACCCTAAAATAGTACTGATGATGAAGAGAATAATCAATGCTAATTGTCAATATAGTTTTTCAATTTATTAATTGCCAATATATTATGAGTTTGACATAGTCTGTAAATGGGCCTCTGTATATCTTGGCTTGACATTTGGCCTATGTCGGCAGTCATTGAATGTTATTTGTGTTATCTAAGTATACTGTGACAGTAGTCCTGTAGATTCAAGGTTTTCTGTCTGGTTTGAAATAGTTCTAACCAAAACAATCAAATGTGTCTATAAGAAAGTATTAATATAATTAATTTATAAATGATGGGTCATTTTGGGTCAATTAATATGTGAGATGGTGTTTGTTGGCAAATAGCCAGAAATCTTCCTTTTATGCAATTACCACAATATAGAGGGCAGGTTCTGTCACTGATCATGTATTCTTATCTCATGTCCCTTTATTTCTTATTTCTCACTTAAATTACCCTGGACCTATTACTTTGCACTTGCTTATTCTAAAAAACTTTCTTAAATCTGTCACTGGATTATTGATGGAGTATTGTGTTTTTGGCATAACAGCTTGATGGAGAATGGATGAGCATATTTGAGGCAGCCACTTCCCTCTGCAGGTGACCCAGACTGGGGGATGTAATGGACTGAAAGCGGCCAAAGGTGAGATTTCTTACCATCCACTCTGTACCTCCTCCTTTGCAGGTCTTGCTTTTGGGGACTTTGCTGAAAGAGATATTGCTAATCCCTCTCACAGATGACATTTAACTTTTCTCTATGTGTTGTATGTGTCTTACAAACTGGTTGAAAAGTGTGGAGCTGGGAAAATCTCTGCACACTGTTGCTGTCTTGAACAGGCAGGATACGAGTCCCATGACTGTGTTACAACTATAGCCCTATAGTGTACCAAATACAATATGCTTATTCCATTAGCCACCCTCATGGTTACATTGTGGACTGTACAGAAAAGGAAGTGGAGCAACCCGAAACCAGGAAAAGAGGCAGTGGGGACTATATCCTTTGTAGAGATTTGTATGTTTAACTCTTGAAAGCAGAGAATTTCTCTGTATAGCAGGTGAAGCTAACCTCAAATGACCATCAAAACCCCTAAGATTGGACATGTGGACAACAAATACCAAAAAAGTTAAAAAGTTGGGTAAAAGGCACAACCTAGAAATATATAAATTGCACAACATTGTATTCACTTAACTTTCCCGTTTGTTCTATAAACTTCATATATATGTGTTTCGAGGCTGCCAAGTCTCTTCCTCAATATCTCCTGTGGACATACTATACATAGAATAACAATTTACAGGGCATATATATAATTGCTTGTACTGTCCGCTTTGTTAATGAACTTACTGTTTAAAACATAGGTACCTGAAAGACCAGAAAATCTTGAATACATGTTTTCCAGAAGGCCTGAGCCAGAGTGTCAGAGCACCCTTCAACCACGCAAAAGACACCAGAATAGAGACCACCAGAAGAGAGATCCAAAATAGAATACTGTGCCAGTAAACTCAGAGAAAGAGAAAGTTTGGTTCACCAATATACCAGAAGACTTTAAAAGGAATCAGAGGTAACGCCAAAATAACAGATTACAGAACACATAGGAGAAAAGGCTCTATTCAAAGTTTTCTACGAACTAGAACACTTTTTATGTGAAGAAATACAACATGACTTGGATCAGCAATTTCTCCAAAACTCTGAGAACATTATACAGAGAGGTCTGCGAAAACAAGTCCTCCCCACATTTAATAATAATAATAATTCTTTTACAGAAAAATGGGACAACATACTTCATGATTGTAATAAAAGGATATTATTATTGCTATTTATGAAACAAAAAGAACTCACAACTACTTTGGGCCACCATATTGCCACCACCTAGAGGCATATTAACACATCTAACATACGCTCATTTTAATAAATGTTACAAAATCGTGACAAATAGAATACTAAGTATTGAAAAAGAAACTCTTCTCAAGAAGCTAGACAAACTCTACAGAGATTGTAATGACTATGAGAAGGATCATGTAAACTTTTTATAATAAGAAAATACCAGAATCATTATCTGGCCCTGGGAGTACCTTGAGATATTCACATACTGTCCCAACTCAGGGGACAGATGTGATATCAAGACCAAATGCGCCACAGGCTAACACACAAGGACGGACAGACTAAAAACTGTCCCTTACAAGCATTTTCTCCTTCTTTGGTATCTCTATCCCATACCAAGAAAGACTCCCACTTCCTTAGAATAGAGACCAGACCAAAAGCCAACTCGCCCACCCTAGGCAAACACAATTAGCTGACCTCAATAATAGTAAGAAAACTAACAATCTAGCAAAAAAAATACACAACCCAAAGACAAAAAATAGGCCACAAATATTTTGTCAAATAGGACAAAAATTAATTGTCCAGTGACGCCATGGAAAGTACCTCCAAGGATTTGGAAACTTCAAAGCCTTGTCTGTCCACATGACTTACAGACACCTTAACAGTTACCTCTATATCCTTTAAAATTCCAGAATCCATTCCACCTGCGATCACAGGCAAAAAAATTCAAGCAGTGCCACCGTCGGACCCACAGTTACTAAGTCTTAAAACCAAAGATACTTATATCAAGTTATTGCATGCAGATAATTTTGCCTTCGAATTATGCTCTATTATTAGGTGCTAAGGTGAATTAAAGATTATAGATAGTATAGGTGAGTGTCCTATTATGTGTTATATAGCTACATATAGAGACAAATTAAGAGACATAGTTATTAGGTTTTTGCAGTTTCATTGTCTAGATAGATACATTGCAACAGCTGTTTTTTTTTTTACAATATTCCTATTATGTTGTAGCCTACACATCTTTTTAATCAGAAAATGCCACACCAACAGCTACAAGGTTGATTTGTAGTAATCCAGATTCTTCTTCTTCATTCTACAAATCAATGTAAAATTTATGCCGGGAAAATTGTATGGCCACAGAGCCTAGAGGTAGTTTTTAGCCAGTTCTGTAAACAACTACACTTTGCGAAATGTGGCTACAGCTGTCTGTATCAGACAAAATCTGAAGTACAGTGAAATCAGAAACCTTTGGTACTGTTGTGAAAATCTCTTTAGAACTAGCACTGACTCATAGAGCAGTTTATAGGCTAGATAAATGGATGATAATTTTTGTAACATAGTTCCTAAGGCCAAATGAAGACAATGTCCATCTAGTCCAGGCTGTTTATCTTCCTGTGTTGTTGATCCAGAGGAAGGCAAAAAACACCAAGAGCAGAAGCCAATTAGCCCTTTTGGAGGAAAAATTCCTTCACGACTCCCTAATGGCAATCAGACTATTCCCTGGATCAACCTCTAATAGTTCCTACCTGCCTGTATACCCGGATTAACAATTAAGCTAAGATTTATAACCTATAATATCCTTCCTCTCCAGAAAGACATCAAGTCCCCTTTTAAACTCCTCTATCGATTTTGCTATCACCAGTTCCTCAGGCAGAGAGTTCCACAGTCTAACTGCTCTTACAGTAAAGAACCTTTTTCTATGTTGGTGATGAAACCTGCTTTCCTCTAAACGTAGCAGATGCCCTCTTGTTACCGTCGCAGTCCTGGGCACAAACACATCATGGGAGAGATCCTTGCATTGTCCCCTCATGTATTTATACATAGTTATTTGGTCGCCCCTTAGCCTTCTTTTTTCCACAGTAAACAATCCCAATTTGGATAGCCTCTCTGAGTATTCCAGTCCCTTCATTCCATGTATTAGTTTAGTCGCTCTTCTTTGAACCCCCTCCAGTACAGTCACATCTTTCCTGAGCACCGGTGACCAGAACTGTGCGCAGTATTCCATGTGGGGCCTGACTAGTGCCTTATATAATGGAAGGATAATGTTCTCGTCCTTCGCCCCTACCTCTTTTAATGCACCCCAAGACTTTATTTGCCTTTGCAGCAGCTGACTGGCATTGGTTACTCCAGTTTAGTCTACAATACACTAGTACCCCCAGGTCTTTTCCCATATCGCTTTTCCCTAGCAGTACCCCATTTAGTGTATATTGGTAACATCTGTTTTTGCTGCCCATGTGCATAACCTTACATTTATCAACATTGAACTTCATTTGCCATTTTTCTGCCCAAGCCCCGAGCTTATCTAGGTCCTTTTGTAGCCGTGCATTGTCCTCCGTTGCATTAATTATATTGTATAATTTTGTGTCATCTGCAAATATTGATATTTTGCTGTGCAGCCCCTCTATCAGGTCGTTGATAAATATGTTAAACAGAATGGGGCCTAATACTGAACCCTGTGGCACCCCGCTAGCGACTGTGGCCCAATCAGAGTACGAACCATTTATTACCACCCTCTGCTTTCTATCATTGAGCCAATTCTTTACCCAATTACACATGTTTTCACCAAATCAGAGCTGTCTCATTTTGTATATTAGCCTATTATGTGGCACGGTGTCAAATGCTTTAGAGAAGTTCAGATATACAAGAACAATCGACTCTCCCAGGTCCAGCCTAAAGCTTACTTCATCGTAGAGACTGATCAGATTTGTCTGACATGAGCGACCCTTCATGAATCCATGCTTGTGAGGAGTTATTACCTTGTTCTCCTTGAGGTACTCATTGATGGCGTCTCTCAGAATCCCCTCGAAAATTTTTCCCGTTACTGAAGTGAGACTTACTGGCCTGTAGTTACCAGGCTCACTTTTGGTCCCCTTTTTGTAAATTGGAACCACGTTGGCAATGCGCCAATCCCATGGTACAACACCGGTCTTGATAGTGTCTAGAAATATTAGATATAGCGGCCTAGCTATCTCATCACTTAGTTCCCTTAGTATACTTGTGACTTCAGCTGTGTGTACCAGACAAAATCTGAAGTACAGTGAAATCAGAAACCTTTGGTACTGTTGTGAAAATCTCTTTAGAACTAGCACTGACTCATAGAGCAGTTTATAGGCTAGATTAATGTATGATAATTTTTGTGGTGTTTCTGTGCTTGTGAGGGGTGAATGATGTATCTACACTTTAAATCACTCTCTCCAGCTGGTAACATCCAAATTTAGTGAAGGGGATCCATTCACATGGATTCAATGAAAGTTTGGCTCATTCCTCACCTGATTGTTGCAATATTTGTTCCTATATTAGGCTTATATGTTATGTTTTATCTGTTTCTCTACATTTTCAAAAAGTGTTGCCTCTCTTACATGATTGTATGGTACTAGAGATGAGCGAACGTACTCGGATAAGCACTACTCGTCCGAGTAATGTGCTTTATCCGAGTACCTCTCTGCTCGTCCTGAAAGATTCGGGACGCGCTGCGGAGCGGGGAGCTGCAGGGGAGAGCGGGGAGGAACGGAGGGGAGATCTTTCTCTCCTTCTCTCCCGCCCGCTCTGCCCCGCTCCCCGCTGCGACTCACCTGTCAGCAGCGGAGCGCCCCGAATCTTTCAAGACGAGTACAGCGGTACTCGGATAAAGCACATTACTCGGACGAGTAGTGCTTATCCGAGTACGTTCGCTCATCTCTATATGGTACCGCCTGCCAAATACATAGTGACCAATCTCCTATAGACTTTAACTGTGCGTCTCACACACGTTGCGAGAAATGCATAAACAAAAAAATCTGGGCATGCACTATCTTGGCATGTATTACACGTGCATACACACCAAGATAGTGTATGGGGATTGTCCGCATGCAGCAAGTATGAAGCAACCTGCGCTCATGTGCGAGAAGCCTAACTTCTGTGGTATTAATTATCCAAAGCGCGAACTGATGCTGAAAAAAATCATTAATGGCAATTGTCAGCATAGTTTTTCTATTCCTTGATTTGTCAATATATTTTGAGTTTGACATACTCTGTAACAGTACCAGTAAGAATGTCAGCCCATTCTGCAACAAACAAGCCCCCACACAGCTTATTCAAAGGAAAAATATAACATTTGTGGCTGTCAGAATATGGCAACACAAAGTTTTAAACATGGTTCTTTTTGTGCAAAAGTAGCAAAAATTAATTTATATCACACATGGTATTTGGTAAAGATAAATAAAAATAATGCCAAAATTGTCGGGTTTTTGTTTATACCAACTTCGAAAAACCAGAATAGAAAGTGATCAAAAAGTTGCAAAATGTGTAACGTAAAATGTTGCAAATACAAACTAGAGCTCAAAATGAAAAAATAAGCTCTCAGGCCTTAGTCACACGGGCGTTTTTTCCCGCGATTTGCGGATCGCATGACGGATGCGCATCCGCAAATCGCGTGACCGGGCCGAAAAATCGCCCGAAAAAAACTGCTCCTAGCCGCGTTTCAATAAAAACGGGCCGGAGCTGTCCAGCGCATTGAATTCAATGGAGTCGGCAATACAGCTGGCTCCATTGAAAGCAATGCGCTGTGGCCGATCTCACGATGAATTGTCGGGAAGGGCTTAAATATATAAGCCCTTCCCTGCAATTCATCCAGAAATGTGTAAAAATAAAAAATATATATATACTCACCTTGTCCCGGCAGACGGAGTTCAGCCGCGGCCGCCGCGGTTGAACTCCGTCTGCCGGGACAAGGTGAGTATATATATATATTTTTTTTTATTTATTTTTTTTACACATTTCTGGATGAATTGCAGGGAAGGGCTTATATATTTAAGCCCTTCCCGACCATTCATCCCGCGCTCGCCGGCAGCCCATTGCTTTCAATGGAGCCGGCTGTATTGCCGGCTCCATTGAATTCAATGGGCAAACATCGTTCTTCTCTGCCACAGCTGTTACAGCTGTGGCAGAGAAGAATGATTTGTCTACTATATGTTCTCAATGGGGTCGGCGCTGCTGCCGCCGGTCCCATTGAGCGCATATAGAGAAGAGAACAGGAATCGCAGATCGCAGATAGGTGCGATCTGCGATTTCTGTTCTATAATTTATCGGACGAGCGCATAAAAAGCGATCATGTGTCCGATACCATTGCAAAGCAATGGTTTTATAAAATCGCCGAACGCATGCGCAAATCGCGCGAAAAAACGCCCGTCTGACTAAGCCCTCATACAGCTCCATCAACTGACTGGTAAAAAAGTTATGGCTCTCTGGAAATGGCAATGGAAAAAACATTTCTATGAAAAATTCATTATAGAGAAATTTGATCACCAAAGCTCAAACAGCATTCCTTCACTTCTGAGACCAGCCATCTTAAACAATAGGGTTGGAGATACTGCTTGCAGTGACCAAGCATTTTTCCATTTTTATTTTTTCCCCCTTTTAAAAAATCGTAACTCCTTTATTTATCGACATAGCTGTATGATGGCTTGTTTTTTGCAGGACGAGTTGTATTTTTCAATGGTATAATTTAATGTACTGAAAAACCCTAAAAAAATTCTAAGTGGAGTAAAATAAAAAAAAAATGACATTCCGCCATCTTTCGGTGCATCTTATTTCTACAGCACATAAACTGCAACAAAAATGACACGATAACTTTATTCTATAGGTCAGAACGATTACCACGATACCAATCTTATATAGTTTTTTTTGCTGTACTACCTTTATTTTTTCAAAAAGTCATTTAATTATTGAAAGTTATTTTCTGCTGCCATCCTCTGCATGCAATCACTTTTTTATTTTTCAATCGGCAAATGATGCCCGACATTCGCCTCTGTGTGTCCTCACTACCATGCTCCTGCACGGGAGCTAGTAGTGCTGGCTCACTCACAGAGCGGCCGGCAGGGAGGCTGGTGGCAGGAGGAGAGCAGTCTCCTCTCGCTCCCCCGTCCCTCTCCATTGATATAACATAGCGGCCGTTCAGTACATTATGCAGCATGAACGATGGACGATGAGCTAATCGTTCAGCGTAAATAGCAGCCGTTCAGTACTGAACAGCTGCTATGTTATGTCAATGTAGAGGGACGGGAGAGAGAGGGGATAGAAATCTCCTGCAGCCTTCCCACTGAGAGCTAATGATACTAGCTCCCGTGCAGCAGCACGGGAGCGAGTATGTGCATTTAAAAGGGCTCATAGTTGTGCAAGGGCTCATTTTTTGCGGGACGTCCAGTAGTTTGCATTGGTACCATTTTGGTATATAAACAACTTTTTGATTGCTTTTTATTGCATTTTTTCTTGGAGACAGGGTGACCAAAAAAGTGCATTTCTGTCGTTCTTTATTTTCATTTTAAGACGACGTTCACCGTGTGGGGTAAATAATGCATTAGTTTTATAGATTGGACTTTTACAGACACAGCGATACCAAATATGTATTTTTGTTATATTATTTAGATTGTTTTATTGTAAATATAGCAAAAGGTTTTTTGTTTTACTTTTATTATTTTCTTTTTTTCTTTTAATAATTAGTAAAACTTTATTATTTTTATTTTTACTTTTTTCTTTAGTTTCGACAGGGAACAACAACTTGCATTGCTTTGATCGCTCCTGCAGTATAATGTAATGCCATAGCATTACATCATACTTCAAATCAGCAGGCAGTCTATCAAGCCAGCCCATAGGCATTCAGAAGGACCCCGGTTGCCATAACACCTGCACAGCTCCCTGTGATCTCATCGCAGGCAGGCCGTATGCATCCCCCTGAACAATGTTCGGGGGATTTAAATGCTGCTGTCAGAATTGTCAGCGGCATTGAAAGGATTAACGGCCCGGATCAGCCGCGCGGCTGATCGGAGCTGTTGCTGGCAGGTGTCGTCTGTAAGAAACAGCCAGCACCTGCGTTGTATGGAGCAAGATCACAGCACGATCTCTCTTCATACATAGACCAGCGATACTGGCCGTCAAAAGGCGTATCGGTGGTCACTAAGGGGTTAAGGAAGTATACACATAGGATACTATACATATATAAATACATGAAGCTGTGTGAGTAGATTAAGACCTATGTTTGTGAATAAACACATAAGAGGTGTGATGTGGTGTGTGTGTGTGTGTGAGGGGGGGGGAACATAATGTGGAATGAAGGGATTAGGCTGAGGGAGAATATAGAAGAAAGGTAAATGGAGTTGGGTTTGATCTTCATTCAGCTCAGACTACATTGACAACTTTTCCCAGCAAATGCAGAGTTGGTTAAGCAGACCCCAATCCATACCGCTAAATAAATTCAAACCCAGACCCGTAAATTCTAACCCCAGACCATAGTAAAAAAAGATGTTCAGAACTCGGAATAGACCCTTTATTATACTTATGCAACCTGCTACCAATTTCCATTTCAGCTTTGGGCAGTGCCACACGCAAGATCCTAACGCAGCCTCTGCTTTATAGGCAGCTGCATATGGCAATCACAGAGGCCCTTCTCAGACCCCCGGGCTGCCAGACAGATGTAGTAATCATTAATATGAATGGCTTATCATGATAATTTACAGTATCCTAGTACATTGCAGTTAAATTATTATAATACTTTAAATGTCAATTTAACATTGACTGTATCTGGTGATTAACTGCTGCCTCCTTGATTGTGTTGCAAGGCTCAGTGATAGGAAAACAAAGTGAATCCACTACTGTGGCATTTAAGGGGTTAAATTACCAAGATTAGAGCTATCTCTAATATTAGCTATTGAGCACAGGAGGCCGACAGTCAATCACAGCTCACATTAGCACAGCTTTTGTGCTCGCATCATTACTGCGTCCTTTATGATGCTGCTCTTCATCAACAACCTTGAAGCTGGCAGGTCCTGTTTTATGTCAAGAACACTGCACTGCGCCATTCCTCTTCGAATAACCTATCATAGGGGGCCCAGAAACCCCCTTTACTGTAGAATTCTTACCTTGCATGAAACATTGGTTGTTTTGTGGAATACAATTTGTTATAATTTAATCATTACTTGTCAGTATTAATTTATCATCAGTTTCCAGTTCTTTGGTTCACTTAACAGATGGGATAATGTAGCTTTGTTCTGTTCCCTGTATTATTAAAAGAGATTGATGTTATTTCTGGTAAAAGTGCTAATGGTTTATTTACGGACAATATTATGTAGAGATGAATGAATCCGTGTTAGTCTCCTGGATCTGCTGCTTACTTTGACATCAGAAAATGTTTACTTGATTTTCTTTTGTATATTTTGTTTTCTTAAGTTTAAAGGTTACTCTGCCAAACTGTCAAATTTCCTTGTTTCCTTATGTTTTTGGCTTATCTGTGCAGCCATTTTTAAATGACAGAAATTTTTATACATTGATTGAGCAGTTGTGTCTTATAAGTACAACAACCCATGCCTTCCTTCTTACTTACTTATGCATTGTTTCCAATTTATGTTAACACAATTTTCTTCCCATTATGAAGTCTACAGTCATTATGCTCAACACTCATAAATGGGCACGTTATGCTCCTGTCATTCCATAAATTCAGTGTGAAACAGTAGGTTAATTTTACATTTGGATTTCTGGAGCATTTTTATATTACAAAGTATGCCATTGGCATAGATACTCTAAAACATGGTGTTGTATTCCAGTGGATAATGTAACTCCCTTCATATTCTCCTGGGCATAATGTTCCCCCCACAATTGGTTAAATGAGTTGTTCACTTTGGACAACCTTTATTCATGTATCAAGTACCCTGCTATATTCCTGCCCATTAAGGGTCACAAAATCAAGGAACTCCAACAAATGTTTAGGGAAAATCTGTTATTTGCTTTTAGCCCTATAAGCTAAGCTTATGAGTTGAAAGTAGGTGACTCTTGGGGTCCTGGAATTTTAGTTTTATACTTACCTTCTCCGTTGATCCCCCTATGTTTTAAAATTAGAATGGGTGGACTACTCTGCTTTGCCACCCAATGCAATGGTGGCTTACAGTGCTGACACCAGGGAATCAACAAGGAAGGTAAGTTTATAACTTAAATTCCTGGACTCTACAGACCACCTATCTTTAACTCATAAGCTTAGATTGTGGGGCTAAAAGTAGGTGATAGAATCCCTTAAATACATTTAAATATATTACAGATATATAAAATCGAGATTACATGCTTTGGCCCATTCATTGCTTTTAGTCAAAGCACAAAACAGGAACAAGGAAAACAAATTCTGTGCACTTGGACTAAAACACACCACTTAGTGTACCCATTCTGAATTATAGGCAGAAGTAAATTCAGCCCTGAGGGTCTTCACAAGGCCCCAGACGGCCATTACACCCAAATGGCTGCTTGCAATCTCATTACGTTTGGGACATTTAAATGCAATTTGGTCATTTAAAGTATTGACAATGGCATTTAAATGGTTAACAGGGCAATCAGAGTTATCTCTGATTGTTGCAGCTTTGGTTGGGTGTCATCTGTCAAAGCTTGTACTGTACAGTAAACCCCCAGCATCTCCAGGCCATGGGAATATACCCTAACAACTATGTTTAAACCCATAGATACACTTTCAACTGGTCTCACATACAAAAATATTTCACTCCCAGGCCAAAGGGATTGCTGTAAAATGTGAGATGCAGATAAAAAATGCCTTTTTCTTTCCACCAGAGAAAGAGATCTTTATTATTGCAGAAATTGTATACATTTTTGTAATGAATAAAGATACTAAAGATATGGCGGCGGCAAATGAGGTGAACACAAAATAATAGTAACTTGTGTCTGATCAGCCCATCTCTGTCAACACTGAGGTGTCACAAAAGAAGTCATTTTTTCCAAAAGGACCACAAAATGATATCAGTTTTATGGGACAGATAAAAGCAAAGTAACCAAATAACAAGACAGTAGGGTAAACCACAGACTCATCTTGATTGTGATGATGGAATTGTATCTCAATGGGTGAAATATTGCCACGTACCGGTCCACAGACATGATAGCCGGGAGAAAAAACTCCACACTACCATAAGACATGTAGAAATGAATCTGAATAATAGTTATTGTTGCTGTACATAAGAGAACTATTGTCTGAGTAGACACTCAATAGAGAGAATGTAAGCAATAGTTGCTCTTTGGAAACAACCAACAGGGTTGTGAGTAGAGATGAGCGAGCACCAAAATGCTCGGGTGCTCGTTACTCGAGTCGAACTTCCCGCGATGCTCGAGGGTTCGTTTCGAGTAACGAACCCCATTGAAGTCAATGGGCGACCCGAGCATTTTTGTATATCGCCGATGCTCGCTAAAGTTTTTATTTGTGAAAATCTGGTAAATTCAAGAAAGTGATGGGAACGACACAGAAATGGATAGGGCAGGTGAGGGGCTACATGTTGGGCTGCATCTCAAGTTCCCAGGTCCCACTATTAAGCAACAATAGCGGCAAGGGTGCCCCCCCCCCCCCCCAACAATTTTTACTTCTGAAAAACCCTAATTAGCAAGGCATACCTTAGCTAAGCACCACACTACCTCCAAAAAAGCACAATCACTGTCGGCATGACACTCTGCTGCCACTTCTCCTGGGTAACATGCTGCCCAATTGCCCATTTCAGTAATAGTAGCAGTCAAGACAGGCCCCAGTAACAATTCCAAAGCAGCAGTATAGGGGGAGCACAGTATTAGTTCCATTTCAGTAGTAGTAGCAGTCTGGACAGGCCCCAGTTACATATCACTAGCAGCAGTATAGGGGGAGCACAGTATTAGTTCCATTTCAGTAGTAGTAGCAGTCTGGACAGGCCCCAGTTACATATCACTAGCAGCAGTATAGGGGGAGCACAGTATTAGTTCCATTTCAGTAGTAGTAGCAGTCTAGACAGGCCCCAGTAACAATTTCAAAGCAGCAGTATAGGGGGAGCACAGTATTAGTTCCATTTCAGTAGTAGAATCAGTCTGGACAGGCCCCAGTAACATATCACTAGCAGCAGTATAGGGGGAGCACAGTATTAGTTCCATTTCAGTATTAGTAGCAGTCTAGACAGGCCACAGTAACATATCACTAGCAGCATTATAGGGGGAGCACAGTATTAGTTCCATTTCAGTAGTAGTAGCAGTCTGGACAGGCCCCAGTTACATATCACTAGCAGCAGTATAGGGGGAGCACAGTATTAGTTCCATTTCAGTAGTAGTAGCAGTCTAGACAGGCCCCAGTAACAATTTCAAAGCAGCAGTATAGGGGGAGCACAGTATTAGTTCCATTTCAGTAGTAGAATCAGTCTGGACAGGCCCCAGTAACATATCACTAGCAGCAGTATAGGGGGAGCACAGTATTAGTTCCATTTCAGTATTAGTAGCAGTCTAGACAGGCCACAGTAACATATCACTAGCAGCATTATAGGGGGAGCACAGTATTAGTTCCATTTCAGTAGTAGTAGCAGTCCAGACAGGCCCCAGTAACATATCACTAGCAGCAGTATAGGGGGAGCACAGTATTAGTTCCATTTCAGTAGTAGTAGCAGTCTAGACAGGCCACAGTAACATATCACTAGCAGCATTATAGGGGGAGCACAGTATTAGTTCCATTTCAGTAGTAGAAGCAGTCTGGACAGGTCCCAGTAACATATCACTAGCAGCAGTATAGGGGGAGCACAGTATTAGTTCCATTTCAGTAGTAGTAGCAGTCTAGACAGGCCACAGTAACAATTCCAAAGCAGCAGTATAGGGGGAGCACAGTATTAGTTCCATTTCAGTAGTAGTAGCAGTCAAGACAAGCCACAGTAACATTCCCGTTGCAGCAGTTTAGGGAGATAACAGTCTCTTTCACATTTCAGTAGTTGCAGTATAGACAAGGCCCCAGTTACATTTATGTAGCAAAAGTGTAGGCCAACCCCACACACCTTGCTGTACCATGAGTGCAGGCGAAGCCCATAAAAATTACTAGGATTACTCTGTAGGCGAGGGCCCAAAAAAATTGGTGTACCAACAGTACTAATGTACCTCAGAAAAATTGCCCATGCCCAACCAAGAGGGCAGGTGAAACCCATTAATCGCTTTGGTTACTGTGGCTTAATTTGTAACTAGGCCTGGAGGCATCCCAGTTAAAATAAAAATTGGTTCAGGTGCAAGTTTCAACGCTTTAATGAGAATTGAAACGTATAAACATTGTTTACAAAAGTAATATGACTGAGCCTTGTGGGCCTAAGAAAAATTGCCTGTTCGGCGTGATTACGTGAGGTTTCAGGAGGAGGAGGAGCAGGAGGAGGAGGATGAATATAATACACAGATTGATGAAGCTAAAAGGTCCCCGTTTTTTATGGTGATAGAGAACGATGCTTCCATCCGCGGGTGCAGCCTACGCATTGTTTAGGTACCGCTGCTGTCCGCTGGTGGAGAAGAGAAGTCTGGGGAAATCCAGGCTTTGTTCATCTTTATGAGTGTAAGCCTGTCGGCACTGTCAGTTGATAAGCGGGTACGCTTATCCGTGATGATTCCCCCAGCCACACTAAACACCTTCTCTGGCAAGACGCTAGCCGCAGGGCAAGCAAGCACCTCCAGGGCATACAGCGCGAGTTCAGGCCACGTGTCCAGCTTCGACACCCAGTAGTTGTACGGAGCAGAGGCGTCATGGAGGACAGTCGTGCGATCATCTACGTACTCCCTCACCATCCTTTTACAGTGCTCACGCCGACTCAGCCTTGACTGGGGAGCGGTGACACAGTCTTGATGGGGAGCCATAAAGCTGGCAAAGGCCTTGGAGAGTGTTCCCCTGGCTGCGCTGTACATGCTGCCTGATCTCCGCGCCTCCCCTGCTACCTGGCCCTCGGAACTGCGCCTTCTGCCACTAGCGCTGTCGGATGGGAATTTTACCATCAGTTTGTCCACCAGGGTCCTGTGGTATAGCATCACTCTCGAACCCCTTTCCTCTTCGGGTATGAGAGTGGAAAGGTTCTCCTTATATCGTGGGTCGAGCAGTGTGTACACCCAGTAATCCGTAGTGGCCAGAATGCGTCTAACTCGAGGGTCACGAGAAAGGCATCCTAACATGAAGTCAGCCATGTGTGCCAGGGTACCTGTACGCAGCACATGGCTGTCCTCACTAGGAAGATCACTTTCAGGATCCTCCTCCTCCTCCTCCTCCTCCTCAGGCCATACATGCTGAAAGGATGAAAGGCAAGCAGCATGGGTACCGTCAGCAGTGGGCCCGGCTGTCTCTTCCCCCTCCTCCTCGTGCTCCTCCCCCTCCTCCTCCTCCAAAACGCGCTGAGATATAGACATGAGGGTGCTCTGACTATCCAGCGACATACTGTCTTCCCCCGCCTCCGTTTCTGAGCGCAAAGCGTCTGCCTTTATGCTTTGCAGGGAACTTCTCAAGAGGCATAGCAGAGGAATGGTGACGCTAATGATTGCAGCATCCCCGCTCACCATCTGGGTAGACCCCTCAAAGTTTCCAAGGACCTGGCAGATGTCTGCCAACCAGGCCCACTCTTCTGTAAACAATTGAGGAGGCTGACTCCCACTACGCCGCCCATGTTGGAGTTGGTATTCCACTATAGCTCTACGCTGCTCATAGAGCCTGGCCAACATGTGGAGCGTAGAGTTCCACCGTGTGGGCACGTCGCACAGCAGTCGGTGCACTGGCAGATGAAACCAATGTTGCAGGGTCCGCAGGGTGGCAGCGTCCGTGTTGGACTTGCGGAAATGTACGCTGAGCCGGCGCACCTTTCCGAGCAGGTCTGACAAGCATGGGTAGCTTTTCAGAAAGCGCTGAACCACCAAATTAAAGACGTGGGCCAGGCATGGCGCGTGCATGCGTGAGGCTGCTGAGCTGCAGAGCCGCCACCAGGTTACGGCCGTTGTCACGCACGACCCTGCCCGGTTGGAGGCTCAGGGGCGAAAGCCAGCGTTCGGTCTGCTCTGTCAGACCCTGCAGCAGTTCGTGGGCTGTGGGCCTCTTCTCTCTGAGTAGTTTCAGCACGGCCTGCTGACGCTTGACCACCGCTGTGCTGCCACGCCGCGCGACACCGACTGCTGGCGACGTGCTGCTGCTGACACATCTTGATTGCGAGACAGAGGTTGCGTAGGAGGAGGAGGAGGAGGAGGAGGGTGGTTTAGTGGAGGAAGCATACACCACCACAGATACCAGCACCGAGCTGGGGCCCGCAATTCTGGGGGTGGGTAGGACGTGAGCAGTCCCAGGCTCTGACTCGGTCCCAGCCTCCACTAAATTCACCCAATGTGCCGTCAGGGAGATATAGTGGCCCTGCCCGCCTGTGCTTGTCCACGTGTCCGTTGTTAAGTGGACCTTGCCAGTAACCGCGTTGGTGAGGGCGCGTACAATCTTGCGGGAGACGTGGTCGTGCAGGGCTGGGACGGCAGATCGGGAAAAGTAGTGGTGACTGGGAACCGAGTAGCGCGGGGCCACCGCTGCCATCATGTTTTTGAAAGCCTCCGTTTCCACAAGCCTATACTGCAGCATCTCGTACTTGCGCTTGCGCTCAAACAGTTGCGCTAGCGACGGCTGGACGCTGCGCTGAGAGACATTGCTGGATTGGGCCGAGGACAGCGGAGGTGAGGGTGTGGGTGCAGGCCGGGAGACGGTCGTGCCTGTGTCCTGAGAGGGGCGTTGGATCTCAGTGGCAGGTTGGGGCACAGGGGGAGAGGCAGTGGTGCAAACCGGAGGCGGTGAATGGCCTTCGTCCCACCTTGTGGGGTGCTTGGCCATCATATGCCTGCGCATGCTGGTGGTGGAGGCTCCCCGGCTGATCTTGGCGCGCCAAACCTTGCACACCACTGTTCGTCGGTCGTCTGCACTCTCAGTGAAAAACTGTCATACCTTTGAGCACCTCGGCCTCTGCAGGGTGGCATGGCACGAGGGGGCGCTTTGGGAAACAGTTGGTGGATTATTCGGTCTGGCCCTGCCTCTACCCCTGGCCACCGCACTGCCTCTTCCAACCTGCCCTGCTGCTGCACTTGCCTCCCCCTCTGAAGACCTGTCCTCAGTAGGCTTAGCAAACCAGGTGGGGTCAGTCACCTCATCGTCCAGCTGCTCTTCCTCCGAATCCTCTGTGCGCTCCTCCCTCGGACTTACTGCCCTTACTACTACCTCACTGATAGACAACTGTGTCTCATCGTCATCGTCCTCCTCACCCACTGAAAGCTCTTGAGACAGTTGCCGGAAGTCCCCAGCCTCATCCCCCGGACCCCGGTAACTTTCCAAAGGTTGGGCATCGGTCACGACAAACTCCTCCGGTGGGAGAGGAACCATTGCTGCCCAATCTGGGCAGGGGCCCGAGAACAGTTCCTGGGAGTCTGCCTGCTCCTCAGAATGTGTCATTTTCATGGAGTGAGGAGGCTGGGAGGAAGGAGGAGCAGCAGCCAGAGGATTCAGAGTTGCAGCAGTGGACGGCGTAGAAGACTGGGTGGTCGATAGATTGCTGGAAGCACTTTCTGCCATCAACGACAGGACCTGCTCACACTGCTCAGTTTCTAATAAAGGTCTACCGCGTGGACCCATTAATTGTGAGATGAATCTGGGGACCCCAGAAACTTGCCTCTCTCCTAATCCCGCAGCAGTCGGCTGCGATACACCTGGACCAGGAGCTCGGCCTGTGCCCACACCCTGACTTGGGCCTCCGCGTCCTCGCCCGCGTCCACATCCTCTAGGCCTACCCCTACCCCTCAGCATGGTGTATTATGAGATTAGCAGAAACAGAACGCTGTAATTAAATGTGCCGCTTATTGGCCTGTGGTTGGAGGCTGACTTCGCTTACGGAACGCACAGCAGAGCCAGGAAACAATTATGCACAAGCCTGTAGTCAGACCTAGGTGCGTATGACTGAGCTACTGGAATTCACAGGGCAGAACCAGTCAAGTGGCCAAAGGCCAGTGGTAGGCCTTAAGTATTTTGCTTCAATTTTTTAAAATGGTGAGGTGAAAAACCAGACAGACACCGTATGCAGCGTATATATGTATACTCTTTCCCTCTGGCGGGATGACGGCGATCATGTAACGGACACAGCAGAGCCAGGAAACAATTATGCGCAAGGCTGGGTATTATGAGTGACTACTACCCCCAGCACACACGCAGTAAACTGAAGACGGTCATAGGCAGGCCAAATATAGTATTTTTTTTACAATTTTTGGGAAAAAGCCCACTTCCTGTGATATAGCCTGTATATGGATTTCCCTGTTGGAGGATGACTGTGGTTATTGAAAGCACAGTGCAGCCAGAAAAAATTATGCGCAAGGCTGGGTATTAATGAGCGACTACTACCCCCAGCACACACGCAGTAAACTGAAGACGGTCACAGGCAGGCCAAATATAGTATTTTTTTACAATTTTTGGGAAAAAGCCCACTGCCTGTGATATAGCCTGTATAGGGATTTCCCTGTTGGAGGATGACTGTGGTTATTGAAAGCACAGTGCAGCCAGAAATGTTACTGGGGTCCGCCTATACTTTTGCTACAGAAATGTTACTGGGGTCTGCCTATGCTGTGGGTGCACAAAGACTTCCCATCGTGGTGTTTTACCTATTTGGCACAAATACACTGACTGACTAGGGCAGAAATGTGGGCCGAGGTCCTTGGCGGGGTGAAACTCTGCCATGTTTGGGCACCCTGATTTCTTCCTGTGTAATACCATCTTTGTGCACTGACAGCATAGACAAGCCCAAGGAACTCAAAGACTTCCTCTTGCGGTGTTGAGCTACCTGACACCTACACAGAGTGAATAGTGTGTGGACACATGGATTTCCCATTGCTACGTAACTCGCGGCACCTTGGGTCACACAAGGTGGAGGCGGGGACCGAGTCTGACCCAGGGCCCGCTCACATACTTCCCACACAGACTATTGCGGGTCCTACCTCGGTCATGGTTTCTTTGCCTTGTTATGCCACTTCCTCCTCCTGCTTGGGGTCAGGGAACCAGCACTGGGCAAGATGTATTTTCTCTCGTGTTACCACAGTTGTCTGAGACACTGGTTTGGGCCAAACAAAAGGAGCGTTACTGCATTAATGAGACATTCACAGCTGCACTAGCATCGGAGTCCGCTTTATGCCCACGATTACTGAGGGTGTGAGCCGAGGTTGAGGTCCTTGGCAGGGTGAAACTGCCTTGTTTTGGCGCTCTGATTTCTTTATGTGTAATAATTTCCTTTGGTTCCAGGGGCTCGTCTATGCTGTGGGTGCACAAAGACTTCCCATTGCGTTGTTTTACCTGTCTGGCACAAACACACTGACTGACTGGGGTAGAAATGTGGGCTGAGGCCAAGGCTCTTAGCAGGGTGAAACTCTGCCATGTTTGGGCACTCTGATTTCCTCATGTGTAATACCATGCTTGAGTTCCTTGGGCTTGTCTATGCTGTGAGTGCACAAAGACTTCCCATAGTGGTGTTTTACCAGTCTAGCACAAATACACTGACTGACTAGGGTAGAAATGTGGGCCGAGGTCCTTGGTGGGGTGAAACTCTGCCATGTTCGGGCTCTGTGATTTCTTTATGTGTAATACTTTCCTTGGGTTCCAGGGGCTCGCCTATGCTGTGGGTGCACAAAGACTTCCCATTGCGGTGTTTTACCCGTCTGGCACAAATACACTGACTGACTAGGGTAGAAATGTGGGCCGAGGTCCTTGGCGGGGTGAAATTCTAAGGAACTCAAAGACTTTTCATTGCGGTGTTGAGCTATCTGACACCTACACAGAATGAATTGTGTGGGGACACATGGATTTCCCATTGCTATGTAACTCGCGACACCTTGGGTCACACAAGGTGCAGGCTGGGACCGAGTCTGACCCTGCCTGGGCCCTCTCACGTGCTTCCCACACAGAATATTGCTGCATTGTGGAGATGTATAGAAGTGCTGGCACCTGAGTCCCCTTTATGCCCACGTTTGTGGCTCCTGACAATTTTGTGACGGAGGTGGCACGGGATTGGAATGATGATCGTACGTCAATCTATCATCAATTCTCAACAGCATTGTGGAATATCGCCCACACTTTCAAAACAGGTCACTGCCTGGCCCTGCCAACCCTCTGCAGTGTGTGCCTCCGGTTCCTCCTCATCCAGTACACACTTAGGCCTCGGTCAGACGGGCGTTTTTTTCGTGCGATTTGCGCATGCGATCTGCGCATATATAGAACCATTGCTTTGCAATGGCATCGGACACATGGACGCTTTTTATGCGGATGTCCGATAAATTATAGGACACGAGGAATCGCAGATCGCGCCTATCTGCGATCTGTGATTCCTTGTGTCCTATTATATGCGCTCAATGGGGCCGGCGGCAGCAGCGCCGACCCCATTGAGAACATATACTACAGAAATCATTCTCCTCTGCCACAGCTATAACAGCTGTGGCAGAGAAGAATGATGTTTGCCCATTGAATTCAATGAAGCCGGCAATACAGCCGACTCCATTGAAAGCAATGGGCTGGCGGTGAGCGCGGGATGAATTTTCGGGAAGGGCTTAAAAATATAAGCCCTTCGCTGAAAATCATCCAAAAATGTGTAAAAATAAAAAATATATATATACTCACCTTGTACCTGCAGCCGGAGTTCAGCTGCGGCCGGCCGGCAGTTCTCCTGAACTGCTCTGTGTAGCATTCAGCAGCGGGGATTTAACATCCCCGGCTGCTGAATGGGCTGCCTCTGATTGGTCACAGCCTTCACCAATCAGAGGCAGCTCTCACTCACCCATTCATGAATTTGCTGTATTGCCGGCTCCATTGAATTGCAATGGGTTGGACAGCGCTTCTTTGATCGGGTCCTTTTCACCGAAAACGCTGCTAGCTGCAGATTTTTCGGGCGATTTTTCGGCCCCGGTGACACGATTTGCGGATGCGCATCCGTCATGCGATCCGCAAATCTCACGAAAAAACGCCCGTCTGACCGAGGCCTTATAAATAGGCATGAGGGTCGTGTGTCTATGAAGCGAGCGTGTGGCATGAGGGCAGCTAAACTCTGCGCAGGGAAACTTTTGTGTTCACTGTGGACGCAGGGTCATGCGTGGGGGTTGGACAGCAATGCCAGCATGTAACCCAGGAGAAGAGGCAGCGGGGTCACCCGCAGGCAGTGATTGTCCTTGGTTGCAGGTAGTGTGGTGCTTAGCTAAGATGTGCCAGCGCATGTGCCTTGCTAATGAGGATTTGTCCCCATTTTGGCTTAATAGTGGCACCTGGGAGCCTCAAATGCAGCCATGCATGCTGCCCCTGCCCTTTCCTATCCGTTTCTGTGGTGTTTCCATATCTTTCTGATGCTTTCTGGTGTTTGACAAGTAATCAGCTATGCGGAGCCTTGGTCCCATACAAAAATGCTCGAGTCGCCCATTGACTTCAATGGAGTTTGTTACTCGAAACGAGCTCTTGAGCATTACGAAAAGTTCGAATCGAGCAATGAGCACCTGAGCATTTTCGCTCATCTCTAGTGGTGAGGAAATCCATTTATTCTTTTCTTCATCAGATGTTCGAACCTGTAACACAGCAACTTCACCAACATTAGATCTTGTGTTCAGACATAAAAATTAAAGCAAATAATAAAGAGCAATTACTTTCTTTCCCTTTGTAATATGAAATACTTTTCTGTAGAAAAAACTGAAAATATTGTTGGTATCACTTCTGCAATACTGTAGTCTTTTTTTTTTTTTTAACAAATCACCTTTTATTGAAGTTTTTCTTTTACAGTGTAATAACAAAGTAGTAAGTGCATTATGCCGGTTGACTGTTAACTTTGAACAATGCAAAAAAGATTGTTTAGAAATTACATTTTTGGTACAAACATGACGGTACATAAAGGTTAAATCCAATTATTGATCGCGATCACCCCCCCCCCCCCCCCCCCCAAACACGACTCTTGCGCTTAGAGGCTTTATTCTCCGGTTCGGGGTGGGCGGGGGCGATCTTCACATGAAGGTGGATTATGTACCTTAAAAATCTGGTGGAACCTATAAATTGTAAATAGAATAGTAACACTGGGAGGGGGTGGGAGAGGAGGGAGGGGGGGAGAAGGGTGCACTTGAGTTAACTAGCTACGAGAGCTGAGCTCCGATCAGCCACGTTTACTTCTTACTGTAGTCTTTTTTTACACTAAAATATATATAAAAGGATAAGTCTATAATTTTGGCCCCTCCATAAACATCATACATGTCATGTCTTTTGTGTAGATGAACTGTGCAAACTGTCTAGTCTCTTGTTATGTGTATTGCACAGCTGCGGCATATGAGAGGTTAATGTCTGAATGTGACTGGGGTATGTCTGCAACAGTATCATTTTATGTCCTGTCACATGGTATGCTAGACACTATAAGTATGAGTGTTTGAGAGCAAGGCATGGTCTTCTTTAATCAGTCCATCATCTTCAACGCTAGAGAGCGAAGTGGACTGCTGGCCACATGGGGGTACCTTCAATCCTCATGTTGTGAAGAGTGATGGCGGAGAAAGAGAGGTATCCTGAGGTCCCCAATGCCAGGACCCCTTTGTGAGAGAGAGAGACAGAGAGAGAGAGAGAAGAGAGGAGTCCGCCATGCAGAGATCTAAGTCCTGAGTCAAGGGAGTGTCTGTGGAGTGATCCTACCTCCATCCTCCTTTGGAGAGTTCCCCTTCCAGGTGCAGTTCCATACAGATAACATGGACAGATATCATCCTGAGTCTCCTCCCCTGACCTCAAATCTACTGTCCTGCCTGCACTGGTGTGTAATAAGCTGTATAATGTCAAGCTGCAGGTAAAGTTTTCTAGCCCTTCTCCGTTTCCAGGGATTAAGGTACTAAAAATTAATTGTATGTGGACCTTCTTTCATTTTTCCACCGAGGATCATACCGGTGTGTAAGGAACGGTGGCATCACACGTGACAAGTCTATAGTCCACCACACTTATATAGGTAATCATTGTCCCAGCGTTGCCAGGAAGAGGCCTAATTGTACTTAGGCCAAGATTGCGTGCGCCCAATCATAAGCTGTGGAATTCCATGACAAAATCCACAGGTCCAACTGTGGATTTTGATGGAAAATGTCAGGAAGCTTTTAAACGCCAGCCAAAAATTGCGACCACCTGAAACATTGTATTACAATGCATTTGTTCAGATGGTCGATTTTCCGGTGCGTAAAATTGGCCAGCTGGAAAAGATAGCGCATACTGAGCGCATTCCGTCTGGCTGCTTTTACTTCGGCCGGAAAAGATAGGTCTTGTCTTATCTTTTGCTGGAATACGCTGGCCGTTCCCATAAACTCCTATGGGAGCCTATGAGAACCATTAGAAAAGGGAAGGAGGAGAGAGTTTTGCAGCAGCTCGCATTGCTAATGTCCCTCCCCTCTCCAGAAGCTTCCATAGGCTGTAGAGGGAGGGGAGGGAGTTTAGCATGAATAGCTCTGCTAAGCTCCCACCTCATCCGGCCCACATCCTGCCCCTCCCCTTGCTTGCAGCCAGCAAGGGGCAGAGCGGGGGTGGGAGTTGAGCATAGTAGCATTGTTAAACTGCAACCCCCTCCCTTTGCCAGCAGCTGGCAAGGGGAGGGAAGGGTTAGGGAGTTTAGCAGAGCTGAATTCTCTTTTCCCGGCTGACAGTATTCTGGGCTTCGGCGTATACATGCCACACCCAGCTGTCTGAATGGGCAAGGAAACGGCAGATGTAGTCGCGACTTGGTCATAGCTGCCTCTCATTCATACGATTTTCGGCTGCGATTCGGGCAACAGAAAATCGCAGCGTCTGTGTGAAAGAGCCCTCAGTAATAGGATACTAACCTAGTAGAAAGACTGCATGAGACAGTGCTTATTACAATTTAACATACAATACATGTTTTGGTGGCCCATACATTGAATCATTTCTAGTGAAAACCCGCAGTAAAAATGTGAAATAAATTAGAATCATCATGCAAGTCAAAGTTATTCTCTTCATTTAAGGAGATGTGTGCAATTGTCATATTTTGGATATGTGCTTGTAATAACAATATCACCAGAAATTAATTCAAAAATGAGCGACACATTTGCAGCTATCTTACCTCATAACAGACCACATGCTTAAATACCAGTTAAGATTTTTTGGGCCTTGAACTCATTTCATGTGTGTGTACAGAAGGAATAACACTACTTTCCACAATTTTTTTTTCTCTTGGATTTTAGCCAGTTTTTCCCTCTACGGGCAATCTTGCTAGTGTGAGGAGCGTTTGGAGCATCTGCAAATGAGCCATACAGACACCTTCAGTTCTGTGCGGGCCAGAATGGAAGAGTCTGAAAGGTATCCTCTGCTTTCCTGGGCCTGCTTTACCCAGGATATGCAAGTAGTATCCTGAATCACTGAGGAGAAGAGTGCAGCCGCCATGCAGCATGGAGTGCCTGCCTGCCAAATGTGAGTGCAGACCATTAGACAGCTGGCATAAGTGAAGGAGTTGGTACTGGGAACAGAACTCTGCAGATAACTTGGACTGTAGACTCTTCTGATATCCTGTGATTTCCTCCCTGTCACACCACTTTGTGATCCTGCACCATTTTTCCTACAGACGTGTGTATTTCTACTGTTGGACTGTAAATAGTTTTCAAGTAAACAAGCACTGCCAACCATTCCCGGCTTTTCTCCTAAAAGTTTCCCTGTGTGTGTGGACCACTTATTTTATCATCTGGATTCACCATGGAGGAAGGAGCGGTGGCGTCACCCGTGACAAGACTGTGTAAGGTAAACCATGTATTGAGTTACTCCCTTGAAAGTCCCCTCCTGCAGCAACTTGCACGGGTCCTGGGCTACCCTCAGGATGGGAGATGGTAGATCCCCGTGACAAGGCCCAAACTCTACCCCCCTATTTTTCAACTGTGGGCCTGCTCCTCGGATGCTGCAGTAGAAACAGCTAAAACTCTTCTTATTGCCCTGATCTATTCCTGGCTTGATTACTGCAACTCATTACTAATCGGTCTCTCCTATAGCTGTGAACATCAGGTGCTCTCTGTTTTTGCTGGATTGGCCCTTTAAATAGGACCTGTCACCTGTCCTGTTAGTTTTAGTAGATACGTGTATTCATCATGAAATAATTCTGGAGCATCCTTTCTTAGAACTCTGTGTTGTGCTGTTACTCCTTTTTTCCTAATAGAAAATCATTTCACCTTGTCAAATGGATTTGTCCCTACTGAGTCAGTACTGATTGGACCATGTGAAAGAGAGGAAAAACAACCCGAAGCTATTTTTCAACTATATTAACAGCAAAAGGATTTGCAGGGAGAGCGCTGGCCCTTTAAAAAATAATGCAGGAGAAATCATTGATGATGACGAAGGGAAAGCAAATCTACTAAACAGTTTCTTCTCAAGTGTATTCACAAACGAAAAGGAAATGCCACACGAGATGCAGGGGAATAAAATGAACCCCTCACAAAATATCTCATACCTAACGCAGGAGGAGGTGCGGAAGCAACTAAAGAAAACTAAAATTGATAAATCGCCGGGCCCAAATGGATTACACCCAAGGATACTAAGGGAACTAAGTGACGAGATAGCTAGGCCGCTATACCTAATATTTCTAGTCACTATCAAGACCGGTGTAGTTCCATTGGATTGGCGCATTGCCGACGTGGTTCCAATTTACAAAAAAGGGAGCAAAAGTGAGCCTGGTAACTACAGGCCAGTAAATCTCACTTCAGTAACGGGAAAAATTTTCAAGGGGATTCTGAGAGACGCCATCGATGAGTACCTCAAGGAGAATAAGGGAATAACTCCTCACCAGCATGGATTCATGAAGGGTCGCTCATGTCAGACAAATCTGATCGGTTTCTACGATGAAGTAAGCTCTAAGCTGGACCAGGGAGAATCTATTGATCTCGTATATCTGGACTTCTCTAAAGCCTTTGACACCGTGCCACATAATAGGCTAATATACAAAATGAGGCAGCCCGGACTGGGCGAAAACGTGTGTAAGTGGGTAAAAAATTGGCTCAATGATAGAAAGCAGAGGGTGGTAATAAATGGTTCGTACTCTGATTGGACCACAGTCGCTAGCGGGGTGCCACAGGGTTCAGTATTAGGCCCCACTCTGTTCAACATATTTATCAATGACCTGATAGAGTGGCTGCACAGCAAAATATCAATATTTGCAGATGACACAAAATTATACAATATAATTAATGCAACGGAGGACAATGTGCGGCTACAAACGGACCTGGATAAGCTGGGGGCTTGGGCAGGAAAATGGCAAATGAAGTTCAATGTTGAAAAATGTAAGGTTATGCACATGGGCAGGAGAAACGGATGTCACCAATATACACTAAATGGGGTACCACTAGGGAAAAGTGATATGGAAAAATGATCTGGGGGTATTAGTGGATAATAGACTAAACTGCAGTAACCAATGCCAGTCAGCTGCTGCAAAGGCAGATAAAGTCTTGGGGTGCATTAAAAGAGGTATAGGGGCGAAGGACGAGAACATTATCCTTCCATTATATAAGGCACTTGTCAGGCCTCACATGGAATACTGCGTACAATTCTGGTCACCGGTGCTCAGGAAAGATGTCACAGTGCTTGAGGGGATTCAAAGAAGGGCAACTAAACTAATACATGGAATGACGGGACTGGAATACCCAGAGAGGCTATCCAAATTGGGACTATTTACTCTAGAAAAAAGAAGGTTAAGAGGCGACCAAATAACCATGTATAAGTACATGAGGGGACAATACAAGCATCTCTCCCAAGATCTGTTTACACCCAGGACCACGACGGTAACAAGAGGACATCTGCTACGATTAGAGGAAAGTAGGTTTCATCACCAACATAGAAGGGGATTCTTTACTGTAAGAGCAGTTAGACTGTGGAACTCTCTGCCTGAGAAAGTGGTGATGGCAAAATCCATAGAGGAGTTTAAAAGGGGACTTGATGTCTTTCTGGAGAAGAAGGACATTATAGGATATACATCTTAGGTTAATTGTCAATCCAGGTATATAGGAAGGTAGGAACTATTAGGGGTTCATCCAGGGAACAGTCTGATTGCCATTAGGGAGTCGGGAAGGAATTTTTTCCCCAAAAAGGGCTAATTGGCTTCTGGCCTTGGGGTTTTTTGCCTTCCCCTGGATCAACACAGGAGGATAGACAGGCTGGACTAGATGGACATTGTCTTCATTCAGCCTTACAAACTATGTTACTATGTAAATTGTGCATTGACACACCATAACTGGTGTCAATTTTATTCACTAATTTCTGAGAAGAATAACAGAGGAACCACACAATACTCTCCAATCCATCCTGAATGCAGCAGTCAGGCTCATTTTTTTGTTTAACAACTTCACTGATTCCTTCACCCTGTGCCAGTCACTGCATCGGTTGCCGGTGCACCATATCATTCTATTTAAACTTATCATCCATAAAGCTCTCCACAATGCTGCACCATTCCATCTCTCCGCCTTCATCTTTGTCTACCACACTAACCAAGCTTGCCATTCTGCCTATGACCTCAGGCCAAGTTAAAGCAAACTTCATTCTCCCATCTTCAAGACATTTCTTGAGCTGCACCAGTTCTCTAGAATGTACTACTCTAGATTATCAGGTAAATCCTCAACCCCCACAAATTAAGCATGCCCTAAAACACATCTTTTTAGGGAGGCATAATAATCTAACTCTTTTCTATCTATTCTCTTTCTACATTCTCCATCCAAACCTGATCACAGAATACCCCTTATCTCATACATACAAATGCATTTATGTACATAGGTAGATATTGGCTGATGACCGCCTAACATTTCATTGTTTATATTGCCCTATTTATATAATATGGTTGAACCATTGCATAAAACAAGCACTTATCCCTAATGTGTCGCCCATTTTCCTCACATATTGCAAGCTCTAGTGGTAGGGTCTCATCCCTGCTGTTGAGTTTGGTTATTAGTTTTATATGGTATGTTATATCGTAGATTGTCTATATAAATAAAGATTATTATAGTAAATACTATTAGCCCACAGCATCCCAACTATGAGTCTCTCTGCTTCTCTCTCCTTTTGCATCTGTTTCCTCTTGCCACTTTTCTCTCCATAGACTACTGTGGGTAGCATGAAGCAACACCCACCTCCACTTCCTATTATCCACTTTGATAACTTGAGGACTTTACATGACAACATGTACTGGATAGCAAATTATAAAGAAGTGAGATCCCTAGAGGCCAGCACTTTAGCACGATTTTTAAGCTAAAAAAAAAACTACATTTTAGATAAACAAAGTGATTTGCACTTTTGATAGTTGTCACATTGATAATAACATAAGTACAAGTTTGTTCAAAGTGCTGTAAGCATTTAATCAAACCTTTAGTAAAATATGCAGCTCTCAGTACACATTAGTCAAAGAAGAGGCATTGTTAGGAAACCCTCCATCACTTCTTTTCTCTTTGGGATATACACCTTTACCACAACAGCAAAATCATATCATATGCCCTTCGGCCATCCTATGTAACTGATTATTCTTGTCTTCTGAATAACAGTTCTAGAGGTCCTTCCTCATCAGCTTTCTTCACGCTTTATTTTAATGCTTCTTGCTAGTTTACGACTAGTTTCTCCATAGCTCTTTACATTGTAGTATTTTTAGTAAAGTGTTACTGATTGTAATTTTTTTCCTCTATTTGATAAAATTATTTATGAATCTGAAATCTAGATGAATAGTCAACCATATGACATTATGTTGAGTTCACCAGAATGGGAGAGACTTTTTACATCGTCTCTCTACTCTGGTTCTTTGAAAGCTTCCTAAGTCGGGCTTCCCCTCATGACATTCATATGCACTACTGGGGAATATGGACAGATGGGACAAGTACATTAACCATTATTCTAATGATTCTGTAGTTACAGTAGCCCTACATCTCTCTATCTTATATAAATAAAGGTGAAAACCCTCACTGACTGACTCAATGACTGACTCTCCACTAATTCTCTAACTTCCGATGTCGTACAAACATGAAATTTGGCACGAGCATTCTTTTGGTCCTAAATAGGAAAAGTAAAGGGGTCATAACTTGATTATTTTATGCTATTTGCAAAAGTGTTAGCACCCCTATGTATCTAATCTAATTCTCTTTCTTCTTAATGTCGTCCAAACATCAAATTTGGCAGGGGCATTCTTTAGGTCCTAAGTAGAAAAAGTAGAGGAAGCACAACTCAAGAATGTAATACTAATTGCAAAAGTATTGGCACCCCTCTCCAATGTACCAAATCTAATTCTCTAATTTTCCAAAGTTATAGAAATATGAAATTTGTGATGATCATTTCTTGGGTCCTAAATAGGAAAAGTAAAGTGGTCACAACTCGATTATTCAATGCTAAGTGCAAAAGTATTGGCACACCTATGTTATGTAACTTCCCGATGTCATACAAACATGCAATTTGGCAGGAGCATACTTTAGGTCCTAAATAGGAAAAGAAAGAGGTCAAAACTTGATTACTCAATACTAAGTGCAAAAGTATTAGCACTAGAGATGAGCGAACGTGTTCTTAACGAGGACTTACGCACCCGGACACCGGCTTTTCCGAGGACTTCAGTGTTCGCGCGTAAAGATTCGGGGGGCGCCGGGGGGCGGGGAGAGGCGCGGCGGCGCGGGCGGCAGCAGCGGGGAACAGGGGGGAGCCCTCTCTCTCTCCCTCTCCCCCCCACTCCCCGCCGCACCCCCCCGCGCTGCCACGGCGACCCCCGAACTTTTTTCGCCCGAGCACGGAAGTCCTCGCAAAGTTCGGTGTTCGGGCGAAAAGGGGCGGGGCCGAACACGTTCGCTCATCTCTAATTAGCACCCCTATGTAATGTACCTAATCTTATTCTGTAACTTCCCAGTGTCGTACAAACATGAAATTTGGCAGGATCATTCTTTAGATCCTAAACAGGAAAATGAAAGGGATCGCAAGTCAAAATTCAATGCTAATTTTAAAAGTATTGGCACCCCATGTAATGTAACTTTCTGGTGTCGTACAGACATGAAATTTGGGATGATCATATTTTAGGTCCTAAACAGGAAAGGTAAAGGGTTTACAACTTGATAGCTCAATGCCAAATGGAGAAGTATTAGCACCCCTTTATAATGTACCTAATCTAATTCTGCAACATCCTGGTGTTGTACAAACATCAAATTCGGCAGGAGCATTCTTTAGGACTTAAATAGGAAAAATAAAGGGTTCACAACTCGAGAATTCAATGCTAAGTGCAAAAGTATTGACACCTCTGTGTAATGTACCAAATCTAATTCCTTAGCTTCCCGATGTTGTACAAACATGAAATTTGGGATGATCATTTTTTAGGTCTTAACTAGGAAAAGTGAAGGGGTCACAACTAGATTATTCAATGCAAAGTGCATAAGTATTGGCACCCCTATGTAATGTACCTAATCAAATTCTTTAACTTCCTGGTGTCATAAAAAAATGAAATTTGGCAAGAGCATTCTTTAGTAAAGAGATCACAACTCGAGAATTCAATGCTAATTGCAAAAGTATTAGCTGGGCTGTGTAATGTACCAAATCTAATTCTCTAACTTCCCGATGCTGGGCAAAAATAAAATTTGTCATGGCCATTCTTTAGGTCTTAAATAGGAAAAGTAAAAAAGTTACAACTTGATTATTTAATGCTAAGTGCAAAAGTATTGGCACCCCTATGTAATGTATCTTCCCACTGTCGTACAAACATGAAATTTAGGATGATCATTATTTACATGCTAAATAGGAAAAATAAGGGGTCACAACTCGAGAATTCAATGCTAAGTGCAAAAGTATTGGCACCCCTATATAATGTAACTTTCTGGTGTCTTACAACCATGAAATTTGGACGGAGCATTCATTAGGTCCTAAATAGGAAAAGTAAAGAGACCACAACTCGAGAATTCAATACTAATATAAAAAGTATTGGCATCCATGTGTAATGTACCAAATCTAATTCACTAGCTTCCCGATGTCGTACAAACATGAAATTTGATGATGATCATTCTTTAGGTCCTAAATAGGAAATGTAAAGGGGTCACAACTTGATTATTCAATACTAATTCCAAAAGTATTGGCACCCCTATGTAATATACCTTATCTTATTCTCTAACTTCCTGGTGTCGTACACACATGAAATTTGGCACAACCATTCTTTAGGTCCTAAATAGGAAAATTAAAAGGGTCACAACTTGCTTATTCAATGATAAGTGCAAAAGTATTGGCAGCCCTATGTAATGTACCAAATCTAATTCTCTAACTTCCCAATGTCGTACAAACATGAAAGCTGGCACAACCATTCTTTATGTCCTAATTAGGAAAAGGAAAAGTAAAGAGGTCACAACCTGATTATTCAATGCTAAGTGCAAAAGTATTGGCACCCCTATATAATGTAACTTACTGGTGTCATACAAACATCAAATTTGGCAAAAGCATTTTTTAGGTCCTAAATAGGAAAGGTAAAGGGGTCACAACTCGAGAATTCAGTGCTAATTGCAAAAGTATTGGCACTCCTGTGTAATGTACCAAATCTAATTCTCCAACTTCCCGCTGTCGTACAAACATGAAATTTGGGATGATCATTCTTTAGGGCCAAAATAGGATAAAAAAAGGGGTCACAACTCGATTATTCAATGCTAAGTGCAAACGTTTTGGCACCCCTCTGTAATGGTACTTTTCCGTGTCATACAAACAAGAAATTTGGCACGACCATTCTTTAGGTCTTAAATAGGAAAAGCAAAGAGGTCACAACTTGAAAATGTAATGCTAAGTGCAAAAGTATTGTGGCAGCTAGGCTCATTTTTTTATCCAGCCATTACTCAGAAGCTTCTGCACTATGCCAGTCACTGCATTGGCTGCCCATCCAGTGCAGAACTAAATTTAAACTCCTCAACCTCAAACACAAAGCTCTCCACGGCGACTCACCACCATACATCGTTTCCCTCCTGTCCGTACCCCACCCAGCCCGCTCACTCCGACTAAACACCCCTCTAATACAAACCTCACATGCTTGCTTACAGGACTTCACCAGAGCAGCACCAATCCTCTGGAACGCTCTACTTCAAGGCATCAAGACAATTGCTGATGCACTAAATTTCAGACGCGCCATAAAAATGCAGCTCTTCAGGGAGGCATGCCAAATCCTCTGACGTAGTCCCCGCCCCTTCCAATGGCTTTCCACACCTTCCACCCTGGCTATCACATACGACCTCTACCCCTGTACCTCCTTACCACCCAACCCTGTTTGCTTTCTAATAACTGATTTCTGCATGAAATCTCTTACTGCCTGTGTCCCCCATGCCTTGCTCCCCCTCCTTGTACCTCCTATACCACCGCCACCCCATTTGTTTCAAACTGATTGTATCTCACATTGTAATTGCTGTACTGCTTGCATATCTCCCATGCTTGAAAGCGCTGTGGAATAAGTTGGCGCTATACAAATTAAGATTATTATTATTATATTATTATTAAATTTGGTGCAAGCATTCTTTAGGTCCTGAATGAGGAGAGTGGGAGGGGTGGCACATTCTGCAGAGGGACATCAGTACATGCAGCCTAAGGAGAATCTAACGCTCCTCTATGTGTATACATATTTTATTCCTCGGTTACTCTAAAGTAACCTTGACTTCATAAAATTTTCCATGCAAACAACACGTAAACACCTGTATCAAATTAACTGGGGCAAGGCCAGGTATATCAGCTGGTATAGTATATTGTTATAACTTATACCTAATTGTGTTGATTTTAATGGATCCTTAGAGTTCTCTTGATAACACACTGGACTTTTTCATTCCTTAGTGTGTATAAGAATGGATTACTGAATGGACAAAGGATACTATTGAGCACACTGATAACCTTGTTTAAATCTGTAGATACACTTTCTGCTGGCCTTATATACAGAAATATGACACATCCATATAGCATGCTCACTGCAGTGAAATGCGAGGTGCAAGTGGAAAATGCCTTTTTCTTTCCGCTAGACGAAGAGATATTCATTATTGCAGAAATGATATAGACATATGACACAAATGTAATCATAAATGATACTAGAACTATGGCTGCAGCAAACAAGGTGAACACAGTATAAAAGTAACTTGTGTCTGAACAGCTTATCTTTAAAAACACAGAACCTTCACAGAAGAAGTGATTAATTTTGAGAGGACCACAAAAGGACAAACTAAATATCAAATTAATAGGATAGATAAAAGCAAGGAATCCAATTACCCAAGACAGCAGGATAAACCACACACACGTCTTGCTTGTGATGATTGAACTGTATCTAAGTGGGCGAGATATTGCCACGTACCGGTCCACAGACATGATAGCCAGAAGGAAAAACTCCACACTACCAAAAGACATGTAGAAATAGAGCTGCATAATGCAGTTAGTCTGGGAGATGGCTCCATCACCAGTAGCCAGTATACACAACAGAATGGGTACAGTACAGGAGATAAAACCAATGTCTTCAAGAGCCAGGCTGCTGAGGAAGTAATACATTGGAGTGTGGAGACTTTTCTCAACTGAAATCACTGCTATAATAGCCAGGTTACCAAATAAAGTCAGCAAATAAATGATCAAAATCACAGTAAATATAGAGATCTGTATTTCTGGACTGACGGTGTATCCTACTAAGATAAATGTGGTCTGATTATACAAGGCCATAGTATTTTCTGAATTTATAAATAGTAATAATCAGAGAATAAAATCACAAAAACATATCAGTGATGGACTTTCAATCTCAGTTGCTAATCATCTGCAGGAAGAAACTTTGTGCTATTGGTTTAATTTAATTTTGGTTGTATTTTTTCCTGTTCATTCACTCTTCACAGCCCCATCTTCTTTCTATATAGAAGGTGACGGTGCGGTTATATACAATGTTGCATCCTACGTTCAACTACATTCCTACGTACAGCTTCATATTATGCCCCCAGGATTCATTATGCATCTATTCAGATACCCTGAGTGTTTTCATGTCTAGCTTATTACTGATAATTTTTCATTACCCAAAGGACCTCACTGTTTTCAAAATAGGTTTTTATTTCATGTTACAATATAAATTTCACACTTTATGGTTCCAAAATACCCTGATTGTATTAAGCACTTTTGTCATTCTGGAATTTAAATTAATTATGTATAAGAATGAAATTTTGAGGCCACGTCCTGATTTCTACATAACGGTGGTTTCTCATCTGCGTTGGAACTTCCGGTTGGAGGTTCCGTCACAGATACGGCACAAGACACGGGAAGAAATAACTCTACATGCAGTGCTTTTCCTTCTGGCTAAAAGCTGAATAGCTGAGCAAAAAGCGAATGGACCCCATTATTTTCAATGAGGTCTTTTCGGCGCTGTTCAGTTCCTTCCTAAGACAGAGTGGTTCGGCCATAGGGATTCCCTTTTCCTGCTCTCAGGATGGATGTAGTAGGGCTGTGTGTGTGACCTGTGGGGATCATAATGGATGCACCATGTAGCAGAGCTGTGTGTGTAATGTGTGGGAATCCGGATGGGTGTAGTAGAGCTCTGTGATGTGTGGAGTCAGAATGGGTGTAGCAGACCTGTTTGTGTAATGTGCTGTTTGTGTAATGTGTGGGGTAAGGATAGATGTAGTAGAGCTGTGTGTGTGATGTGTGGGGATCATAATGGATGTACCATGTATCACAGCTGTGTGTGTAATGTGCTGCGTGTGTAATGTGTGGGAATCAGGATGGATGTAGTAGAGCTGTGTGATGTATGGGTTCAGGATGGATATAGCAGAGCTGTTTGTGTGATGTGCTGTGTATGTAATGTGTGGGGTCAGAATGGATGTAGTAGAGCTGTGTGTGATGTGTGGAAATCATAATGGATGTATCATGTAGCACAGCTGTGTGGTGCATTGCACCACCAGAAACACTGGTACTATAATTTCCTACTAATTTAATTATATGAAAAAGCTGTCCTTATTTGTGAAAACATTTATTTCTTTTTTTTCTAAATTGATCATGTGTCAAAAATCTATAGGAATAAGAGTTTACATATTACTAAAACATTTGTATGGGTTTATCTTAAATTAAAGATCAGTTACAGTTCTGATTCATTGCTTGGGGCAAACATGCGGGCTATTTAGGGATCAGTTTACAGTCTAGCAGTAAACTATCTCTCCTTCTCACCTACAAATGTTTTTTTCAAAAGTATCAGCTATGCTTGCATGATTTTACATGATTTTACACAATTTTAAAAACTACTAAAAGTTCAAAAAGACCCTTTCACCTTTTTTTGCAAAAAAAAAAAAAAATTGATATTGACACATCTGTATTAATCTGAACACTTAAAATATCACATTATTTATCCAACACAGTGAATGCTGTAAAAAAAATCATTTTTTGGTCACCCTGTTTCCCCAAAAAACTATGAATATAAAATACTCCAAAATGTTGCTGATAAAAACTAAAGCTTGCCCTACAAACAACAAGGCCCCACATAACCTCATTGATGAATAATAAAAAGTTATGAAATAGAATGCTATTTTATCTTGCAAAAGCAATAAAACATAAAAAGAAAATTATGCAAATTTCGTATCATTGTAATCATATTGACTTGTGGAAGAAAAAAAAAATGTCATTTTTGCCTCATGATGCATGCCGTAAACCCTCCCCCCCCCCCCAAAAAAAAAAAATACAGTACTGCAACTTTGTTTTTTTCCATTGTACCCCAACAATATATTTTTTTCTATACATTATATGGTATATTAAATAGTACCAATTAAAAATACATCCCATCCTCCAAAAACAATATTCTGGTGCTAAGTACAAATAAAGATATATACAGCAGGACATTACAATGGATCACAATGTGTAGTTATAATATGAAAGTTACATTTAGAATAGGCAGGAGAAACACATTTTTTGCTATAAAACAATGTGTCATCTTTAGTTTTATCAAGAAAGTTATCTTATATTTGCATGTGGATGTCTATGCAATACATGAATTTTCCCATGTCTATCTATCAACCTTGCATCCTTGATAGCAAAAGGATTCTTAATCATTACAAGAGATGAGCGAGCATACTTGTCCGAGCTTGATGCTCGTTCGAGTATTAGGGTGTTCAAGATGCTCGTTACTCGAGACGAGCACCACACGATGTTCGGGTTACTTTCACTTTCTTCCCTGAGAAATTTGCGCGCTTTTCTGGCCAATAGAAAGACAGGGAAGGCATTACAACTTCCCCTGCAGTGAGTGGCTGGGGAGATCAGGTGACACCCAAGTATTAAAATCTGCCCCGCCCGCGGCTCGCCACAGATGCATGCTGACAGAGATCAGGGAAAGTGCTGTCTTGCTGTAGCTGCTATAGGGAGAGTGTTAGGTGTTATTTTAGTCTTCAAGAACCCCAACGGTCCTTCTTATGCCACATCTGACCGTGTGCAGTACTGTTGAGGCTGCTGGGAGCAGTGTTGCACAATTTTTTTTTTCTGTATATCGGGCGTGCAGACCATAGCGTCCTCAGTCTGCAGTCATTTTACAGAGTATAGGGGCAGTACTGGTGAGGCAGGGACAGTGGGAAAGGTGAAAGAGATATACTGGCTATATAGGCAGTGTGGTTGTTCCCAAAAAGTTCAAAAATATACAATATTTGGCCTGCCTGTCACTGCCTTCAGTTTACTGCGTCTCTGCTGGGGGTAGTAGTTGGTGAATTAATACCCAGCCGTGCGCATAATTGTTTCCTGCCTCTGCAGTGCATTACGTACGCGAAGTCAGCCTCCAACAGGGAAATCGAAATACAGTGTATATCACAGGCAGTGTGGTTGTTCCCAAAAAGTTCAAAAATATACAGTAGTTGGCCTGCCTGTCACTGCCTTCAGTTTACTGCGTCTCAGCTGGGGGTAGTAGTTGGTGAATTAATACCCAGTGTTGCGCATAATTGTTTCCTGCCTCTGCTGTGCGTTACATACGCGTAGTCAGCCTCCAACCACAGGCCAATAAGCGGCACATTTAATTACAGCGTTCTGTTTCTGCTAATCTCGTAATACACCATGCTGAGGGGTAGAGGTAGGCCTAGAGGACGTGGACGGGGGCGAGGACGCGGAGGCCCAAGTCAGGGTGTGGGCACAGGCCGAGCTCCTGATCCAGGTGTATCGCAGCCGACTGCTGCGGGATTAGGAGAGAGGCAAGTTTCTGGGGTCCCCAGATTCATCTCACAATTAATGGGTCCACGCGGTAGACCTTTATTAGAAAATGAGCAGTGTGAGCAGGTCCTGTCGTGGATGGCAGAAAGTGCATCCAGCAATCTATCGACCACACAGTCTTCTACGCCGTCCACAGCTGCAACTCTGAATCCTCTGGCTGCTGCTCCTCCTTCCTCCCAGCCTCCTCACTCCATGAAAATGACACATTCTGATGAGCAGGCAGACTCCCAGGAACTGCTCTCGGGCCCCTGCCGAGATTGGGCAGCAATGGTTCCTCTACCACCGGAGGAGTTTGTCGTGACCGATGCCCAACCTTTGGAAAGTTCCCGGGGTCCGGGGGATGAGGCTGGGGACTTCCGGCAACTGTCTCAAGAGCTTTCAGTGGGTGAGGAGGACGATGACGATGAGACACAGTTGTCTATCAGTGAGGTAGTAGTAAGGGCAGTAAGTCCGAGGGAGGAGCGCACAGAGGATTCGGAGGAAGAGCAGCTGGACGATGAGGTGACTGACCCCACCTGGGGTCAAAAACATGATGGCGGCGGCGGCCCCGCACTACTCTGTTCCCAGTCGCCACTACTTTTCCCGATGTGCCGTCCCAGCCCTGCACGACCACGTCTCCCGCAACATTGTACGCGCCCTCACCAACGCGGTTACTGCCAAGGTCCACTTAACAGGCACGTGGACAAGCACAGGCGGGCAGGGCCACTATATCTCCCTGACGGCACATTGGGTGAATTTAGTGGAGGCTGGGACCGAGTCAGAGCCTGGGACCGCTCACGTCCTACCCACCTCCAGAATTGCGGGCCCCAGCTCGGTGCTGGTATCTGCGGTGGTGTATGCTTCCTCCACTAAACCACCACCCTCCTCCTCCTACGCAACCTCTGTCTCGCAATCAAGATGTGTCAGCAGCAGCACGTCGCCAACAGTCGGTGTCGCGCGGCGTGGCAGCACAGCGGTGGGCAAGCGTCAGCAGGCAGCGCTGAAACTACTCAGCTTAGGAGAGAAGAGGCACACGGCCCACGAACTGCTGCAGGGTCTGACAGAGCAGACCGACCGCTGGCTTTCGCCGCTGAGCCTCCAACCGGGCATGGTCGTGTGTGACAACGGCCATAACCTGGTTGCAGCTCGGCAGCCTCACGCACATGCCATGCCTGGCCCACGTCTTTAATTTGGTGGTTCAGCGGTTTCTGAAAAGCTACCCACGCTTGTCAGACCTGCTCAGAAAGGTGCGCCGGCTCAGCGCACATTTCCGCAAGTCCAAGACGGACGCTGCCACCCTGCGGACCCTGCAACATCGGTTTTATCTGCCAGTGCACCGACTGCTGTGCGACGTGCCCACATGGTGGAACTGTACGCTCCACATGTTGGCCAGGCTCTATGAGCAGCGTAGAGATATAGTGGAATACCAACTCCAACATGGGCGGCGCAGTGTGAGTCAGCCTCCTCAATTCTTTACAGAAGAGTGGGCCTGGTGGGCAGACATCTGCCAGGTCCTTGGAAATTTTGAGGAGTCTACCCAGATGGTGAGCGGGGATGCTGCAATCATTAGCGTCACCATTCCTCTGCTATGCCTCTTGAGAAGTTCCCTGCAAAGCATAAAGGCAGACACTTTGCGCTTGGAAACGGAGGCGGGGGAAGACAGTATGTCGCTGGATAGTCAGAGCACCCTCATGTCTATATCTCAGCGCGTTGAGGATGGGGAGGAGCATGAGGAGGAGGAGGAACAGACAGCTTGGCCCACTGCTGAGGGTACCCATGCTGCTTGCCTGTCATCTTTTCAGCATGTATGGCCTGAGGAGGAGGAGGAGGAGGATCCTAAAAGTGATCTTCAGAGTGAGGACAGCCATGTGTTGCGTACAGGTACCCTGGCAGACATGGCTGACTTCATGTTAGGATGCCTTTATCGTGACCCTCGCGTTACACGCATTCTGGCCACTACGGATTACTGGGTGTACACACTGCTCGACCCACGGTATAAGGAGAACCTTTCCACTGTCATACCCGAAGAGGAAAGGGGTTCGAGAGTGATGCTATACCACAGGACCCTGGCGGACAAACTGATGGTAAAATTCCCATCCGACAGGGCTAGTGGCAGAAGGCGCAGTTCCGAGGGCCAGGTAGCAGGGGAGGCGCGGAGATCAGGCAGCATGTACAGCACAGGCAGGGGAACACTCCCCAAGGCCTTTGCCAGCTTTATGGCTCCCCAGCAAGACTGTGTCACCACTCCCCAGTCAAGGCTGAGTCGGCGGGAGCACTGTAAAAGGATGGTGAGGGAGTATGTAGCCGATCGCACGACCGTCCTCCGTGACGCCTCTGCTCCCTACAACTACTGGGTGTCGAAGCTGGACACGTGGCCTGAACTCGCGCTGTATGCCCTGGAGGTGCTTGCTTGTCCTGCGGCTAGCGTCTTGTCAGAGAGGGTGTTTAGTGGGGGGTGGGGGAATCATCACGGATAAGCGTACCCGCCTGTCAACTGACAGTGCCGACAGGCTTACACTCATAAAGATGAACAAAGCCTGGATTTCCCCAGACTTCTCTTCTCCACCAGCAGACAGCAGCGGTACCTAAACAATACAGAGGCTGCACCCGCGGATGGAAACATCGTTCTCTATCACCATAAAAAACGGGGACCTTTTAGCTTCATCAATCTGTGTATTATATTCATCCTCCTCCTACTGCTCCTCCTCTTGAAACCTCACGTAATCACGCCGAACGGGAAATGTTTGTTAGGCCCACAAGGCTCAGTCAAATGACTTTTGTAAACAATGTTTATACGTTTCAATCCTCATTAAAGCGTTGAAACTTGCACCTGAACCAATTTTTATTTTAACTGGGCTGCCTCCAGGCCTAGTTACAAATTAAGCCACATTAACCAAAGCGATTAATGGGTTTCACCTGCCCTCTTGGTTGGGCATTGGCAATTTTTCTGAGGTACATTAGTACTGTTGGTACACCAATTTTTTTGGGCCCTCGCCTACAGTGTAATCCTAGTAATTTTTATGGGCTTCGCCTGCACTCATGCTACAGCAAGGTGTGTGGGGTTGGCCTACACATTTGCTACATAAATGTAACTGGGGCCTTGTCTATACTGCAACTACTGAAATGTGAAAGAGACTGTTATCTCCCTAAACTGCTGCAACGGGAATGTTACAGTGGCCTGTTTTGACTGCTACTACTACTGAAATGGAACTAATACTGTGCTCCCCCTATACTGCTGCTTCGGAATTGTTACTGTGGCCTGTCTTGACTGCTACTACTACTGAAATGGAACTAATACTGTGCTCCCCCTATACTGCTGCTTCAGAATGGTTACTGGGGCCTGTCTTGACTGCTACTATTACTGAAATGGAACTAAGACTGTGCTCCCCGTATACTGCTGCTTCGGAATTGTTACTGGGGCCTGTCTGGACTGCTACTACTACTGAAATGGAACTAATACTGTGCTCCCCCTATAATGCTGCTAGTGATATGTTACTGGGGCCTGTCCCTAATGCTACCGCTGAAATGTTACTAATTCTGGGCTCTGCCTATATCGCTGCTAATGCTATGTCACTGGGGTGTGGAAACGGAGGCTTCCCAAAGATATGATGGTGGCGAGGCCATTTCCCACCAACGCGGTTACTGTTAAGGTGCATATAACCACGGACACGTGGAGAGGACACGTAGTGCCTCAAAAACATCCCCCTCCTCCTCCAACAATGAAAACATTCTTGGCAAATACCTTTGCATTGGTCAGTCTGGTGGCAGTCCAAGAATTTCACCTTTACCGACACAACAAGAGAGCCCCTCCGCCACGGCCCACTTAATCCTGACCACATTCCGAAAACCAACTAAATAAAACCGCGCTACTAGGTCCGCAGTCGCCACCACATTCCCACCAACGTGGTTGTTAAGGACCGCTGCGCGGCCACATAACCTTTCAAGTCTTGAGGTCCAAATTAGTTCGTACCTGGATGCATCAAGGAGGCCAAAAACTATACAAAGATAGTTATCAGTTCCCACAGATACGTAGAGTTGAGCCTCGGCAGATATACAGCTCACTCTGCTTAAGGCGTGCGTACACTGAGCGTTTATTGACTTTGGTATAGTTCTAATACAGGAAAGGAATACGTCATTAGTCACGGCGTTAATCTCATTGGGTTAGAAAAAACATTAAGAATCATGCATTGTTCAGCAATCAGCGTAGTGAGAATATATCTGTAATGTTGTCAAGTGTCTGTTTCTCTCAGCGTTATCTGGTCCTCCCTGGTCCTCCCTTGTATCCACTTTGTGATTCAGGTGGCTGTAGTACAGTCAGTTCCTTTGTCCAAGTCTCCGAATGGAGGTGTGGGAGGGCTTCTTCTGATAACAACCGCATCCAGACTTGGTTCTCATGAAAAAGAACAGAGACAAATCATTAGACATTGCACCGAATCTCATGCTCTAAAGCTATTTCTGCTTGAATTATTGTTTTACTACACACAAGCTTATTTACATCTTATAATGCTCCATTTTGTATCCAGCGGCCATTTTGAGACAGATTCTTCCATTTTATGAGCCTGTACTTTTTCAATCCCCCCTAGAAACTGTCTCAAAATAAGCGATACTTTATAACTTCTACAGGGCGGGGTAAGGTTTGCTTTCCCTATCTCTAGCTTATGATCTATGCCCTACCTATCATTGTTGGTCAGCTGTGCAAGGGCTAATCCCTTCCCCGACGACTAATCCTAACTAACTAAACGCGAAGACCTGATGGACACAGAAGGGATCTACAACACACATGCTACTCTATTCTAATGGCTGGGAAACTAGAGTGGTCACCCCTGCTTCTGCTGAGACAGATCCATAAGGGGACAAATCGCTCTGTTGTATTATAGGCATATAGCCATTGCCTGGGGTCTCTACATCTACGTATACGGGAACAATAGGCACCATTTGATCTGTAAGCTTAGCACAGGAGCGTCTTATGCAGGGTAAAATACAAACAGAAAGTAGCAGGAGTATGATATGAGTAATCAGAATCCCTATTCCTATCTGCATCAAGAATTGTTTCCATTGCCCGGTCCATGCAAACCACTCATCCCAGGGGTTAGTTATCCCAGAATTACGCTTCAGCACTTCTGACAATGTGGCCAATTTCTTTATTGCGATAGTCACTTTACCTGTGGGACCTGTATTATCTGGAATATACGTACAGCAAGTTTCACCAATCATTTTACAAACACCACCTTTCTCGGCTAGTATCATATCCAGAGCCATTCGGTTCTGGAAAGTCATGGTGGCTGTGGGGCCTAATTGATCAGCAAGCCCTTGAAGTGCATCTCTTGTATAGTTTACGAACCTTTGTTGGTTGTAATATATATCAACATTCTTATTGATGGTTACTATTCCAAACAGGGACTCAAATCCGGCCTTAACTTGATCCCTGGCTTTAAACTCATCTGGCACCCTCCTTGGCACTCCTATTGATTGTATCGATTTGTTCTGATCCCTGAAACAGGGGGCTAGTGTACAGTAGTCAAAGTTGTATGTGGCTACTTGTGTGTGTTAATTGTACCACAATGTCACTGTGACAGCCACTTCCGCCCAGGTCCCCAACCCTGTCCATAGCCTGTAAAGGATATGCAGGATCATGAGTTCTGTGCTCCGGGACCCAGGGCCTTTTTGCAGTGCAAGGTGTGGATCCAAGTGGACTTTCTTTCAAGCTTGACTGCAGTTGGGGTGGTGAACAGCATCTGGTAGGGACCTTTAAACAGGGCTTTTCTCTCAAACTTTTTCACATAGACCCTGTCACCTGGTTTCAGATTGTGACACTCGTCTGTAGGACCTGGGAGAAAAGCAGAGACTGCAGAATGCGTTATTGACAATTCCTTGGAGAGACCTATGACAAAATTAACAAGAGAATCATTTCCCAAATTCGGCCACTGTGGCATGTACTCTCCGGAGAAAAAGAAAAACTAATAGAAGACACTCAATTCAAGATTTGCCCGTTTTCTTCATTGCCTTTTGGATCTACTTTCCCACTACTCTGTGGATGGTAAAGTGTGTGAAAGGCCTTGGATATACCCAAAGCGGACATGAGGTATTGCATTATTTCACCTGTGAAGTGTGTACCTTTGTTTGACTCAATCACTTCCGGTACCCCGTATCTGCAGATTACCTCATTCATGAGCTTCTGTGCGGTTACCTGCTTATTTACTTTGGTAACAGAGTAGGTCTCTCCAACCTGAAAAGAAATCAACAACAAGCACATATTCATACTTCCCAACAAGTGGGAGCTGAATGTAGCCAAATGGCAATCCCTGAAATGGGTAGAGTGGCCCAGGCAAGTGTTATGTGGCAAATTTTACTTCTGCCCTGTTGCTTACGGCAAAGACCATGCAAAATTGGACAAATGATGCAGCAGCTACAGAGAACCTAGGAGCAACCCGTCCTTGTTCAAGCGCCGAAATCATTGCTGCTTTGAGAGGTGCGTCTTTCCGTGCGTCAGCTGGGCCATCACGGGGCACAGGGACTGTGGTAGGCAAGTTCTGTTGACTGTTCGCCATACACTGTCCTGTTTCTGCTGCTCCCATATTTAGTCCATTTGTCTTTTTCTTCCTTGCTGTAAAGTCTGTAGCATATCAAAGTCCAAGTTTTTATCAATGTCCAAAGTTTTAGTCAATGTCCAAAGTTTAGTCAATGTCCAAGATTTTTGTCAAATTCTTCTTTTCTTCTTTTCTTCCACGGCTTCAGGGCCGCTGCCTTTGCTGTGTGGTCTGTGATGGCGTTGCCTCTTGCTTCTCCGGTGTAGGAATTGGTGTGAACTCTCCACTGCCAGGTAGTAGTAGGGCCTCCATGAGACTCTGCACCGCTGCTCCATTCTTAATTGGCTGTCCTGCTGAGGTAAAAAACTGTCTGGCCTTCCATGTTGGGCCGTAATCATGAGCTATGCCAAATGCATACCGGGAGTCAGTGTAAATGTTTACCGTCTTACCTTCTGCCACTCTACACGCCTCAGTGAGGGCCTTCAGTTCCACTTCTTGTGCTGAGACATGCGGAGGCATTCTGCTTTTAGGACATCTTGTTGTGTGACCACTGCATATCCAGTGTGGAGTCGTCCATCCTCACCCTGGGACCATCTATAAAAAACAACTCAAAATATGCATTGTTAACAAGGGGTTTCAGTAGCCTCTTAAAACTTACATTTTCTTGTTGCATCACTGCTAGACAATTATGCTGATATTCTATTTCAAATAGATCAGAACCTTGTTGGGAAAAAAAATTAAAAATAGCTGATCTGCAATATCTAGATCACCTATTTCTCCTCATCCCCCCTTTGAACCAGGATACTCAATTGGAAGAAGAGTAATCGGGTTCAAAGTAGTAGCAACATTGGAAAGAATGAAAAGAGCACATTGTAGCCGGATCTGACAGGCCAGAAATAAGTGCTTGGGTTGCACTAGCGTGAGTATGCTCTGGATGTCATGAGGGGTGAGGACCACTAGGGGGGGGTGTAGTCCAATACCAACTCAGAAGATTTGTCAACCATTGCCTGTACTGCTGCCACCGCACAAACACATGAGGGAGCTCCTCGAGCCACTGGATCCAGCCTCATGGAGTAGTATCCAAGTGGCCATGGTCGTCCTCCGTGCTTTTGTGTCAACACTGTCGTCACATGGCCAGAAAGTTCAGTACAGAAAAGAGTAAAGGGTAAAGTGTAGTTGGGAATACCCAAGGCTAGAGAGCTGCTTCAGGGGTGAGAGAGAAAAGAATGATTGAAAGACAGTCATAGAGTGGTTGCATGAGAGAGGAAACCAAGTGGATCCATGGGCGACAGTATGAAACAAGGCCCAGAAAGGTGCGGACTTTGGCAACGGATGTAGGTACAGGTATGGCCTGGACAGCAGCCTTTTGTTCCTATGTCAGATGTCCCGTTCCTTGGGCTAAATAGTGACCCAGGAGAACAACCTTTATTTTGCAGAACTGGAGTTTGTCTTTAGAAGCTTTACAGACATTTTCTGCAAGAAAAATTAACAGTGTAATTGTGGCTTGTTGGCAGGCTTCCAAATTATCAGCACACAGCACTTAAATGCGGTAGGTGCCTGGCTGACCCTTTAGTGTCTTTTCTGGACTGGAAAAAAGAGGGGTGTTTGTTGGAGCAGTTAGTTTACAAAACTCTTCTGAACTGTTACCTGAGATCTCAACCCGTACCGATCCATCCGGTGAGAATTTGATGGATGCAGATAAAGCCTGTAAGATGTCAGTGCCAATAACAGAGACATGACTTACATCAGGGCAGAATAATCTACAAACACCTATTAATATTTGGAATGTGATATTCTTCAAGCAGATTCATTATTAATCTGATCCTGCCTGCAATTTCTCATCAAATTTGAGGAAACAAAAAACTTTTACTAGCTGCTCAAGATTCTCAACCCCTCCCATTACGTACTTTTACATCATCTAGCTCCACCCCTTTGATACTGGCCGATTGCGTTTTTCTTCACACTTTCGTTCAAACTCCACAGTCTGCCCATCTACATCACAAACAAGCAAAGTCCCATGCAGAGGGAGAAAAAAAACACTTCAATCCCCAGTAAATATCTGCATCATACATTTTACATTCATCACAGTCCAGACACGGGTCACTAACTCTCATCCATCCATGCGGTCAAGTCTGTCTCTCTCATTCAAATGTTAGTAAGAGTTCACACAGGACGTAACGCATATGATGCAACTGTCCTCATCTTGCAAACAAGTGCATTCAATCACTCCCACCCCTCCCTGGAATCAATCAAACTTTAACTGTTTGTAATACTAGAGATGTGCACCAGATTCCACAACAACCACTTCATCACTAATATTTCCCATAAAAGGAACACACATTTAGCAATTACACACACGTCCAACCAATCACAGAACTAACATTTACACAACAGCAAAAATATACCTTAAAATTCCTACCTTTCCTATTTTTAAGACAGTATGATTCACTGGATTCATTACGGGTTCTATTCTATTCAAGCAAGCAAACAAAGCTACTGTCCAGGGTTCTCCGCTCTAATCTTTGGCCTTGAGAAGCACACATTCCTTCTCTGCTAAGTCAAGGCTTTCACTTCAATCTCATTAAATTCTGAAGGGAAGGGGGGGTGACAAGGGGGAACAGAGCTTTACACAAATCAAGTCTTAACCCTCTATCTATTCCTATATATATTATCACGTATTGACCCTCTCCTTCCTTCTGTAAGTTTTTCTACTGCCGGCTGCTCAGCAGTATCTGACTTTCGAGAAATGGACAACGCATCATGACACATTTCTCCCCCTTTTTTTTTTGCGACAACTACATTCGTGGACAATTTTAAGCACAAACCTACTTTGGATGGGGGTGCTAAACACAGACTGCAGAACAGATAATCGGGAGAAGGCTGTTTGCAGGCGCGATGAGGGGACTTGAATGTTTCTATGCAAAATTTAGAAAAGGTACTCGTCATTGCAGTGCAAGGAATTGGTATGCCAGGTAAAAACATACATAGATGGGAGGTCAGAGGCCAGCTCATTTCTGCTGCGGAGCTAAGATGACACCTGAGCGGCAGCTGAAGATATTGTTACAGCAGATGCTAAAATGTCCGCTGGGCTATGGCTGGCACTGAAATGGCCACCGAAGGCGTGGCCTGACTGGGCGATGGTGACGGGAGGGTCCAGGAATACTACATACTAGACACGTATCAAGATATACCGACTGGTATTGGCCCCAATAACAACACGGACATCTAGGGGCAGAGCAAAGGGGAGAAAAACATCATCCATGACACGGCCAGGGCGGTGCCCTCAGATGGTGAAGAAGGGCTGCCTTCCTTTGTCTTCAACTCAAAGCATATGAATAATTGACATCTTGAAACTGCAACTTTCTTACTTCAACTTTACATCACTTATTGACTCTACATACTACCAACTGGGTATGCCTAGCCCTATGCTCAATAACACATTGGGAAGTATATCTCTAAGTGCCTGAGCCTTTTGCTCAATGACTATACTAACAGTTTCACATAACTTCTTGACTTTCTTCACATACTCCTTCCCTCCTCTACATGACACCAAGTGGACAGGATCAAACAGACCACTGTCAGGTACCTTAATTTAAACATGTTCTGAAACTAAACTCTGAGCCGTCTCTCAACCGGGAGTGCGAAGCCGTATGCTCAATCACGTAATCACAATTGTCACGTCTGATGCCGTTTGCTCAATCATTCCCTGAGAAGTATGCTCAATAAACTAAACCTCAAAGCCGTCTCTCAACCAGGATCTGAAGTCCCTGAGAAGTATGCTTGATAAACTAAACTCTCGAAGCCGTCTCTCAACCGGGATCTGAAGTCCCTGAGAAGTATGCTCGATAAACTAAACTCTCGAAGCCGTCTCTCAACCGGGATCTGAAGTCCCTGAGAAGTATGCTCGATAATACAATTTATAACGTCCTAAAAGATTCTGTCCCCTGGTGTTATAGACCACTCAAGACCTGAGGTAAACTTCTTTACCGATGACAACTATGATGTCAAACATCAAACATCTGACTGACCTAGGAGTCTGTCAATCAACTGAGCCAAACAGACCAACGGCAGACATCATATAATAAATATGACACTTACCGGGCTGTGTGAGGGAGGGTGATCAGTCCTCTGGTTTGGCACAGTGGATATATGTCCTCCCAGTCCGATGTCGTCGTCCGATGAGTGACACAAGAGTCAATCGGTAAATCCTGCCGACTACGCCAACTGTTAAGGACCGCTGCGCGGCCACATAACCTTTCAAGTCTTGAGGTCCAAATTAGTTCGTACCTGGATGCATCAAGGAGGCCAAAAACTATACAAAGATAGTTATCAGTTCCCACAGATACGTAGAGTTGAGCCTCGGCAGATATACAGCTCACTCTGCTTAAGGCGTGCGTACACTGAGCGTTTATTGACTTTGGTATAGTTCTAATACAGGAAAGGAATACGTCATTAGTCACGGCGTTAATCTCATTGGGTTAGAAAAACATTAAGAATCATGCATTGTTCAGCAATCAGCGTAGTGAGAATATATCTGTAATGTTCTCAAGTGTCTGTTTCTTCCAGTGTTATCTGGTCCTCCCTGGTCCTCCCTTGTATCCACTTTGTGATTCAGGTGGCTGTAGTACAGTCAGTTCCTTTGTCTAAGTGTCCGAATGGAGGTGTGGGAGGGCTTCTTCTAATAACAACTGCGTCCAGACTTGGTTCTCATGAAAAAGAACAGAGACAAATCATTAGACATTGCACCGAATCTCATGCTCTAAAGCTATTTCTGCTTGAATTATTGTTTCACTACACACAAGCTTATTTACATCTTATAATGCTCCATTTTGTATCTAGCGGCCATTTTGAGACAGATTCTTCCATTTTATGAGCCTGTACTTTCTCACGGTTACTGTTAAGGTACATATTACCAGTCTGACTGGGGCATGCACTGTGGGCCGAAGCACACCTATATTGTATGTGACGTTAGCTCTGCTGAGCAGGGCACTGCAATGGGATACATTTATGTACCGCCGATGGGTTCCAGGGAGCCACCCATGCTGTGGGTCCACAGGGATTTCACATTAGGGATTTGTACCTGCCAGTGTCTATGTATTAAAAACCCCGGTCAGACAGGGGCATGCAGTGTCGGCCGAAGCCCACCTGCATTTAATCGGACGTTACCTCAGCTGTGCTGGGCATTGCAATGGGATATATTTATGTACCACCGGTGGCTTCCTGGGACCCTCCCATGCTGTCGGTCCACACCGACTTCACAATAGGGAGTTGTACCTGCCTGTGTCTACTTATAAAAAACCCCAGTCTGACTGGGGCATGCAGTATGGGCCGAAGCCCACCTGCATTTAATCTGACGTTAGCTCTGCTGTCCAGGGCACTGCAATGGGATACATTTATGTACAGCCGGTGGGTTCCAGGGAGCCACCCATGCTGTGGGTGCACACGGAATTCCCATGGCGGAGTTGTACCTGCATGTGACTATTTATAAAAAACTCCGGTCTGACTGGGGTATGCAGTGTGGGCCGAAGCCCACCTTTATTTAATATGACGTTAGTTCTACTCTCCCGGGCACTGCATTGGGACAAACTACAGGAGCAATACAGCACTAATGAGACGTGCACAGCTACGCTAGCATAGGAGTCCGCTGTAGGCCCGCAATTGCTGAGGGTTTGTGCAGAGGCCTATGTCCTTGGTGCAGTGAAAGTCCGCTTCCTGCCTAGGATTGCTGA